>NC_052049.1:146645328-146975438 GCF_903992535.2 Arvicola amphibius | reverse complement strand
ATTAGTTTAATAAAACACTGATTGACCAGTAGCCAGACAGGAAGTATAGGTGGAGCAACCAGACTAGGAAAATTCTGGGAAGAGGAAAGGCAGAGACACAGTCACCAGCCAGATGCAGAGGAAGCAAGATGAGAATGCCTCACTGAGAAAAGGTACCAAGCCACATGGCTAAACATAGACAAGAATTATGGGCTTATTTAAGTTGTAAGAGCTAGTTAATAATAAGCCTGAGCTAAAAGGCCAAACAGTTTATAGTTAATATAAGCCTCTGTGTATTTCTTTGGGACTGAATGGCTGCGGGACATTCAAGTGGGACAGAAACTTCCGTCTACGCTTTGCATTTATGATTACTAAAATTTCATTTGTTTTTTATTTAGATTTTTGTACAATATTACAAAAAATAAAAATAATAATGTAAGCAAGCTTGGGGTGGATTTAAGAAAGAAATTAGGAATAAATTGTGAGGACCAGTCTCCAGCAGCTTTAGGGGAGCCCACAAAGTCAATGGACTATCACTCAACTTGACTTTTCTGAGGGAGTAAAACTTAATTCGCAGGGGCCAGCAAATAAAAATAAAAATAAAAAGATTCTAAATCTTAAGTTTTGGTTTAAATCTTTTAAAGTTAAAGGCCATGATTTAATTGGATTTTGTTTGTTAATTTTCTGCTTCTTTTGGTCTGCTAAACGATCAGACTTTGGTGAGGAGGTTAGAGAAGGCCTATTCTCTAGGGAACATTTATTATCTTACCTGGTATTCCAAGTTTCTGGGGCATAATTAGTAGTGAGTTTACGTCAGGCTGACGTCTGAAAAGTCCAGCTGTCTGTGTCTGGGGCCTTCTGTGCTGGAATGCACTACATGCAGTCTACTGCAGGCATGCTTGGTGAATCCCCCCACACACACACTGGTCAGCCGTAGAACACAGCCCCAGATGAAGCATGAGGCACCGGAAGCTCCAGGGAAGTGCCATTAGGCCACATGTGGGACTTGCTTTGTCAAATAGCTCTTTATACATTTTCTTTCTGGGACCCTTACAGCTAAAAAATGATAATGGCCCTGCTTGTACTAATAAACATCTTAAAGAACTTTGCAGTTTATAGAATATTAATCATGCTACTAAATTCCCTTAAAAACCTCACAGGGTTAAGCTCTTGTGGAGTGACATCATCAAATACATAATTGGCAAATTTTAAAAATAGAAGAGGGTGACTGGGAAATGAGTGGATTAGGATGTATAGTATTACCAAGGAATCAATAAAAATATGTAAAAAAAACAGATTAAAAAAATAGAAGGGGGTACATCCACCCAAATCCCCACATGCTACGTTTCGCTATTTTAAGTACTTCAATTTTTTTCACTTTAAAGGATAATGCTTTTTCTGCTGCCCCAAAGCATTTTGTCCTAAAGGGATCATGGCCTAAAATATATGTTAAAAGACAAGATCTCGAAATGACTCAGTGATAGGGTCCAATGTTCCTGTAGCATCAGGTTGAGGTTCTGCTTATGTCTTTCCAGAAAAATGAGTCAGGTCCAGTGTGGCTCTCATGTCGATGCATTCGGCAGGACAGCATCCTGGAGACCACCAGACAAGTGAATCATGTAAAGATAGGTGACAGATCCATTAGCCGGTCACTTGGGGAGACATCAAGACGTAACGCAGCATCAAGCCCAGGCTTTGTGGAAACAGCAAGCATATGATACTGTTGGACCACAAAATGATGCTGCTATGGTACCGACTGTATTACATGTTAATTCTCAGTTTGTTAATGCAGAATCCAAATGCCTTATTTTGTGGATGGGGGGGGGGACCTGTATTAAGAGACAGTATGATATTGTTTGGTCATGCTAAGGATTGTTTTTAGGCTTTTTGATTGCTAATTCCGGGAATGGTTACTGTTACACAAAAGAGAGGGCTCGAAGATGACCTGCATAATTAGTGAAACTACTAATATTTCAGCAAAATACTAACAGAAACTAATCAAGAGATGGATGATTTGAGAACTACACTTTTACAAAATGGCCACTCTAAATTATTGTCAAACATAATCTTCCTAATCAACAATTTCCTAGTATGTGTTGCTTTAGTAGGTCAGATTTTTTTTCTCATACTATGGAGGGTCAAAGCAACAATTTGCATAAAAAGATAGGCAAAGATTCTCCCGAGTGACCTTTGAGTAGACATCATGGTTAAGGTGGCGTTCCCCTTTCCTTGTTCCTCTGTTAGCTGTTCTTAAAATTCTCTTATATTAATTAAACTAGCCATAGAGGCAGTGCAGTTAACCATGGCCTCTATGACAACTGTTGTTTTCTCTTTAAAAATTTAGAAGTGGGGCAAAGTAGAGGGCACAAGGCCTTTGTGCCCATAGATAAGCACTAGGGAAACCAGGATTATTAAACACACAGGTTGTCTCTTCAACAGAAGAGGTATATATGCTGTTTTCTGCCCAGAGGTCCTGAGTTCAATTCCCAACAATCACATGATGGCTTACAACCATCTGTAATGAGATCTGGTGCCTGGTCAATCATCCTCATCAACTTAGACCCTGAAACCCAATATGGGCACATTCAACAGAACCACCATATGTGGGCTGCCCATGCGTGCTTCAGCATTGCCAGTGCATAAATTTCAATTTCATTCAATAGCCTGGTGACCTGTGCTATCTGGAAGGCCAGGCCACACCTGACTCCCAGGCATTTATGTTTATCCGAGACCCTTTCTCCCTGGACCTTCATCTTGAGATTTGTTTCTCAGCCAATGGGACCCATGCTTGTAGGAGATGTCACATGTACTTTATAAATGGAGCAGAGATACCCCCCCCACATAGATAGTGTTTTATTTATTTCTGTGCATTGGTATGAGGGTGTCAGATCCCCTGGAACTGGAGTTACAGACAGTTGTGAGCTGCCATGTGGGTGTTGGGAATTGAATCTGGGTTCTCAGGAAAAACAGTCAGTGCTCTTAACCACTGAACCTTTTATTTCATCTTAGTAACTCTGTAAATACACATGGCCAGAGCTGAGAGTCACCCCTGGGTTCCTTTCCCTGTTAGCCTTTGTTCTCTGCACACCCACTACCATTCCTGTGTTTCTAAAGTGCAGTTTAGAGTCTGGTGTTTGCTCTGATGAGTGCTTTGCTCGTTATGCAAGCTTGATCTTGCTTTGAACTCAGTGTGGTGGGTATCCAGTGGACCGGCTCTTTCTGCCATGCAAGCTTGATTTTCCTTCAAAGAGTATCCAAATTCATAGGCACGTTTTACTTTATAAAATATTTCTGACTAATATAGATTTACAGTCACAACTATTTTCATAAACCTGGCACCAATTTATTTTTAATATGACTTTTTTTTGTTTGGTTTGTTTTGTTCTTTGAGACAGAGTTTCTGTGTGTAACCGCCCTGGTTGTCCTGGAACTCACTCTGTAGACCAGGCTGGCCTTGAACTCACAGACGTGCTGCTGGGATTAAAGGCGTGTGCCACCACTGCCCAGTTTAGTATAACTTTTAAAACTTTGTAGTCACGTATTCTATTTTCTGATTATTGATAGTACCTTAGAAGTGTAAGTTACCTGATCTATAGCTTTTTTAGGCATCATCACTAATAATTTGAAATATCTTGCTCACTTTTTAAACTTTTAAAAAATTTTGTATTTGTATTTATGTGTATGTGTATGAGTGTTTTGCCGGCATGTATGTCTGTTCACTGTGTATATACAGTGATAATGAAGGGCAGAAGAGGGCACTGGCTTCTCCAGAACTGGACTATCAGACCATTATGAGGCATTTTGTGGGTGCTGCAAATTCAGATCAAACCCAGTCCTTCTAGAAGATCAGTCAGTTCTCTTAATCACTGAGCCATCTCTCCAGCCCTTTGCTCACCTTTTAAAAACATTGATTGATGATTGATTGATTGATTGATTGATTGGCGGGGATAGGGAATTCGAGGACAGCTTGTGGAAGTCAGTTCTCCTCGTCATGTTTGTTTCGTGACCAAACAAGCAAGCACCTTACCCACTGAGCCATCCTGCCAGTTCTCCTTCCACCTGCTTTCACATCTCAACCTCTGGACCCACGTCTTACTCACGTGATACAACGGCTTATAAGCCACATCAGTCATGGCCTGAGGAGAAGCTGACAACGTGCGATAAAAGAATGGAGCTAAAAAGAATTGAGATGGGAAAGAGTGATAAAATGTAGTATATATAAAGTTCATTATAGCATATAGTACTTAAAGTATATTATAGTATTTATAGTACATATAAAGTATATTATAGCCGGGTGGTGGTGGCGCACGCCTTTAATCCCAGCACTCGGGAGGCAGAGGCAGGCGGATCTCTGTGAGTTCGAGACCAGCCTGGTCTACAAGAGCTAGTTCCAGGATAGGCTCCAAAGCTACAGAGAAACCCTGTCTCGAAAAACCAAAAAAAAAAAAAAAAAAAAAAGTATATTATAATCCAAATCAAGCATTGCCTAAGGAAGAACTAATAGCTTACAAAAGGAAATAGCCATGTAGAAATGGGGTGGAGTAATGATATTACAAGCAAGCGTGGCATACAATCACCTAGAGCAAGAGGATTGCTGATTACTCACCCCCCCCCCTTTACTCTCACACCTAGCGTTCATTTAAGGACTACTGATTTCCCCTTTAAATTTGCTCAAACCTGCCCGCTTCTCCAGATGACTGAAGTAGCACATTTTAATTGTCCAAATTTGAGATTAGACTTCTCCACCCAAACACCCATGTAATATGGCCTGATAAAGTGATGACGGAATGTGTTCTGCAATAGGACACACCTTGAGGTATCCATTTAATTGGAGCAAACAGCAAATGGTTCAAACTTAAATGACAGACCGCATGACTAGAGTCTTAGAAATGCAGTTCTCAGATTTGGAGCTGCCTGTTCTAGAAGCACCGTAAGACTATAGCACCGAAAAGGATTCAGGAATACCCAGTGAAAGGTTTTTGGTGGCTGGAGAGATGGCTCAACAGGAGAGGGCCTGTCTTAGTCACTCTTCTGTCGTGGTGAAGAGACACCATGACCACAGCAACTCTTAGAAAGGAAAGACAGCATTCAGTGGGGGCTTGCTTATAGCTTTAGAGGGAAGGGTATAGTGGCGCTATTAAACCCTTATCTATTTTTCTCATGCCACATCTTGTTTTTAATAATTATTTATTTTTATTTTATGTGCATTGGTGTTTTGCCTGCATATATATCTGTGTGAGGTGTCAGGATCCACTGGAACTGTAGTTACAGACAGTTGTGAGCTGCCATGTGGGTGCTGAGAATTGAACACTAGTTCTCTGGAAGAGCAGTCAGTGCTCTTAACTGCTGAGTCATCTTTCCAGCCCCTCATGCCGCATCTTTATCAGCTGAATTTTTGCTAAAACTATGGGTAAGAGGGATTAGATTATTTTTGGACAAATCTGTGTAGATATGCTTAATCTGAGACTATTCAAAAAAGTATTGATTAGTAGTTTGGATATTTCTTTAAGAATTGCCTTGGGCGGTGGGGTAGGCTGGAGCACTAGCTCTGTAGTTTAAGAGCCCTTACTGCTCTTGGAGAGGACCTGGGTACCGTTCCCATCATCTACATGACTGCTAACATCTGGTTCATAACTCCAGTTCCAGGGGAGTTGACCTCTGTGGGCACGGGCACACATACAGTACACAAACATGTACAGGCAAAATACTCATACATAAAATATAAAAATAAATAAACCTTTGGAGAGTGGTGGCTCACGACTTTCAGGAGACAGAGGCAGGCAGATCTCTGAGTTTGAGGCAGAGAGAGATCCAGGACAGCCAAAACTACACAGAGAAAACCTGTCTTGAAAACCCAAATAAATAAATCTTTTTAATTTTTTTCTTTTACTATTTGGAGATCCTATAACTTAAAGTTTTCTCCCACTCTTAATTTCAGCTCCAGTATGCTGCTCTGCTCGGTACAACTTAGCGATTTTGGCTTTCTTTGGTTTTTTCGTTCTTTATTCGTTACGTGTAAACCTGAGTGTTGCATTGGTGGACATGGTAGAGTCAAATACAACCCTGACCGATAATAGAACTTCCAAGGAGTGTGCAGAACATTCCGCCCCCATAAAAGTTCACCACAATCGCACGGTAAGTGTTTAAAATTTTTAAACTGTTTTAAATAGTGATAATAAAATACTAACAAGTAAAAATAATGAAAAAATATGCCTTTATTAGAAAGAAACCAAAATATGTGTTTGTGTGTGTGTGTGTGTGTATATTCTCCCCAGGTTAAGAGCACTTTCTGTTTTCTTGGGAGTTAGTTGAGTTACAATTATAGCCTGTGCTAACACATATATTAACCTGTTTGGAAAGTCATTTTTCAGTTTCCTGAGAAGAATTTGAAGAAATCTCATTGGTACATCAGAAAGTTAGGGGTTTTTGTTGTTGTTGGGTTTTTTGGGTTTTTTTTTTTTTTTTTTTTTTTTGGTTTTTCAAGACAAGATTTCTCAGTAGCTATGGAACCAGTCCTGGAACTCGCTCTGTAGACCAGGCTGTCTTCGAACTCACAGAGATCCACCTGTCTCTGCTTCCTGAGTGCAGGGATTAAAGGTGTGTGCCACCACCGCCTGGCGTTTAAATAAGTAGTTTCTCCAGGACATTATTGGATAGCTTTTTTTTTTTTCTTTTTCAATTTTTCTATCTATCTAACTGTCTGGGTTTTTAGTTTGTTTTTGGTTTTTGGTGTTTTTGGGTTTGTTGTTGTTGTTGTTGTTGTTGTTTTGAGGGAGGGTCTCTGTACATAGCCTCAGCTGTCCTGGAACTCACTGTAGCACTCTCTAGACCCAACACATCACAGAGATGCCTCTGCCCTTGCCTCCTGAGTGCTGGCATTAAAGGCATGTGCCACCACAGCCAAGCCCAAGCCTGTGGCTCTTTTTTGAACCTTCTCAATCAGGGTTGTTAGTGAGCCACAGCAGCTCTTCTAGTGCGGTGCCCTAGAACGGCAAGCTTCTTGAAGGGCGTGGCTCGTAGTTCTTGCCCGCTCACTCCTGGAAACCACGTGTTGTAGTGGTTCACCTGCCTTAGAGAGCCCTGTCTTAGGTCTCTGCTGCTGTGATGAACTCAACACAGAGCAGCTAGGGGAGGGAAGCATCGAGTTCATCTTCCAGCTGACAGTCAGCATGCAGGGAAGACGGTGCAGGCTCTAGAGCAGAGACTGGAGGAGCACTACTTGTCAAATTCCCTCCTAACTGTTCAACCTGGGCTCTTTATAGCCCAGGACCTGTCCACAGTAGCCGAGGCCCTCCCGCATCAATTGTCAATCAAGAAAAGGCCACACCAGCATAGTTTGTATGTTCCATAGTCCAAAATAGTAGTTCAAAATTTCAAAGTTGAGCAGATTGTTTTTTCTCTCTGCTTCTTTTTTACAGGGTAAAAAGTACCCGTGGGACGCAGAAACTCAAGGGTGGATTCTAGGCTCTTTTTTTTACGGCTACATCATCACACAGATTCCCGGGGGGTACATGGCCAGCAGAATCGGAGGCAAACTGCTGCTGGGCTTCGGCATCCTGGGCACTGCCGTCTTCACCCTGTTCACACCCATGGCCGCAGACTTGGGAGTGGTGACCCTTATCGTGCTGAGAGCTCTCGAAGGGCTAGGAGAGGTAAACATTCTTGGTTCTTGTTTTACTCCGTAGTCTTTGTCTTCTCCTCTCTGCTAGACGAAGTAGCCTTTTAAGAGATTTTTTTTTTTTAATTTTTATCTTATATGTATGTGTCTGCATGTACATGTGTTCATGATGCGGGTGCGGATGCCTGCAGAAGCCAGAAGAGGGCGTCCGATCTCCTGAAACTGAAAAACCCCAGTCCTCTGCTGCAGCAGCCAGTGCCCTTAACCACTGAGCCATCTCCAGCCGAGAGAACATTTTCTGAGGGAGACAGTAGCTCATGCTTCAGAAGACAGAGAAACAAACCCCTGTCCTGGAGGCTAAGGTGGCCCACACTTGCCATCCATACCTGCGTTTTGGCACTTTTTAAAAAGACGTACTAGTTTTGATTGTGTGTCTGTCTCTGTGTGCATGAGTGCAGTGATCTTGGAGATCAGAAGAAAGTATTGAGTGAACTCCTCGAACTGGAGTTACAGCAGTTGTGAGCCACCATATAGATGCTGGAATTGAGTCCAGGTCCTCTGGAAGGACGGCCAGTGTTCTTAACTCCTGAGCCGTCTCTCCAGCCCCTGTTTTGGTGCATTTTACAAAACATGTTGTTAAATTGCCTTATTTTACTAAATTTGTTATTTCCTCTTTATCATTGGTTCATTTTTTTTCTGCTCTTCTAGCTTAGAGACAAATAATTTATTATTTTATCTAACTATACCAATTTACTTGTAGGATTCTTCTAAACGTTTATGGAAAACATTACTCTTTGTTTTTTGCCTTTCATCATTTTTGCTTTTGTTTTTGTTTTTTTCCTTACCTGATTTTGTTGCAGTTCTAGGGAATCAAACCCAGAGCCTTGCCCATGCTGCAATGTTCTCTCCCACTGAGCTGACCCCATGGCCCCATTTAAAGATCCCTTCATTCCTGTCTTTCTTTTCCTCTCCATGCTTTTTTGTATCTCCATCTTGAATGACAGTGATCTCCTGGCTGGGAGCTGCTCATGATTATGAGCCTTGACTCAAGCACAGGGTAGCCCGAGGTCCGCATAGCTCTCAGGCTGGGAGGTCGGAGCATCCTTCGTACAGCAGCACCCTGAGGGGACGCTGGAGGGAAAACACTAGCCTTGGCACAGCAGTCCCATTGTTGCAGCAAAGCGTCTGGTAAACCCTAATCCCTCATCCTCAGTTCCATCATTTTAGTAGATGAGACTTAAGTACCTGCCCATCCTCAGTCACAGGAAACATACACAGTTTATATGTGGTGAGATTTGCTGGAAGGCTCTAGAGATTTCCAGGCTCTCGTGTTATTTTTGGTTTATATGAGATGGGGTCTGTCTATGTAGCTCTGTCTGGAATGCACTATGGAGACCAGGCTGGCCTCGAACTCGGAGATCTGTGTGCCTCTGCCTCCTGAGCTGGGATTGAAACTGTGTCTCCACACCTGACCCCAGGTTCTAATTTTAAAGGTGTTTTTGTTTTTGTTTTGTTTTGTTTCTCCCGAGACAGGTTTTCTCTATTGTGTAGCCCTGGCTGTCCTGGTACTCACTCTTATAGACCAGGCTGGCCTCAAACTCATAGAGACCCGCCTGCCTCTGCCTCCCGCCACCACAGCCGGTTTAAAGTTTGGTTGGTAGTTTTCTTGTTCTAGCCTGTCCATATCCAAATAGCAGTCCTCAAGGACGTCTAGTAAATAATTGCTTCCGGTTACAGTGTAAACACTATCCGCTTCTTCTGTTCCCAGGTTTGTTTTCCTCTTCTTACCTAAGGAAAATATACTTATTTGTGGTCTGTTGCTTCTGGTCCCGTTACTGTATCTCTTTACTGAACTGCTCTCCTGGCGCAGCTCCTTGTCTGTGGGTGTTTAACATTGTAGCCTGTGGTTTCTACCGCTGCCCTCACAGGTGGCCCCATAGCTTTTAGTAGAATTGAAATTGTGTCTGTCCTTAGATTCTCTCATCTTTCACCATTCTTCCTGTACGTGCCCCACGCCTCATCCATAAAGCAGCAACCTTGATCTTTTCTGTCTGATTTTGAAGCTGCCTTGTATTTCATCAGAAATATCCACCCCCAGGGTGTAACGTTTCCAGCCATGCATGCCATGTGGTCTTCCTGGGCACCCCCTCTTGAAAGAAGCAAGCTGCTGACTATTTCCTACGCAGGTAAGATAACTGTCCTTATAAAGCTTCTGCCATAATGTGATACGTATGTACCAGCCTTGAGAGACAGGCCTGCATGCCAGAATCCCTTGGTATAGAAGCCTCTTCCTGGGGGAAATAGCCTTCTAAGGGTGACCTTTGATAGCAAGTTTTCTCTTTGACTCAGAAAGTGAATAATGTACCGTGATTGACTAATACCAGTTCCTCTACATTGTCTTTTCAAATATTGGAAATTATAAACGAGTTCAGTAGTTGGAAAAAAATTATTGATTTTCTTTAATTGTGATTTGTTGTTGTTGTTTGGTCACTTGGTTTTGGGTCTTTTGTTTTTTGTGTGTTTGTTTGTTTGGAGACAGGGTTTCACTGTACATCCTTGACTGGCCTAGAACATGCTATGTAGACCAAGCTACCCCAGATCTCATAGAGTTCTGCCTTCTTCTGCTTCCCAAGTCCTGGGACTAAAGGCATGTACCACCATTGCCATTGAGATTTATTTTCTTTCATTTCAGGTGTGTGTGTGTGTGTGTGTATGCACATGAGTACAGATGCCCACAAAGGCACCAGATCCCCTGGAGCTGGAGCTGGAGCTACAGGGAGTTGTGAGCTGCCTGGTGTGGTCACTAGGAGTTGAATTCAGGTCCTGTAGGAGAAACAATATGTGCTCTTAATTTTGTGTGTATGTTGTGTGTCTGAGTGTGTGCACCGTCCGTTACCAAGGCGTCCCCTGACAGGACAGCAATAATGCCTGTGGGTCGGTAGCTGAGCCACTCTGGAGCGAACAGCATCTAGTTCACTGCACGTGAGCAGCCGCTGATATGTCGGAAGCCTGTCGACTGGGACTGGCTAGCACATTACCTCAGATCAGACAGTGAGCGCTCACACCACCAGGGTCCCTGTGTGGCAGAAGCACATTAAAGGAGACATGGAGAGTGCAGACTGGTACTCAGTGGCTGTACAGTCTGTTGCTCAGGCTTCATCTCTGCTCCTTTATCCAAGTAACGCCCCTGATCCTGTCTCCTGTCGTCTGCTGTCCTGTTATCAGTCCTCTGTTCATTCTGTTACCTACTTCCTGTTCCTGTGTTGTCCTTGGGTTTGGTTTTTCAAAACAGGGTTTCTCTGTATAGTCCTGGATGTCCTAAAACTCGTTCTGTAGCCCAAGCTGGCCTCAAACGCAGAAATCTGCCTGCCTCTGCCACCCGAGTGCTGGGATTAAAGGAGTGCACCACTGTGCCCAGCTGTCACTACTTCCTAATTGTCTTTTTTCCTTGCTCTGGGACTGAATTTTAGTCATGCTTTCAAACTCTGATTGCTGCTCCATAAATCTTTCCCTCACTTTGGGAGGTCAGAAATAGCTCTGCGTTGCCCTGTGGCTCTCATACTTCCTGATATGGAATAATCATTGGTTTATATCTGTCTCCTACCAATGACTAAAATATGGGATCAGGAATAATGTCTAAGCAAGATTATGGTAGCATGTATCAATAATTTCAGTTCTTCAGAAGTGGAGGCAGGAAGATTAGGAGTTCAAGGTCACCCTTTGCTACACATAGAGATTAGGGCTACCCTAAGCTACCTGAGACCCTGCTTTAAAAGTAAATAAATACTATATAGCAAAGCAAGGTAATACCAGCACCTGGGAGACTAAGGCAAGAACATTTCTGTTAATTTGAGGCAAACCTAAGCTACATAGAGAGTTCAAGACCAGCCTGGGTTACAGGGTACAATCCTGTCCCATTTTAAAAAGAGAAAAAGATACAGACTATCATTTAGCTCCTATTGCATTTAACTAAAATGTCTTTTATTATCTGGTAAAAATGTTTTATAAAACAATCGTTTATCGTATATACAATTCTGAAAAGCCTCGTTCTTATTATAACAAGCATGCACATACCCACTAGCCTAGGTCGTCAGCCTCTCTAGGCTGGGATTAATGCATGTACCACTGTGCACGGCTCTCACACCGATTGGTGCCTCCTATTCGTCAGTACCTGCAGAGTTGTAATGTATGTAACTATAGTAGTACATATGCTTCACGTTTTCTAGGAGCGTGCTGGATTTGTCTTCACACGTAACTGCTTCTAATTCAGTAGTTCTTTGTCCCGCGTCCTGTTCCCCACCCTGAACAGTAGACCTTTGGCTCATTCACCTTCCTCCAAGGCTTATAAAGTCTTCTGTGTTTACTTAGGAGCACAGCTCGGGACAGTAATCTCACTTCCTCTCTCTGGAATAATTTGCTACTATATGAATTGGACGTACGTCTTCTACCTTTTTGGTAAGTATATGTTTTTAACTAAGTCATCATGTAAATTTAAAACGTAATGGTAGTTGATTACATTTAAATGTGACTCTGTCTCCCAACTTCCTAACTTAAAAGTTTATTTCATAACCGCACGTGGGAGTTTGTAAAAATTTAGTAGAAGGTTTCTGAACACACAGTGACCAAACTCAGAGTTAAACATGTAAGGAGTCGGAGGTCCTTCTGGCAGCGCTAGCCCGTGTTGTGTCACGTGACTCCACCGCAGCCTAGGTTCTGAGGGAACACACACTTTGGACATGAATGCTGCGGCCACACATACTGACGAAGGCTGCCTGAAACACCTCAGCTCAGATTCGAGAGCACTGTATATTATGAACTGTAATGTTTTCACTGTGAGTGCAAAGTTTTCTGCTGTTCTAGAAGCATGGTAGTTTATTAAGGAAAACAAAATGTTGACGGGGGTTTCTGTCCCACTAAGTCCCACAGTCTTTCTGTCCCAAAGAAACACACAGAGGTCTACATTAGTGATAAACTGGTTGGCCTAGTAGCTCAGGCTTCTTATTAACTCTTATAACTTATATTAACCCATTATTCTTGTCTGTGTTAGCCACGTAGATTGGCACTTTTTTGGCGAGGCTGTCACATCTGGTTTGCTCTGCATCTGGAAAACAACTGCAGACTGACTGTTTCTCTTCCTAAAATTCTCCTATTCTCATTGCCCTGCCTCTATCTACTTCCTGCCTGGCTACTGGCCAATCAGCATTTATTTAAAATACAAGTGACAGGTCCCACAGCAACAAAAGGCAGTATTCTCCTACTGTGATTCTTCAGCATATATCAAATCACGGTATCTTTTGATTAGATTGAAGTGTGTAATTTTAAGAATTTCTGAGTCGAGATTCATAAGAAAGAACCATTCAGTGAGTTTTGGCTTGGTCTTAAATGGGAATTTCTAATAATTTTTTTGAGGGGGCGGGTTTTGAGACAGTGTTTCTCTATGTAACAGTCCTGGCTGTCCTGGAACTAGCTCTATAGACCAGGCTGGCCTCGAACTCGAGATCCAGCTGCCTCTGCCTCCCAAGTTCTGGGGTTAAAGGCCTGCACCACCCCACTCATCCCCAATAATTTTTGAAATGCTTCTGCATTTTGTGCTACCCATGAACACAAAGTGATGTTCTCAGAATTGATCTTTACAAGATCAAAGACAACTCTGAAAAGCCTTGAGAATACTCTGCACACTGTACATGTGAAATATTCATCCAGTATTTAGCACCTTGTGTAACAATAAGCACATCTATCTCAGTATGCAAATTATCTTTCATCTTTCATAAGTAGTAAAATTATATAAATAGTAAAGAACTTAAATTTCTTTTGTTATCAGCATATATTTGATTTGTATTGTGGTTTTATACACCTATATACACAGAGTTGTGTGAAAATTCTCAGAAGGAAAGGGACCTTAAGTAGAAGGAGCGTGAGAAGCCCCACTCTAACTCACTGAAGGAAAATCTGTTTCCCAGGTTGTTACAGTGACAGGATCTAGCACAGTTTGACCTGTTAGCTCTGCAGTGTGCTTCTGTGCTTCTGTAGAAACTGCTGTTGAATCCTGGACTTGAGTGTCACACTGTGAAAAGTTACTGTCTGGGAGTCATGAACTTGTGTGTTTTGAAAATAGTTTCTCTCAAGCAAAATAGAGTGGTTCTCCCCTCGGGGATTTAATCCTTTCCCTTTCCCTTAGTGTGAAGGCATTTCATTGCTCAGATTGATTGACAGAATCATGGGAAATAGACCTTCAAAATGAATGAAACAGATGTGTGTGTGTGTATGTGTGTGTGTGTGTGTGTTATAGAAATTTATTCTTTAAGGTGTTTCTTCTCCAGAATGAACAATCCATAGAGACAAATGTAGATTTAATATTTGAACATCAGGGTATGAGAAGAGATGGGAATTAGGACTAACTGTTAATTGCCACAGGTTTTTCTTTTTCGATTATGAAAACATTCTGGAATTAATTATATTATCTCAATATAATAAGTATATATAAATTTTTAAAAATTGTTCTGAGCCTAGAATGGTAGTAGTGGCACTTGGGAAACTAGGGCAAAAAATCCAAACAAGAGTCTCTCAGTCTGTAGGCCCTGATTGGCTGAGCTTTATGATTGATGTATATCATCAGAGTGTATTTGAGACTATGCATGGTCACACATACCTGTCATCCTAGCAGTTGAGGCAGGAGGATTGCCTCAAGTTTAGGCTGGGCTTTATAGTGGATACCAAGCCAGCCAGAACTCTTATCTTAATCATTCCTCCAAGTGCATAGTGGAATAATAGTTACTATTCCATTGAAGATCTGAAACCTGAAGCTAGGTCTAATTTTATATTACATTCATATATATATAATATATAATCTCCTTCTCAAGATGTGAACAAAATGCTGTTGATATATTCAAATGTTATTTAACTGTCATCTTTCTATTTTAAGGTGTAATTGGAATCGTATGGTTTATTTTGTGGATGTGGTTAGTTAGTGATACACCAGAAACTCACAAGACAATATCCCATTGTGAAAAAGAATACATTGTGTCATCATTAAAAAACCAGGTATGCACTTTGCACATGTTAAAAATTAAAATAATCTTTGAAATAGATCTTTTTGTTGCACATGCCTTAAGCAAATTAGGGTGAGCAAATGAAATAAATATCTAAAATACTGTCTGAAAAAAATGTCTAAAACTAATTTCTTCTCAGAAATCAGGGCACGGCTCAGTGGTGGAGCGTCTGTGAGTCCCTCTGCGTAGGCAGATAGACACTGAGGACAGACAGGCCCAGAGGACGCCATTATTAATGCCATCAAATTGAGAGATTCTTCCTTATGTGACTATTCAGCATACTCTGGGGACAACTCATTTATTAAATATTAATAATTTAAAGCTGGATGGTGGTGGCACATGCCGTTAATCCCAGCACTTAGGAGGCAGAGGCAGGCAGATCTCTTTGAGTTCGAGGCCAGCCTGGTCTACAGTGTGAGTTCCAGGACAGCCAGGACTGTTACACAGAGAAACCCTTCTCAAAAAAACAAACACACACACAAATATATTATTAACTTAACATCTGTTTTGGAATAAAAATGAGCATAAATAGAAATTCTCATGTCTTTAAATTCAGATTTATTTTTAGATTATATTTATTTGTCTGTGTGTTAATATGTACATGAGAGTGCCTTTGCCCTCGGAAGCAAGAGGTGTCAGGTCCCCTGGAGTTAAAGAAGAGTGTAAGCTGCCCAGTGTGGTTGCTGGAGACCAGACTCGGGTCCTCTGCAAGAGAAGTGTCCAGTCTTAACTGCTGACCCTTTTCTCCAACCTTCTCATACGGCTGCCTTTGACCTGGTGCATCACCTCCAGTACCCCTGCTCTGAAGGTCCCGTCTCCACGTGGCTGCATCTAAAGCCCTCACCTGGTTTTCACTCTTTGTCCCTGTGTTCCTCCCTGAGATGGTGATACTGCCCAGGCTCGCCTCGACTCCAAGCTCAAGTCACCCTCCCTCCCGCGGAAAGCTCCTGACAGCTGAGGCTCCGGGTGTGCAGCGCCACACCCGCTTTGCACCATTCTCGCAGATCTTTTCAGCGTCACAAAGACTGGATAGTGAGATACAGACTCTAACCAGACCTTCCAGTCCCACCACGTTTCCCTGCGCCAGCCTCCCCATGTCACCTGTGACAGTGACGCTGTTCTCGCTGTCGCGGAAGCGTTCGTGCAGCTTTCATGACAGTTCCAACTCCACCGTGCTTGTTTTCCTCCAACCACAGCCATCGGTTCTCTAGTTGATGTTTTGAATGAAACAACTAAAATTCGTCAATCATTTTGCTATTAGCATTTCAGAGGAATTGATTTAATAACCTAGAATACTCCTGAAGTTGGTGGTCCGTGTTCTGGGCTGAGTTTTAGCTCACATGGTGGGTGGTTAAGAGTCCACACAGCTGCAGCGTCTCCTAATTCAGCCTGTCTCCTTCAGCTTTCTTCCCAGAAGGTGGTGCCCTGGGCGTCCATCTTGAAGTCACTGCCACTTTGGGCGATTGTCGTAGCGCATTTTTCTTACAACTGGACCTTCTATACTTTACTGACATTGTTGCCTACGTATATGAAAGAAATCCTAAGGTTCAACGTTCAAGAGGTAAGAGGAAATAATTACCTACTTCCTGTGTAGAGAACGTGTTTTCAGAACCGCACGCACAGTTCCTTTTCACCCAAATCAAATTCAGTCGTCTCTTTCTCTGCTGCCTAGTTTGTATGTCCAGTCGTTGTGGGTGGTGCTACCCCTGGGCTGGTGGTCCTGGGTTCTGTAAGAAAGCCAGCTGAGCAAGCCATGGGGAGCAAATCAGTAAGCAGCACCCCTCCATGGCCTCTGCATCAGCTCCTGCCTGCAGGTTCCCACCGGTTTGACTTCCTGCCTTGGCCTCTCTCAGGGGACTGTGATAGGTAACCAAGGAAGCCCACTCCTCCCCAGGTTGCTTTTGGTCATGGTGTTTCATCACAGCAGTGGTGACCCTAACTAAGACACCTATCTTTTGTATTCTGCTGCACTAAACTTCCATATATCCATCCATTCATCTTTCTATCCATCCAACCATCCATCCATCCACCTACCTATCCATCCATCCATCTATCTACCTGTCTATCCATTCATCTGTCTATCTATGTGTCTGTCTGTCCGTCTGTCTATCATCTTTCTATCCTTTCATCTATCTACCTACCTATCTATCTATCCACCCATCCATTTATCTACCTGTCCATCCATCCATCCATTCATCTATCTGTTTGTCCGTCCTTCTGTCTATCATATATCTAGCCATCTATCTATCTACTATCCATTCATCTATCCGGCTATATATCTATCCATCCGTCTATCTGTCTGTCTGTCTATCTATCTCTGTGTGTGTATGTGTGTGAGAGAGAGTACACAGGCACGCCTACTCACTTACTTTCATTCTTTATTTTAGAGGAGTTGTAATTATACAGCTATGTAAAATGGCCCTTTTCTGGAAAGAGAGTTACTGTTTTGTTTGGATTTTTGAGACAAGGTCTTGCTGTATAGCCCAGGCTAGCCTCAAACCATTAAAGTAGCATTAGACTGCCTGTTCTGGCTCCATCCTGAGCATGGAGTTTACAGGAATGTGCCATCACACTGACACTGGTTTTATTTATTTTTTTGGCTTTGGGGTTTTGTGGTTTTGTTTTGTTTTGTTTGATTCTGCTGTTTTTCCTCCTTTTTTTTTCCAGTGTGTTTAAATCTTTTATTTATTTTTCTTAAAGATTTATTTATTATGTATACAATGTGCTGCCGGCATATATGCCTACATGCTAGAAGAGGGTCCCAGATCTCGTTATAGGTGGTTGTGAGCCACCATGCAGTTGTTAGGAATTGAACTCAGGTCTTCTGGAAGAGCAATCAGTGCTCTTAACCACTGAGCGAACTCTCCAGCCCCAAAATCTTTTATTTTTTATTTTAATATTTTCATCTAGACATTAAACCAGTACCTAACGCATGGCAAGCATGCAGTCTGCCCCTGGGTATCCTCCAGGTCATAGTTCATGGCACCTTTTGCCTTGTATTCCTTGCCCTATGAAAGTCCTTTTAGTGCCTAGTAACATGCCAGGAGAGCAGATGGCAAACCCAGACACCTGACAGCGTCCTAGTGGTGGAAGTGGTGAGGTCAGATGGGGAGGAGCAAGGGTCTTGGGCAAAGGTGCTACAGTCTGTATAGTCTGAAGTATTTTTTTTCTTTTTGGTTTTTCAAGACAAGATTTTGCTGTAGCTTTGAGCCTGTCCTGACATTAGCTCTCTTTTTTGGGGGGGAGGAGGGGGTGAGACAGGGTTTCTCTGTGTAGCTTTGATGCCTGTCCTAGAACTTGCTCTGTAGCCCAGGCTGGCCTCAAACTCATAGAGACCTGCCTGTCTCTGCCTACCGAGTGCTGGGATTAAAGGCAAGCGCCACCACCACCTGGCTCTTCATTTGATTTTTTTTTAGATTTATTTATTTATTATGTATACAGTGTTCTGGTGCCTTTAGGCCAGAGGAGGGCACCAGATCTCACTACAGATGGTTGGGAGCCACCATGTAGTTGCTGGGAATTGAACTCAGGACCTCTGGAAGAGCAGCCAGTGCTCTTAACCTTTGAGCCATCTTGCCAGCCCTTCATTTGATTTTTAATATTTATTTTATTTCCAATTATGTGTCTGGGGGTTGGGTCATATGTGCTTTCATGCAGATGCCCTGAAGGCCAAAGATACCTAATCCCCCTGGAGCTAGAGTTAAGGAGGTTGTGATCCACCCTGACATGGGTGTTGGGGACCAAACTACAACATCCTCAAACTGCTAAGCCATTTCTCAGCCCCAGGAGTAAATATGTGCCTTCCTGAAGATGCCCATTTCTGTGGGAGCTACAGTTAGGGAGAAACAGAAAACCTTGTCTTTGGAGAGACCGAGAAACGTAAGAAGCATAACTTTAAAGAAGCTTTGTGGTGTTTTCCTTCAGAGGGTGGAAAACCTAGAATCCTTAATGTATAAGCACAAAGGTCCCAACAAACAGAGTTTAAGTGAGGGAACGTGCTCAGTAGACAGAGGCACCTCTGAAGGAGGCCTGAGCACCCGACTTCAGTCCCCAGACCCACGCAGTAGAAAAGAACCGACCACAAAACGTTTCCTCTGCCCTGTGCACTGTGACACATACCACATGCATGTGCACACAAAATAAACAAACTGTTAGTTGTGTTTTGTTTTGTGGTGTGTGGTTTTAATAGCCTTGGCTGTCCTGGAACTCGCTTTTCACAGAGACCCTCCCACCTCTGCCTCCCAAGTGCTGGGATTAAAGGCGTGCGCCACCACCACCCGACTATGAAAATATTACTTTTTAAAAGGCCAGAAAGATAGCTTTATTGGCAACCTGAGTCTGCTCCCTGGAAGGAGAGAACCAATCCCTGCAAATCATCCACTAATTGCTCCCTCACCGTGGCACATGTGCATTTCACGTGTGAGCACACACACACATGGTTTAAAGTTTTTAATGTGAGAAAAAGAGGGCAGATATCAAAGGAGCACAGAGAGTCTCAGCAGAAGAAACTCTAAAGGAGACGTAATTAATCTTATAAAGAATAGTATAAGAAAGGCCTGGCAGTAGTGGCGCACGCCTTTAATCCCAGCACTCGGGATTCAGAGGCACTCAGATCTCTGTGAGTTCGAGGCCAGCCTGGTCTACAAGAGCTAGTTCCAGGACAGGCCCAAAAAGCTACAGAGAAACCCTGCCTTGAAAAACAAAAACAAAACAAACAAACAAACAAAAAAGAATAGTATAAAGAGCAGAGGTCCCATCATTCTTCAAAGTTTCTTTCTAAGACTCAAGTAGCATTAATAGCCAGCATGGTAGCACATTCCTGTAACCGGAGCACTGGGGAAACTAAAGCAGGAGGGGACCTAAGGATCCAGGCCAGCTTGAGCCACATGGAGCTGCATGGGAACCACAAACGTCTTGGTGAGGATCTGGAAAAATTGGAATCTTCATGCACTGCCAGGGGGAATATAAGGCAGTCGCCATGGAAAAGTGAACGGTGTTATCACTGCCCAACAGTTTGTCCCTGCAGGCATTAGAGATGTAGACTCTGCCTGGACGTATAATTCAGCAGTAGCATGCTTGCCTGTGCAGCGCGAATGAGGCCTTGGGTCAGTCCTCAGTATTGCCCTCCGAAAAATTAAATCTTTAAAACATGTTTTATGAGAAATGAGACTAGCAGCACTCGGGAGGCTGAGGCAGGAAGATTGCCATAAATCAATCCTGGCCTGGACGACAGTGAGTTCTAGGCTAGCTGTAGGAAGTGAGACCCTATCTCATTGGATGGGAATGGGGTTCCTAGTAACTCTGTAGTTACATAGAAACCCAGTTCAAACATTCATGAGACTCGTGAGATGCCCTTTGCTTACAGTGAAGCTTGTTTTGGGACACTTGGATGTCAAATTGTATTTTAAAGCACCTAGTGGTGGCAGTCGTGGCACCGGAGAGGCAGAGGCAGGAGGATCTCTATGAGTTGGGGGCCAGCCTGGTCTACAGAGCTAGTTCTAGGACAGCCAAGGCTACACAGTCTTTAAAAACAGAATAAAGAAAAAAAAAGAACTCTAAAGTGCCTCTCCCCTTTGTTTTAAGCTTTTTTTTTTACATGTGTTTAGTTTCATTGATTATCCTGAGTTTTCATTTTCCCTTTTTTTATTGTTTTTTCCTGTATTAGTGCTTTCTAACTTTTTCTTTTGAGCCCAGGATTGCTTTGAACTCCATTTGCAGCCTAGGATGATGCAAAGTCACTGAAAAGAAACATAGATTTTAAAAAAAGACATGAACATTTCTTAAATAACTGAAGGCTGCATTCTAGTTTAGCCAGTACCAAATGAAAGTGTCTAGGGACGCACACATATTTGGGATGGTAACTGTAGGTGAGTGTAACTGTGGCTGGGTGGTGCTGGCTTATAGGAAGAGGTAGAGTTAAGACAGGGCTTCTGGGTAGCTGGCAATGCTCTACTTGGCATAAATTACTCACATCTCCACTTTATTAAACTATGCATTTGATTTTGTAATAAAAAAGATTTTAAATAAATTTTTGGAGACCGAAACTGTGCTGGGGTTGGGGGTGGGCACACACTCAGGAGGTGGATGCACGAAATAAAAACAACTTGTTCCGTGGGAAGCGATGCAGGCCGGTCAGAAGACTTTCCGAATTCCAAGTAGCATCCTCGATGACCGGGAGCAGACAGTACTGTTTCCCCATGAGACCGGCTGGTGCAGTGATGGGTAAATTGAGTCCCAAGATCCCTGCAAATGCCAGACGTACTTTCTGCGATATCTGAACACTATCAACACGTTGCTCCACCACTGATGTCTGCTGTTTGCAGATAGCCAGGGTTATCTGTGACTCGTGTGCCCTACTGTATTTAATCCCGTATCTCTTTCCCCCTTCCAGAATGGAATCTTATCCGCGTTGCCTTATTTTGGCTGTTGGCTCTGCATGATTCCCTGTGGCCACGCTGCTGATTATTTAAGGGTCAAGTGGGATTTTTCAACAATAAGTGTTCGGAGAATTTTTACCCTCGTGGGTAAGTAAGATGAATCAAGTTTTATTTTGCCTCCTAGTTATACCCATAACACACCAAAAAACCCTTTGCCTCCGATCACTAAGATGTGAGGTTTACCCACACACATCCTGTTTTTCAACACACAAGCTGGGTGTAAGGGCTGAGTCTCACAAGACTGTCCTTCTCCACTTTAGAGGTTAGTCACAAGAACTGGACTGTGACCTACACTTTTCAACTGACTAGATCGGGGTTTGATTAATTTGCTAGACTGATTCACAAAACTTGTGAGTCAGACAGATGTTTGCTTACTCATTATCAAAGGTACTATAAGGGATATATAGCAAGATAGGAAAATCCTCAAGGCAAGGTGTATGGGAAGGGCTGCCTAGGTGCACTACACCGCCGCCACCACCACCACCACCGTCACCACCACCACCACCGCCACCACCACCGTCACCACCACCCAGGACCTCCACTGGCTTTCTGCTGCCTAGAAGCTCCTCTGAAGCTCATCCTTGTCCTTTGGTTTTGTTGTTAGTTGGTTATTGGTCTGTTGTTGACACAGAATCTAACCATGTGATCAGGCTAATTCCAGGCCACCTGGAACTCAAAGCAGTCCCCCTGCTTCGCCATCCTGAGTGCTGGGATTGCAGATGTGCTTACTTGGTCAGTAGCCTGTTTCTAAGGCAAATTCTCAATACTGTAGTACCTGGGTCTGGCTTCAAAATTCACAACTTCCTATTCCAACAGTCAAGAGCTGGGATTACAGACCTGGACCACCACGTCCAGCCCAAACCTCGTCTTTTTTGAGTTTGTGCAGAGGCTTCATTATGCCAGTGTGATTGAGTAAATCAGTGGCCATCGTGCCCCTTCAGATCCTCCCTCATCTCTGCAGAGACACTGGTACCTTGGTCTTTTCAGTAACCAGTCAACATAGTACGTACTAAAGTCCCAGCTACTGGGGAGGCTGAGGCCAGAGGAGCATTTGAGGCCAAGTGTTTAAAGCCAGACTGGGTAACATAATAAGATTCCATCTCAAAAAGGAAAAGACCTTGAGAACCAGGCCTGGTGGTACATCTCTACAATCCCGAGACTTGGGAAGTAGAGCCAGCAGAATCAGAGGTTCGAGGTCGTCCTCTAATACGTGACTGGTCTGAGGCCAGCCTGGGCTACCTGAGGCCCTGTCTCAAATACTGGGAAAAACATACTGTCTAGGGCCGCTGGTCCCAACGTCACCAGTCATTTTACTAGCAAACAAAAGACAGTGTCAATCACTCCTGAAGTTCCAGAGGTGTGAGGGCTTGTGCCCAGGGCAGGAATGTAGAGCAAGAATGCGTGTCTCTTCGTGTCACAGTAAGCCAAGGCAGCAGAAAAGAATAATCCTCTGTCTTGTTCACATGTGAAACCTGGTTCCCACAGCCGCAACTGCCTGTAAGTCCAGCTGCAAGGCATCTACCACCCTCTCCTGGCCTCTGCAGGGACCAGAGAGTACACACAACATACATAAAAGTAACATGCTTTAAGTAAATTTGCTCTGGGAATGGCAGTACACACTTTTAATCCCAACACTCGGGAGGCAGAGGCAGGCGGATAGCTAGCTCTCTGTGAGTTGAAGGCCAGCCTGGTGTACATAGTAAATTGCAGGCCAGAACTACATAGCAAGATCCTTTCTAAATAAATAAATGTAAATTTAGGGGCTGGAGAGCTGCTCCTCCAGAGGACACTGATTTGGTTCTCAGCACCCACATGTGGCTCAAATGTAACTTCAGTTCCAGAGGATCTGGTGTCTTCTTCTAGCCCCACCCATACTAGACGTACACATGGTGCACAGACATACGTGCAAGCCATACTAGACACACACATGGTGCACAGACATACAAGCAAACCGTACTAGACACACACATGGTGCACAGACATACATACAAGCCATACTAGACATACATGGTGCACAGACATACATGCAAGCCGTACTAGACACACACACATGGTGCACAGGCATACATGCAAGCCATACTAGACACACATGGTGCACAGACATACATGCAAGCTGTACTAAACATACACATGTACATGCAATTCATACTAGACATACATGTAGTGTACAGACATACATGCAAGTAAAACACCCATACACATAAAATAAATCTTTTTTAAAAATGATACATACTGTGAAGCCAGGCAATGGTGGAACATGCCTTTAATCCCAGCACTCAGGAGGCAGAGGCAAGTGGATCTTTGTGAGTTCAAGCCCAGCCTGGTCTACAGAGTGAGTTCCAGGACAGCCAAAGCTCCAGAGAAACTCTGTCTCAAACAAACAACAAACAAAAAATTATACTGTGAAAGGACTTATTTTAGGTAAATTCTGCAAACACCTGCTGGGCACCCACTCTAGGAGATGCTCTCCCATTCAATACTGCTCTGACTTAGACTGCACATCTGTAAATGAAACAATTCCCTTTGCACTCAGTCTGTCTCCCCCAACCAAGACTGCCCTGTGTAGTGCATATGCTTTTGTTATCAGTTCTTAGAACCAAGACAGATCACGTTTCTAACTTCATCCAACAAAGTTTATTATTTTTCTAAGGCTTGTTGTGTGTCTATCTCTCTCTCTCTCTCTCTCTCTCTCTCTCTCGCTCTCTCTCTCTCTCTCTCTCTCTCTGTGTGTGTGTGTGTGTGTGTGTGTGTGTGTGTGTGTACATGCACACATGAGTATATGCCACTGCAGAAGCCACTGGATCGCCCTGGAGCTGAAGTTACAGATGGTTGTAAGCCACCCAACATGAGTGCTAGGAACCAAACTCGGATCCTCTGTAAGCAGAAAGCACTCTTAGTGACTGAACCATCTCTCTAGAGTTCACTGTGTAATTTATCTACTGTGATAATGTGAATTTTATCACATTTTTTTATCAGCTCTTACTTCTCCTTTCAGCCCTATTGTTCAATTTTTGTTGGTTTGTTTGGTTGGATTTTTTTGTTTTTGTTGTTGTTTTTGTTTTTGTTTTTTGAGACAGGGTTTCTCTGTAGCTTTGGAGCCTGTCCTGGAACTAGCTCTTGTAGACCAGGCTGGCCTCGAACTCACAGAGATCCTGAGTGCTGGGATTAAAGGCTGAGCCCGCTGTCTATCTATTGTTCAGTCTTTTTCTCCTTGACCCTCAGCTCTGTAGAGGTTAACTGAGCTTTTATCAGTTGCAGATTGAATAGCTCTGCGGAGTGGGTGCTTGGGGGGGATTTCCTTTTCTTGTTGTGTGAGTTATGAGTCCACGTTTCCTGGAAGGCTTTCCATTGAGGAAAGGAGTAAAGCCCTTTGGTCTTCCGGGCAGTTCCGTGTTTCTACGGTAGGTGGCAGCACAATCCAATTCAGGCTTCTGCAGCTTTAAACACAGAATACAATAATGGCGCATCTTTTTCTCCTTTGACTTTGGAACTCCAGGAATGGTTGGCCCTGCAGTTTTCCTGGTCGCCGCTGGATTCATAGGCTGTGACTATTCTTTGGCTGTTGCGTTCCTCACCATATCCACGACACTAGGAGGCTTTGCCTCTTCAGGATTTAGCATCAACCATCTGGATATAGCTCCTTCGTGAGTACAAATACAAAGGTTGGCTGGGTTGTCTTTGCTTTCCTTCCTTACAATCACAGTGAAACAGAGACAACATAAAACTTGCCATTTTAGCCACTGCGGTGCGGCCATCACCACTACAGTCTCTCGGCTTTTACATCTTCTCCGTTCGGAATTCTGTGTCTGGAAATGAATGCTGGCGCCACATTTCCCCCTCTTCCCATGTCCTAGCAGCCACTGTTCTTATTTCTACTTTCCGTGGATTTGACTACTAGAGGAATGACTTTAAGGTTTTTTTTTGTTGTTGTTGTTGTTTTGTTTTGTTTTTTGCTAGATTTTAGTTTACACAACCGATGTAAACTAAATCAATGTTGGCTTGAGCTACCTCCACCTCCTGCGTGGTGTTCTCCCGCTCACTGCAGTGCCGGAGTAACTCGGGTCCAGGCCAGCTAGAACAAGCGCTCTGTGAGGGTCCGTCCTCAGGAGCTACCGTGGGGCTTGACACGTAGGAGGCTTTGATGGGACAGATGAATGACAAAGCCGAGAATTTAGCCCAGTTGGTAGAATGCTTGCCTAGCATCATGGAGCTATGGATTCAGTCCCCATAACACATAAACTGTGGCACAGACCTGTAGGCCCAGAGCTTGGAAGATGAACAAGGAAATCAGAAGTTCAGGGCCAGTCTAGGAGACAAGAGGCCATGTCTCAATAAATAAATGGGACCAGCAGGATGGCTTAGAGGCTTAAAGAGTAAAACGTTTGCCAACAAGATTGATAACCTTGAGTCTAAATTCTGGAAGCCATGTACAGGTAGAAGACAACCAATTTCGCAAAATTGCCCTCTGACTTCTACATGTATTGTGTGTGTGTGTGTGTGTGTGTGTGTGTGTGTGTGTGTGTGTGTGTATGTGTTATGAATGAGGAAGTGAAGGGAAGAAGACTTCAGGTTTAGCCTTGGCTGCAGTTCAAGCCCAATACAAGACCCTGTCTCAGGAAACAAAACAAAAAAATTACAAGGAGTAGAGCCATTGACTTGCCCATAGACGTTTAGAGTGTTATATTCATGTAAACACAAGTGTCTAACACTTGGTTGCTTACTAATCACTTACACAAACATGATTTTGTTTGTCCTAAAAGCTGTCCAGTGAGGTAGGTGAATGCTCTTGGCTTATGCTATGGAAACTCAGATTCAGAGAAATTAAGTGGCTTATATTAACAAGCTAACAAATGCTAAACGCCTAATCTAAACCTAAAATTCTAATTTTAAGCCCAAAATTGTTTCTACATCTACATCTCTGGAAGCATTCTTAGGACCACAGAGTTCTTAGTCCCAGCTGAAAAGATAAAGGAAATGACTAGATTGAGTACTCTACCCCCAGAAGATTTGGGGTACTTCATTTATTAAAAGTGATGCATATGACCCAGTGGTGGTGGCCCACACATTTAATTCCAACGCTCAGGAGGCAGAGGCAGGTGGATCTCTGTGAGTTCAAGGCCAGCCTGGTCTACAAAGCTAGTTCTAGAACAGCCAGAGCTATTACACAGAGAAACCCTGACTCAAAAAAACCAAACAAAAAAAAAAAAAAAAAACCTAATTGCAAGGAAACTTGGTTGAATTTCATGACAGTTTGAAAGATATAAGCATAACTGTAAAAATAAGAAAACTTCACGTTCAAAGAGTCAAGGCACTAGAAGCTGTCCCTTTGGGAAGGAGACAGAGAGATGTCCATTTTATTAACAAAGAGCTTCCTAGTGACTGGGCATCCCTAGCTACATATGTAATGAGTTCAAGGATAGAATAGGTCGTATAAGACCCTGTCTCAATATAACAATAATAAAATGACAAAGAGTAGCACTGTTGATTTTTCCAGTTGTCGGTTATCACACGAGCTGTGTGTAAACACAGTTGTCTAGTGCTTGAAAGCTTACTAGTCACTTGTACAAACATCATCCTGTTTGTCCTGAACTCAGTCTAAGGAGGCAGGTACCAGGTGTTCTTGACCCATTTCAAGGCTGAGGAAACTTCAGTGTTTACAGAGTAAGAACCAAGTCTCATTAACAAGGGTCTGGGCTCTTGGCTCAGTGGGAGAGAGCTTCCCTAGTCTGTGCAAAGCCGTGGGTCCAGCCTCTAGCACAGCAAACAGGAAAGACAGGAAAAACAGTGATTAATGCTGCTCGTTAAACAAAAAGGGAATCTGGAAGACATTGCAGTTGAAGCACGTGTTCAGTTATGTAACTTCCAGGAGCAGGGAGTTAGGAAGAAGTTGGAAGTTTAAGTAATCCTGTCGGCGGCGAGCTCTGCAGACCTGGGCGTCAGCTGAGAGCTAATGACCTGTAGAATCCCGGGCTCCACCACAGACCTAACATGGATCTACACGCTGAGATCCTTGGGGGAGCCTCCCGCACATTGGAAACTGAGGCACTCGTCGAGTTCTGTCTTCCCAACCCCTCAGCAAATGGTCATGGAGTTATGTACTCACATTTACCCCACGTGACACTAGGAATAGATTCAGCGCCTGCGTATGAGCTTAGGCAAAGTCGGGAATGAAACAATTTAAATTAAGTCGTAGTATAGTATAATTTATATTTTTAACAAACACAGAGTACCTATTTGTGCAAATCCTAACAGACACGACCTCGTCAGTAGTAGGAGATAAGAAAGAGCCACAAATAAAGCAACCTTTTTTCCTGTTCCGGTCCTTAATGGAGCATGTCCATAATCCTAATATGCAAAAGCCTGACAAATTGAAGCCAGCATGGCCTACATAGTGAGATCCTGCTTCATAAAAGCAAAACGTTATGGCTGGGACTTTAAATAACACTGAAGCCAGGAGAAAAAGTGCAAAGAGGTTAGACAAGAAAAAAAAAAACAGTGTATCAGCCGGGCGGCGGTGGCGCACGCCTTTAATCCCAGCACTCGGGAGGCAGACGGATCTCTGTGAGTTCAAGGCCAGCCTGGTCTACAAGACAAAAGCTAATTCCAGGACAGGCTCCAAAGCCACAGAGAAACTCTGTCTCGAAAAAACCAAAAAAAAAAAAAAAAAAACAGTGTATCAGCCAGGCTTGGTGGTGCACACCTTTAATCCCTGTATTCCCAGCAGAGGCAGCCGGACCTCCAAGTTTGAGGCCAGCCTGATCTACAGAGCTCCAAAGCAGCCAGCCAGGGCGACACAGAGAGACCCTGTCTCAAAAGGGGGGCGGCGGGAACAGTGAGAGGAAGGATGGAAGGAAGAAAGGAAGGGAGGGAGGAAGGGTGTATCTGTGCTGTTTATATACTTGATACAGCCCAGTGGTGGGGACACTTTCCTCACTGTGATTGAGGTCCGTCCCCCCCCTCCGGTTGGTTCCCAGCATCACAGCAGGGAAAGGAGCTAGAGACAGAGGAACTTACAGGAGAGGCGAAGAAATGGGTGTGTCTTGGTCTGTCCTAACAGAAGAGGCTTCAACAGTTCAACTTCATATTCCATCTAGTTCTGGGACACATTGGTAAAGAAAAAGTTTTGGTTTGTTTTCAAGATAAAAGAAATCTACCTCAAGCGTGTTAATAAGTTCACAAAAGCAAGGCGGGGAAACTTTATACACACACACACACACACACACACACACACGAGGGATTGAACCTAGAACTTTGCACATACTGTATCCCTTATCCATAAGGGGAGGAAGAAGAAAACAGTTCTCAAGCTCTTCAGCATTCCTCTCAGATAGAGGTGATAAGGACAGCTGTAATTGTGAGGGCCTCTGCCCCTCTTCCCTGACCTGCTGAGCCTTTAGCTCACACCTTGACTAGGCTAGCAACCCCAGCAATCTTGCCTTCTCCGCTTGCCCTACAGGCATTTTCGAGATGCCTTGCTTGTCTCATGGGTGCTGACGCTCACATTCTCGTCCTCACCATGCAGAGCAAATGCCCTTCTCCCCTGAGCCATCTCTCCGTCGCCTTCACAGGGTTGATCTTACTATGACGTGCTTATAAATCATTTCTCATAGCTTTCCCAACGGAGAGCCAATATTCCAATTAACATGGAGTGTATTCGTGGTGTTTTCCCAAGCCCTTCCATAAATTGAAATTAAGATTTTTTGTTTGTTTGTTTGTTTAATTTTGAAACAGACTAGCCTCAAACTTGTACCAGTTCCCTCCCTCAACGTCCTGCTTGCTGGAATCACAGGGATACTCTGGGTGAAGCCATGATTTGTCTATGGTTAGTTTTGTTGCCTGGAACAAGAAAACTAACCCTAGACTTTCGGATAGATGTTCGGTTGTTTTGTCAACAGGCATCTCGTGGTTCAGGACCAGAGAAAACTGACTGAGTCTGCGCAGCGAGCGAGCGTTCCCGCCGCCTGCAGGCGTCAGTCTTCTCTGACATTTCCTGGGCAAGGGTAATATAAACACTTGAATGGGCTTCTTGGTGCTGACATTTAATATCCACAGCATTCATCTGCGCTTACGCTCTGTCAGGGAAGAGGCCTGGCAACATCGCAGCTGGTTCCTCCTCCTGCCAAGGTGCTAATGGTCTAAAGACAGGGGGAGGAAGGAGAGGTGCTGCCAAGCTGGGTTAATTTAAGATGTACTCTCTGAGGGGAATGAGCCAAAAAAGATCTTGGCCAAATTATTATATGCTTTGTATATGGGCTTAAAGCATAAATATATGGATGTTTGTACATAGCTGGATTAGGCACTGCAGAATTATTATTTTTTATTATCATTATTATTATTTTATTTTTATTTTGGATTCCATCTAAAATGAGAAAGCATCCAGCCTGGTTCACAGAGCGAGTCCCAGGACAGAGAAACCCTGTCTCAAAAAAAGAATTAAAAAAAAATGAGAAAGCAGCCGGCAGTGGTAGGTAGCCCAGACCTTTAATCCCAGCACTCGGAGGCAGAGGCAGGCGGATCTCTGTGAGTTCGAGGCCAGCCTGGTCTACAAGAGCTAGTTCCAGGACATCCAGAGGCTACACAAAGAAACCCTGTCTTGGAAGAAAGAAACAGAGTTTTCAAGGCGAGGGCTAAAGAAAGGGCTCCGCAGCTAAGAACATGTATTACTCTTGTAGGTGACCCAAATTCAATTCACAGTATCCACATCAGGTGATCTAAACATTGATGAGAATATCTGATTCCCTAAGATTTTGTTTGGGAAACTTTCCCCAAACTTATTTTAAAAAATCTTTCCGTCGCCGGGCGGTGGTGGCGCACGCCTTTAATCCCAGCACTCGGGAGGCAGAGGCAGGCGGATCTCTGAGTTCGAGGCCAGCCTGGTCTACAAGAGCTAGTTCCAGGACAGGCTCTAGAAACTACAGGGAAACCCTGTCTCGAAAAACCAAAAAAAAAAAAAAAAAAAAAAAAAATCTTTCCGTCACACGCACAGAGCAGACCTAACTTAAGTGTCAGCAAATTCGTGAAACAAGTGAATTGTGAAACTATGTTTAATATGATCTCACGTCTAATTACATACTTGGAAATATAAGCATACACAAGTAGTAATGAGCATATTTACCAAGGTGCTAATTAGATGATTATGTCTATATGAAAGAATTAGATACTTTTATGTTCTTAATTTTTTTTCTCGTCTATATAATTTTCGAAGTTTTTAGTTCAGGGAGCTGATGAAATAATTCTGTGGGTAAATAAACTTGCCACTAAGCACAATAGCCTGCATTTGGTCCCTGAAGTACACGTGGTGGAAAGAGAGAACCAAATCCCAATAGGTGCCCTCTGACCTCGGCTAGCATACTGTGGCACACACACAACACAAACACACACACAAAAAAAATATATAAATAAAAAATGGATTCAGCTTCATAACCAGGAAATAGCTACTTTTAGATGCTAGACATTGAAACCCAGGACCACAAGCATACTGGATAAGGGCTCTAATACTGAGCTACATCCCCAGCCTGTAATTTGTTTTTCTTTGTTTTAAAACAGGATCTTAGGTAGCCCAGGCTAACCTCAAACTTGATATGTAGCCAAGCCTTGCCTTAAACTCTTTTCTGTTTTGTTTTCTTTTTCGAGACAGGGTTTCTCTGCGTAGCCCTGGCTGTCCTGGAACTCACACTGTAGACCAGGCTGGCCTCGAACCTGCCCCTTCCTCCCAAGTGCTAGGATTAAAGGTGTGCACATCACCCAGCTTTTGTCTTAAACTCTTGATCCCCCAATCTTCCTTTCTCCACCTCCCTAATGCTGTGGTTAAAGGTGTGCCCCCCCCCCTCCATACCCCAATACAATGTTTCCGCTTGTAAGCTCCCAGTAGATCCAGAGACAAGATGTAGAAAAGTTCCCTGGAAAAGGGAATCATATCTTCAGTCTTGTTACTCTCTGTGGTGTTTTATGGGCCTTTGTGGTCATTTATTTTCATTGCTAACCCAATATAGGCAATCTTACAAAAGGCTCTGCCTATCTGCTCTATGCCGAACTGACCCACCTGTCTCTAAGGTAGATTTCTTTGCTCAGGAGTAGAAACTCCCTGGACCTTTGCATGACTATGTGTAAGGCTTTGGTGAAATATAAAATCCTGGTTCAGTAAGTCATTTCATGGAGACAGGGTGTCTCAGCCTGGGTCAGGAGAGGAGCTGTCCGTGAAAGGAGCTGACCTATAACCCAGGCCTCTGTGAAACTGTCTCCCCAGGTATGCCGGTATCCTGCTGGGCATCACAAACACATTTGCCACTATCCCCGGAATGATTGGGCCCATCATTGCTAAAAGCCTGACCCCTGATGTAAGTAGAAATTTTGCTTGTAAACTGAAAAGATTTGGGAATGTCAGAGTTTTGCCTCAATGTTGTATCTCAGCAGCATGTGCGTGCAGTGCCCCAGGGAAGCCAGAAGAGGGAGGGCATCGGCTTCTCTGGCCCTGGCCCTGTAGTGATTGCTGTCCTTAGCCATCGCGTGGGTGCTGGAAACCACTCAGGTCCTCTACGAGAACAGCAAGTGTTATTCTTAACCACTGAGCCAACTCTCTAACCTCTTATGAAATTCTTTGTGACCAAAAATACAATATAAAGTAAAGTTTATGTTGAAAGCCGCTACTTTAATGTGTAGGGATATGGGTCCGTGACTGGAAAGATCACGTGCCCTAGCATTCCACCTGTCCGCTGAGCATCGTGAGGAAGGAAGTAGACAACACTTACTGGTCTGTAATAAGCTACACCTAAGTAGGTCACTAATGGATCAGGGCTGCAGGACGGGGACTCAGGAGCCTTGCTTCTCCTGGCAGTCCCGAGCAGGGGGCAGAACGGGGCTGATCAGCACATAAACCACAAGCGTTTGTTGCTAAGTTACAATTACAGTTTTCACCAACCAGGAGTCAAAGATTAGGGACTTTCCTTGTGTGGTCCGTCATTGTCAACCAACAGAAATATAAGCCTTTTAGTCCAGCCAATCAGATCCATTTGTTCTTTCTGTTGTTAGGAACAGCCATAATATCTTAGAGAACTAAGGAGCATAACAGACTGTTTCTATTGTCTAAAGAGGAGGTTGACCAGCCATGGGAAGGTTCCCAGCTCCCCTAGGGCCTGGGAACTTGAACTGTGTTTCACCCTACAGGTAAAATGGAGTCTGAAGTCAAAATGGCTGTATTTAGGCCAGGTGCTTTTGCCTGCTGTGTTCAGGCTGGAGTGTGCCTCAGCCAGTTGAATGCTTTCCTGGAAGGCATGAAGCCCTAAGTTTCTTCTCCATCATAAAACTGGGCATAATGGAACACAGCACAAGAAAATATACATACACACATACACACATACATACATACACTGTTTCCATAGAGTAGTCTTTGGGGGCTAGGCAGAATAAGAGAACTGAATGAAGATCATTAGCCTGGAACTCAGTACGTTGGCCTGGCTGGCTAAGGAAACAATGCTGTTAAGAAGATCAGGAATTGAGCTCCACAGCAAGGGCAGGGCCAGCCTAGACCACATATGATCATTCCAGTAGCAAATAAATAAATGGATACCAGGCACAGTTTCACTTGCCTGTAACCAGCACTCAGGAAGCAAGGGCAGGAGGATTGCCGCTAGTTTGAGACCAGCCAGGACTACGTAACGAAAGCTTGGAGGGAGGGAGGAAAGGAAGGGGTGAGGGGAGGAGATGGGAGAGAACTTAGTTCTGTAAACACAAGTTACGCAAGGCACTAGGAAAATTCACAAGCCCTAATGATAGAGCCGAACACATATTCCGACATTGCTGTATCCAGGCAGCTGTGGCCCACTTAGCAGAACCGCCCCTCAGCAAGGCAGGACTCCTAGCTGTCATTTCTCCCTCACTACCAAGAGCGACAGCCGTGAGCTTTTCTGAGCTTTTCGTAGAAGCCGTCATCAGTCTGCACTCTGTCTTGTTGCTCGTGTCTTCATCGGTATGGCTGGTTCATTCTCATTTGGTACTGTACTCAAGAAGCGTTCCACCGTCCTGCTGCTGCTGGGTATTCGGTTTATTCTAAGCTCGGACTTTTATGAATGATATTTCTGTTCTCAGCCTTGCAATATCATCCTTTTTTGTATAACCAACTCTTCCATTGCATTTTCCTTTCTTGTCCAGAACACCATTAGGGAATGGCAGATTGTTTTCTGTATTGCTGCTGCTATTAATGTGTTTGGTGCCATTTTCTTCATACTGTTTGCCAAAGGAGAGGTGCAGAACTGGGCTCTCAGTGACCACCACGGACACAGAAGCTGAAGACAATAACAAATAATAATTAATGTATTTTAATTTATCATGTAAACTGAAAGTGCCTTTGGTATTTTAATGTGTAAGCATTCTATGTGAGAAAAATAGTACCATATTTTTAAGGTAATCATGAAATGTTACTAGTTGCGAGATTATTTAAAATGAGCTGTTTTTAATTATTAATAATATATCTGCCAGACCTTATACTGGGTTTGCATACCCAGCTGCAAGTTAGGCAGCATGATATAAGGGAGGGCTTAACACAGTGGTTCTCGGCTGGGCGGTGGTGGCACACGCCTCTCTCTAGTCCCAGCACTCAGGAGGCAAAGGCAGGCAGATCTCAGTGAGTTCGAGACCAGCTTGGTCTATAAGTGAGTTCCAGGACAGCCAGGACTGTCCCACAAAGAAACCCTGTCTCAATAGATAAATAAATAAATGAATGAATGAATGAATGAATGAATAAATGAATAAATAAATGACAGTGGTTCTCAACCTGTGGCTCATGACCCCTTTTGGGGTCACCTAAGGCTATCAAAAAACACTAATATTTAATTATGATTCATAACAGTAGCAAAATTAGTTACGAAGTCACAGTATATCAGTTTTATGGTTGGGGTCACCACATTATGAGGAACTGTAATTTTTGTCTGTTTTTGCTTTGTTTTTTTCAAGACAGGGTTCTCTGTGTAGCTTTGGAGGCTGTCCTGGAACTCGTTCTGTAGCCCAGGCTGGCCTCAAACTCACAAAGATCTGACTGCCTCGGCCTCTTGAGTGCTGGGATTAAAGGTGTGTGCCACCATCACCGGGCAAGGAACTATATTAAAGAGCCACAGCCACAGCCTCTTTAGGAAGGATGAGAACCACTGGTTTAAGAAGCAAAGCTGAGCCGGGCGGTGGTGGCGCACGCCTTTAATCCCAGCACTCGGGAGGCAGAGGCAGGCGGATCTCTGTGAGTTCGAGACCAGCCTGGTCTATAAGAGCTAGCTCCAGGACAGGCTCTAAAGCTGCAGAGAAACCCTGTCTCGAAAAACCAAAAAAAAAAAAAAAAAAAAAAAAAAAAAAAAAAAGAAGCAAAGCTGAAATGGACCCTCCCCAACTAGTACACTTGTTTACTTAAATTAGATAAATCATCTCAGATCGTGTTAAATAACTGCTTTTGTCTACTTCCCTCATAAAAATTGTTGTCAACTCTTCCTAATACATAGGTCTCGGTAACATCTCCATAAAGCCACCAGCCACTGTCAGACTTGGCCTGGCAGCTGGACTGAGGGATCCATGCCCAGGCAGCTGCCAAGCATTTCCTCCCTGGCTTCAGGGCTGGAGTGCCCAGCAGTTATCAGAGGTGGCTTCCAAGTGCAGGGCCAATGCCAAGTGTTTAGCTGACACCCTTTCCCTGTGGCTGTTAATGTGCAGATAAAGCCTTAAGTGGACCAGAGCAGGAGGATTCACAGCTACTGTCTTGACACTGCCAGCCTGCCCTTGGCAGCACCCAGGCCTCATTACTGGCAGTTGACCCACAAAGCAAACGTGTAGCACTCAACTAGTGGCAGATAACAGCATCCTTGATTAAAATGACTTGCACACAAATCAGAGTGTGAATTTTTACATTCAGTTTTTCTGGCTACATTAGATTTTTAATGTCTTAAATCTTTCTTCAGTCTGTCTTGATTTATGCTCCTGGTTACAACTTAAAGTGACTTTCAGGACCAAGGGTTTGATTCAGTGATAGAGCGTGTACCTAGGACTGTGTTCCATCCAACCACAAAATAGAGCTAAAGGGCACAGCACGTGAAGCTGGTGAATCCCCTTCCCCACGCTTGCTGAAGCCAGCTCCTGGAAGCTTCTGCTGCCCAGGGTCTGCTGGTTGTTGGACGTACTGTAAGAAGTACCTAAGCATCGAAAGCCTTATGTTCTCTTGTGTCTGTTCAACACTTACCTGTTACATTTCAGTTAACACTTGATTAATGTAACACGGTGTAAATACATTTATATAAATTTATTTTTAAATTTGTAAATATAGGTTGAGTTGCCATGTGATTTTTTTTATAAATGATCAAAATAAATCCTTTTGCATTACCTTTCTGTGTTTCTAAATGAGTTTATCGTGTGTGTATGGTACGGGTGTTCTGTGTTTATGTATGAGTGCCCTGTCTGCATGTGTGCCTTTATACCAGAAGAGGGCATGAAAGTTGTGGGCCATCATGTGGTTGAGGGGAATTGAATTCAGGACCTCTGGCAGAGCAGCCAGTGCTCTTAACCACTGAGCCATCTCTCCAGTACCTCGTTTTACATCTCTCTACATCCTCCTGAAACCATCCTTCCAGCTGTAAATGCATCTCTGCTACCACTAAGTGGGAAGCGAGGCAACACCAGAAATTGCTACTCTCGCTGGCGATGTAGCACTTGCTGAATACAGAGTTTTCTCTGTGCCCTACACAGAGGAAACCCTGTCCAGAAAAAATAAAAATAAAAAATAAATCCTATGGAGATGAGTTTCCAGCTGACCCCGAAAACCAGGCTTACGGAAGAAATTTTGACAAATGCTGACATCTGCTGTTGAATTTAGCACCTGTTGCAAAGAGGATCCCCTGAGTTGTCTTAGAGCTATTAGAAATGCAGCTCCCCCAAAGAGAAAAAAATCTGATGTCAAGTTTAAATTTGAGCCAGGTGTGAGGGTGGCTGCGTGTAATCCCAGCAGGTGGGAGGTGAAGGCAAGATGATGCGTTCAAGATCACCCTTGGCTACCCATCCTGTTCAAGGCCAGCCTGGGCTACGTGAGGCCACTTCGGAAAATAAAAACAGAGTAGATCTCAGTGCAGGAAGATCACTGGGAAGTGGCCTGCACCCTCTCAGCAGAAACACATCCCAGCCTTGCATACGCAGCACAAATACGTCACTTCCGCCGAAGAATTAAACTCTTACAGACATGTAAATCTAGACCCCTCTGCCGCTAGCTGTTAAGTTTTCCTCTAAAGGAAAACACAGACAATATTTCCAGACTCTCATCAGCAGAGAGCAAGGTTTGAAAAGTTGTGAAAGGCCGCAACTTTCCCGCCTTAAGGAAGAACACTGGTGATTTTCCAGGTGACTGTTTGCTCTGAGTTAATCAGGAGGCTGAGGAAGGAACAAGTTCCACCACACAGCCAGCCCCAGTGCAACAGAAGCTGTGGTTGCGCAACCAACAGCATTAGCAGCCCAGAGCCGCCAGAGACTGCCCTCTGGGCTCTAGAGATGGGGGGACCTTAGCACCCACATACAGACACAGAATTACGTATTTAGGCTGAATGCTGAAACATCCTAGCGTTTTCAAGTGTGGGCTCCTGTCAGGATCACACATGTGTATTGGTCGTTTGCACTCCGCTCACTGCAAAGAATCTTAGTCTAAAGCATTTTATAATTTCAGTCAGCAATCTGAAAGGCGACTTTTAGTTTCGTTGAGATCAATAGCAATCCAGACAGGATAGGTTTTTTTAGGTTTTTTTTTTTTTTTTGTGGCAACTGTGATGGAGACATGACATTCTAAACTTCCCCAAAACTCATAACGTGACTAGCCAGAGACTGTGGGGAAGGGTAAAGACATACCATCGTTTGTTTCTCTAAAAGTCCAGGAGAACAGGGAGTGCTGGTGTGCATCTGTCTCCCACAGACAAAGTCAGAAAGGTCAGGAGTTCAAAACATCCTCAGCTACTTGGTGAGTTCAAGGAATGGGGGGTCGGGGATTTCCTTAGGGAACTACTTTATAGGAAAGCTGGCTGTTGTAGAGAATTTGATCAATAATATGAACCCTGCCCAAGCGTACTGGTCTCTGGCAGCTAGTCACTTACATCGCAATGCAGTGTTCCCAATCCTTTCGACCATTTTCCACTGTCACCTTTCTCGGTGCTTCTTAGCCTGTGTGGAATCAGCACTGCCTGTTTTCTACACTCGGCTCCGTGTGTCACATCTGACTTCTCTCAACACAGACCCCAAGGGCCAGGGAGGTAAAGGAGAGGCCAAGCGAGAGGTCCCGTCGCCCGGAGACGGCACTGAGTTAATGGGTAACAGACTAGAAGAGAGCTGGCAGCTTCTCCGTGTGGGAGGGAGGTCAACATTGAACACATTTACAGAGTTTGGTAGGTAGCTCGACAAGAAAAAAGAAATAAAACTAAGCTGAGGGTGGCAGTGTCACCCACAGGTCTCGAAATGGAGAAATGAGATGGGAGAACCGGAAGTTCCGAGTCACTGTGGCCACACAGCGAGCTCACGGCCAGCCTGGTATAATACCTGAGACCCAGTCTCGGAAACCCACAGAAGGAAAATGAGGTAGCAGAGCATGTGCCAAACAAGCATGGGAGGGGGATGGGCGATGTCCCTAGGGACCAGAGGAAACGAGAGTCGGGGAAGAGTGCTATCTTCACAGTGAGACAGCACCTTAGAGTCCTCAGGAGCAAAGACTGAAAAGTTTGGCGCTGCCGACTCAGCAGTACCGTCCTGCCTCACATGAGTGAGACCCCGGCACAACCCCCAGCGCTGCAGAAAAAGGGAATAAAGAAGCTGGGACAGAGAAACCCTGTCTCGAAAAACCAAAAAAAAAAAAAAAAAAAAAAGAAGCTGGGACAGCTGTAGCACAGCCCTTTCATCTCAGCGCTTGGGAGGCAGTGGCAGGCGGATCTCTGAGAGATGGAGGCCAGCCTGGTCTACAGAGCAAGTTCTAGGACAGGATCCAAAGCCACACAGAGAAACCCTGTCTCCAAAAGCCTAGATATAGATAGATGATAGATAGATAGATAGATAGATAGATAGATAGATAGATAGATAGATAGATAGATAGATGATAGACAGACAGACAGACAGACAGACAGACAGACAGACAGATAGACAGATAGATGATAGACAGACAGACAGACAGACAGACAGACAGACAGACAGATAGGGTAGTTGTGGGGAAGAAAGGGAAGTTTGGAGTGTGTAAGTGGTCTCCTGTAGCCCAGGCTGACCTTGGATCTTAACTCTTCTTCCTCTGCCTTCCAGGTGCTAGCATTATAATATGGCCTATATTCCAATTAAATAGAAAAAAGTCTTTGTGCCCAGATGTGAGTCCCAAACCTACACATCCTGTGTGATTCTCACTTACGTTCCTGCTTATTGTAACAGAAATAAAGGCGCCCCAGGTGTCCAGCAGCATGGCAATGTAAGTTGAATGTCATATTTACTGAGAAATAATGTAATTTAAGAACACGCAGAGAGGGGCTGGAGAGATGACCCAGCGGTTAAGATCATTGACTGCTCTTCCCAAGGACCCGGGTTCAATTCCCAGCACCCACATGGCAGCTCACAACTGTCTGAAAAATCCAGTTCCAGGGGATCTGACACCTTCACACCAATGCCCATAAAAATAAAGTTAAATAATTAAAAAAAAAGAACACGCAGAAACCTCAAAAATATTGAGTAAAAAAATTTATAACACAGTATCCCTTTCAAAAAACTTTAGCTGGGTGGTGGTGGTGAACACCTTTAATCCCAGCACTCAGGAGGCAGAAGCAGGTGGATCTCTGTGACTTCAAGGCCAGCCTGGACTACAAAGTTCCAGAACAGCCAGGACTACACAGAGAAACTCTGTCTCAGAAAAATTAAAAAATTCGAGATGGTGTCGTTATGTAGCCGAGGCTGGCCAAGCACTTGCTAGCCCTGGCTAGACCCACTCTCGCTGACTGACTCCTAGCATTCATCTCGTACTTCTGCGGGTTATCAGCGAGAGTCATCACATCCAGCAATTTTTTAATTTATGATAATCTCTCCCTGTATAGCTCTGGTTGGTCTGAAAATCACTATATAGACCAGGCTGGCTTTGAATTTATAGTAATCCTCCCGTTGCTGGCTTCCCAGTGCTGGGAAAGTTGCTTTTTTAGGGGGTATTTTTTCTTTTTTCTTTTTCTTTTTCCTTTTTTTTTTTGTTTTTTGTTTTTTGTGGGTTTTTTTTGTTTGTTTGTTTGTTTGTTCTTTGTCTGGGCGTTAAATTTTTTGTTTAGATTTGCTTGTTTGTTTGCTTTTATGCTTTAGTTGTGAGCCTAGCCATAACAGCCAAACATTTTCTCAGGTTTTTAAAATTTTTTTTCAGTCACATTTTTTATGCAAGATTGAGCATACCGTGGTGGGCTTCCTTCCACTATGCAAATCTCAAGTTAGAAGAGTCGGCAGCAAGCACCTTACTTACAAGAGGCATCTCACTAACTCTGTATTTTGGGTTTTGTTGTTGTTGTTTTATTTTGTTTTGTTTGAGACGGGGTTTTATGTAGCCCAGGTTTGCCTTGAACTCACTATGCAACAAAGAATGACATTGAGTTCCTGACTCCACTGCCTCCACTTTGTCAAGTGGTGGGATCACAGGTGTGTATAGGCCCACGTGAGCATCTCTAAAGCTACAAAAACGTGATCATTTTCCAAGGGCACCCACGTAACTGAGAGTAAGTAATAAATATTTTAGAGGAGGGGAAGGGGAGTAAGATGAGGGAGGGAAGTAATTAGAAATAAAAGCAACTGTAGGCTTGCATTGAACAAATAAGTATAGCAGTGCATGTCAGTGATCCCAGCACTAGGAGACAGAGGCAGGACGATTGTGAGTTCAAGACTAACCTGGACTACTATAGCAAACTTAAGGCCAGTCCAAGTTACACATGAAGCCCTTGTGCAGTGGCAGGTTGCTTGCTCAAAATATGCAAGACCTTGGTTTTATTCTCAGCACTGTCTAAAAAATAACTAAGTAGCTGGGCTGTGGTGGCGCACGCCTTTAATCCCAGCACTCGGGAGGCAGAGGCAGGCGGATCTCTGTGAGTTCGAGACCAGCCTGGTCTACAAGAGCTAGCTCCAGGACAGGCTCTAAAACTGCAGAGAACCCTGTCTCGAAAAAAAAAATAAATAACTAAGTAAAGATTTTTTAAAAAGGACCAGCCAGAAATGGTGGCCCACACTTTTAACCCCAGCAGCACTTGGAAGCAGCACAAACAGATCTCTGTGAGTTTGAGTCCAGTGTGGTCTATACAGTGAGTTCCAGGACATCCAGGGCTACATAGAGAGATCCTGTCTCATGGGGGTCAGATGGCACTGGAGAGAAGGCTTAGTGGCTAAGATCACTGATGCTCTTCCAAAGGACCCAGGTTTGGTTCCGAGAAGCCACATGGCAGCTCACAGCCAGTTGTAACTTCAGTTCCAGAGGATTCAATGCCCTATACTGGCCCCTGAGGCACCACACATACACACACACACACACACACACACACACACGCACACACACCACACACGCACGCACTCACGCACGTAGTACACAGACATATTCAAACAAAATACCTGTACATAATATAAAAAGAAAGAAGGAACAAGGAAAAAGACCTGATGTGCTAGTGCATGCCGTAACTCCAGTGCTGAGGACAGGGAGACCGGAGGAGGAGCAGAAGTTAAGGGTGAGCCTCCAGGGGCCAGGACACCACTGAAACCGCACTACAAGGGGCCCTGTCAAGGAAGGAGGGAAACAAGAGATTGTTGTGATTGTCTAGTCAGCCTGGTCTACATAGCAGATTCCAGGCTAGCCAGGGCTACATGGCGAGACCGTGCATCAGGAGAAAAAAATAAATAATGAGACTGGGTATAATTAAGTGGTTGTGTACCGTAGTGATTTGAATGAGAATGGTGTCCATAGACTCAATATTTGAATGTTTGGCTCTCAGTTCGTAAACTGTTTCTGTTTAGGAAAGATTAGGAAGTATGGCCTTGTTGAAAGTGTGTCACTAGGATGGGCTTTCAAAAGTCCAGAATGCCTAGTCTCTCTCTCTCTCTCTCTCTCTCTCTCTCTCTCTCTCTCTCTCTCTCTCTCTCTCTCTCTCTCTCTCTCTCTTTCTCTCTCTCTCTCTATCTCTCTCTCTCTCTCCTTCCAACTGATATAAGCCCTCGGCTACTGTGCAGGCAATCTGCCTGCCTTTCCTGCTACCACCATGCTCTCTACTGTGATGGTCGATTACTTACCCTCTGAAACTAGAAGCCAGTCCCAATAAACCCTTCCTTCTATAAGTTGTCAGGGTCATGGTGTCTCTTCACAGCAAAAATAACAAAGACACATGTTCATCTAACATACTCATAGGTCTGATCCCTAGTACCAAAATAAACACAGCTATAAAAATACACTAAGTGGATTTTCAGTGTATTAAAGTTGACAGGGGAAGATGCTTTCTAATTTTCTTTCCTCTGCATTAATATTTTACTGGTCATTTGAGTTACTTTGGTAATTAAAATATAAGCATGAGAGAATCGTTATTGGGAATATTGGAGGACTATTCATAATATTTAAGTATCATTACTTTTTGGAGCAACCACTGAGATCTCATTCACATACCACACAAGACACCTTTCGAGAGTGTACAGTTATAGTTGGGGGTGTAACTTATGGTGGAATGTTTGCCGAACATGTAGAAGGCTCTGGTACAAGCCCAACTTTGCACACGGTGCAGAATCCAATGGCTTTTATTATGGTCCCAGGCTGCACAGCTGTCAGATTTCTAATCCCAGCACATGTCACTGCGGCAAGCAGAAGTCTTTCCTCCCCCAGCAGTCACTGCCCCCCCACCACCACGTCTACAACCAGCCACTCATCCTCCCTGTCTGCAGAGTTGCTGTGGTGGACAGCTGGTGTAATGGGATCCTTTCGGATGAGAGCCATGGTGGCCAACATCTTTCTTACAGGATCTTAATGTCACAGCTTGTCCCATCCTGTCATACCGTTCTTGTTTATACACTTATCCCTTGATGTGCACACTTGGGTTTCTCTAGTTTGAGGCAGTTATTAATAACTAACTACCTGGCCACCTGAGCCGTCTCGGGCTCCGTGAGAGAAGTGACACACACAAGTTGTTCTCTGACCTCAACACTCTTTGCCTGGTCTGTGCTTCATTGTGTGAATGTGTGTGTGTGTGTGTGTGTGTGTGTGGTGCCTATACACACACAATGTAATTTAGAAGGTTTTTTTTTAGATAATGCTGGTATAAAGAAACACAAATGAATAATAAACAAACAGATAAATAAATAATGCTGGTATGAACACTCTCGTGTGCAGACATTCTGTGTTCCCATGTGGTTTTTGGTGGTGGTAGTGGTTTTTTGTTTAGTTGGTTGGTTTTGGTTTTCTGGGACAGGGTATCTCTGTGCAGCTTTGGAGCCTGTCCTGGAACTCATTCTTAGACCAGGTTGGCCTCGATTGTTTTTCTTGACTATGGTGATTCCACTTTTGCTTTAATGAAACAGACTTAATGGGGGCGGGGGAAAACAACTATGAACACAGAGCAAAATGTTAACAGCATTCGTGAATAGTGAAGGAAGGATTAGGTTTTTTCTCCTTGACATCTTTTTTTCTTAAGTAGATAGGAAGACGAGTGTAGAGGGAAGTTTTTTAACTTACTTATGTGCATGGGTGTTGGGGCCCCTGGGACTGGAATTATAGACAGTTGTGAGCTGCCATGTGGATGCTGGGAATTGAAGCGGGGTCCCCTGGAAGAGCAGTCAGTGCTCTTAACCACTGGGCCACGTCTCCAGGCCTTCACTTTGGTATTTTTAACTTGTCTTATTGAGACAGGGTCTCATACCTCTAAGGCTGGCTGGCCTTCAGTCCCTGACCTTTCTGCTTCTGTCTCACAAATGCTGGGACTACAGGCATATGCAACTAGGCCTGGATCCTTTATTTAGTTAAAATGTTTGAAAAAATTAAATCAATCAAGAGAAAAAGAAAAAAAAAAAATTCAGGGTCAACCCAGAACTGCCCGACGGCTAAGAAGGCCAAAGCAGAGCTGTGCAGCACTGGGCTTTGAGTGCTGGCACCCTCCAGCCTCACCCGCTTGGCTGGGCTGTGAAGTGTCACTGTGGGGACAAAGTGGCTCTTGTTGATATTCACATCAGCCACGGGGCTTGCCAAATGGCCCACATTTACCTTCCCCAGAGGATGTCCCTCAGTTCTGCCTCTTCCTCCACTTCCTTACCAAAGTATAAATGCCCTACCTTCCCTTTTTTCTTTTTAAGTTTTTAAAATAACCACGTTTTTCTGTTTTGAGACAGGGTCTCTCTCATGTAATGACCTAAAACTGAGCTGACTTGAACTCCTGGTCCTCCTTCCTCCATCTCGCAAGTGCTGGGATTACAAGCATACTCCACCATGTCCAGCTAACAACACTATTTATGTATTTATGTATTCATTCATTCATTCATTCATTCATTTAAAACCCGTGTGAAGCTCAGAGGACAACTTGTTGAAATCGGTTCACGCCTTCCCAGGGGACTGTTCTCAGGTATTCAGAATTTACGCAAGCGCCTTAACGGCGGAGCCATCTCGCCTGTCTAAAGGAATGTGGTTTTTAGAGGACAGATTTTTAAAGCGCACTCATGCTCCTCCTCTCTTCTGAAGCTGGGGTTTCACTGCCCCACTCACCGCGTGGGTCCTTTGGTCCCGGACGCCATAGAAACGCAGGTTTGCTCCCTGGCGGTGGGCGCTTCCCCTGGGAGAGGAGCAAGCGGTTACAGCTCTCGGGAAGCCCGAGTTTGACTCACGCCTTAGCGGACTCCGGAAGCCCGATTAGCAAAGCCTAGATTTCTTTGTCTAGGGAAAGGAGATGACTCACAGCAACCACGTGCAAAGAAATGCTTTTAAAAGGGCTCAGCGGCGCAGCTTAGTGGAAAGTCACTGCGGGACCGGGAGTCCGGGCGCCACCTGCCCGCGCTTCCTCCTCTGGCCTCAGGGGGCAGCAGAGGCACGAGGCAAAAGCGACCTACTTGATCCTTCTCCATTTCATTCTAGATTATAGATCCTTGCTTCTCCATTTCATTCAAGAGTAGCTCTTAACAACAATTTGGCCAAGCGTGGTGACCCACGACTTTAATCCCAGCACTAACAACGCAGAGGCAGGCGGATCTCTGAATTCCAGGCCAGACTGGTCTACATAATAAATTCCAGCCAGGGCTATATAGACCCTGTCTCAAATACTGCCTAATACAGCACTAAAAGTCAGGACTTCAGAGGCATCCTCACCTACACAGTGAGTTTGAGACCAGCCCAAACTGTAGGGCCCTGGGCACAGAATAAGGGCCTCGCATGGTAGCATATGCCTGTAATACCAGCACGTGAAAGGGTAAAGTGAGAAGATTGCAAGTCTGTGGCTAGCCTGGTCTACAAATGGAGACACTCTCAAAACAAAAGAAAATCAAGAACCCATCCCAATTTTTTGGGTGGGGGCGGGGGGTTCAAGACAGGGTTTTTCTGTAGCTTTGGAGCCTTTCCTGGAACTAGCTTTTGTAGACCAGGCTGGCCTCGAACTCACAAAGATCTGTCTTCCTCTGCCTCCTAAGTGCTGGGATTAAAGGCGTGTGCCACCACCACTTGGCCCCATCTCTATTTTGACCACATCCCAAGCATAAACTTCTCACTATAGCTGAAGGCAAGTATGGATCTCAGTAAAGAATTTGTCTTCCTGCCAGGAACAGAGACTCCTCAAGGAAGTTGGCTGAGGCCCTGAAGTTATAAGGAGGTTCCTAAAAAAATACTGACAGTTGTTTAATACAGAATGTGTTGTCTTTGGGATTTCTTCTGCAGAACTCTCAAGGAATAGAGAAGCCATGACCAGTATCGAGAAAGCCAATAGCAGCCAGGCTTGGTGGTGCATTCCCCTAATCCTCTAACACCTGTGAGACAGAAACGGGGAGGGGGGGGTGGGAGAGCTTGCTAGTTCAAGGTCATCTTGACCTACATAGTTCTAGGTCAGCCTGGCTATATAGCGAAACCCTGTCTCAAAAAGGATTTATTTAAAGAACCGGTGGAAATGTCAATAGAACATGTTGAATGCCAACTTTTCTTGTGGGAGGATGTCTCCCAGCATGTAGCATGAAAAACGGTCCAGGCTGAGACAAGCTGGCTCTGAATTTCTCAGTAAGTCCCACCAATACCTGCAGAGCTGTTGTTCTCAGTCCCAGCACTGCTTGAACCCCATCTAATTTGAGCCCAGGCATCCCAGGTCACTAAAAGCACGTACTCTACTAGGGAGAGGAGGATCTGCCTTCAAGCAAGCTCTTGATGATCAATGCTCTCTTCTCCTAATGTCACCGTCACCTGGCCCCTGCCCACAACAGCTCATTGGCAAGAACCCAAGCTTGGGATGCCTTCTAAATAAGAAGTGTAGGGCTGGGGAGCTGGCTCAGAGGTTAAGAACACTGGCTGTTCTTCCAGAGGACCTGAGTTCAATTCCTAGCAACTACACAGCGGCTCACAACCATCTATAATGAGATCTGGTACCCTCTTCTGGGTGTGCAGGCTACATGTAGGCAGAACATTATATATAATAAATAAAATAAATAATAATCCCTTTTAGCCGGGCGGTGGTGGCGCACGCCTTTAATCCCAGCACTCGGGAGGCAGAGGCAGGCGGATCTCTGTGAGTTCGAGACCAGCCTGGTCTACAAGAGCTAGTTCCAGGACAGGCTCCAAAGCCACAGAGAAACCCTGTCTCGAAAAACCAAAAAAAAAAAAAGAAATAATAATCCCTTTTAGAAAAGGTTGCTTGTGGGAGGTGGGAGGAGAGGAGGGAGCAGAAACTGTAGCTGGTATGTAAAATAAGTGGGAATATGTTAAAATAAATAAATAAGTAAATAAAATGTGATATTGCAGGGGAGGGAGTCACTTGTGTGTTCCAATCCCTACAACTACTCAAATCCATAATATATCATCAGTTCCCAATTCCCTGGTATATATCAAGTTCATCACCTTTCCCTTTTTTCTAGTGTTGACAATGGCCGTGTGGCTTACCAACTAAACCCAGATTTTATTTTATTTTTTAATTTTACTTCATATGTGGTGGTTTGAACGAGAAGAATACCGTGTTTTCTGCTCTGTCCCTTTTCACCTTATTTCCTGGACCCAGGATGGTGCTGGCCAGTTTTATGTCAAATTGACATACTCCGTGCAGGGTATGTGTTTAAGAACTTTACACACAGAGATCATTAAGTCTTCACAATAACTCTGTGAAGCAGGCATTATTGTCATCCTCATTGCAAACACATGGGAACTTGAAACTGTACAAACCACACTACCAAAAATTACATTATGCCCACCCGACCTCTGAATGCTCCCTGAGGAAGTTTGAACTCACGCCACCTGATTAGGATCCTTAGCTTAAGCACTAAAATGTGTTTGCTGTAGCTCATGCCTCTAATAAATGTTGCCAAGAGCCATCGCCGAATGAGACAGCCGCTAGGGTTCTCACCACTGCTGTAGAGTGGTGTGTGAGGGCTGTGTGACTTTTCCTGGTGCCCAGAGAGGGAATCAAAGAGACGCAGTTCCTCCCTGGTCCAGCTGAAGTCATGAGTTTACTGGGTTACTTGCTGTGCCTGAGAACTTACTCACAGGAGCTTGGATGGCAGAAGGAGTATGTGTCCCAGAAAGCACACAAATCGCAGGGTGAGCATTATGTAGCTCCTGTAACAATTCACAAAAGCAGCATCCCAGGAGTTCCCGTACAGCTTGCCTGCTGCTGGGCAGGTTGGGAGCCTCCTCCCCAGCCATTGTTATAATTCACATAAGCTTGGGGAGCCACCTATGAATCTTGTACATTTCGGGAGCTTTAGGAAAGGTGTCAGTGCTGTGCATTCTCTGACTTTGGTAAACTACAAAGGTCTGAGTTATAGGAAGTAGCAGATGAGATAGCTGTCTTCTCTCTTGCAGCCTCAGCTAAACCTAAACTCGGCTTAAACTGAGCATGGTGCGGAGGGAGGCACACTCCTGCTGGCACACTCCTACAGTCCTACCAGGCTGGGAGAGAAAGGAGGGCCAATAATTTAAGGACAGCTTTAGCCATAAACTAGCTTGAGGTCAATCTGTATTCCAAGAGATCCTGTCTTAGAAACAAAACAAAATAGGGCTGGAGAAATGGCTCAGAGGATAAGAGCACTGGCTGCTCTTCCAGAGGTCCTGAGTTCAATTCCCAGCAACCACATGGTGGCTCACAACCATCTGTAATGAGGTCTGATGCCCTCTTTTGGCCTGCAAGCATACACTGCAGAACACTGTATACACAATAAATAAAATTTTAAAAAATATTATCTTTTATTTAAAGACAAAAAGCTCCAGTTTCTATTGCCTAGAATGTCTCCTGAGCCATTTCTCTTTTATTTTATTTTAATCTTATTTTATTTTATTTTGCAAGACAAAGAGAGCTTCCTTTGTAGCCGTGACTATCCTGGAGCTGTCCTTGACCTCAGAGATCCACCTGTCTCTGCCTCCTAAATACTGGGATTAAAGGTGTGTGCCACCATGCCTGGCTTGCTTTGTTTTTTTGTTTTTTTTTTATTTATTATGTATACAATATTCTGTCTATATGTATGTCTGCAGGTCAGAAGAGGGCAGCAGACCTCATTACAGATGGTTGTGAGCCACCATGTGGTTGCCGGGAATTGAACTCAGGACCTTTGGAAGGGCAGGCAATGCTCTTAACCACTGAGCCATCTCTCCAGCCCCTTGCTTTGTTTTTTGAAACATGTTCTCATATAGCCCGGGCTAGCTTCAAACTTACTATATAGCTGACGATGACCTTGAATTGGTCCTCCTGCCTCCACCCCTCAAATTCTGGGATTGCCAGGTGATACCACCGTGACTCACGTTCCCAACTTCTTTTGCGGAAACCTCATCTACCAACAAGGTTCGGCTCATACTGGCCTTTCCTTGGCACAGCAGGCAGAATCTCTCCAGCATCTGCACCCTTTATCAGCATCCTGCAGCCTTTCTCTGCACCCCTTGCAGGCCTGCAAGCCTTATCTGCCTCTCTCCCCTCCTCAGTCAGCAATTGCTCTCACACACAACCCCTAGCACAGACGTCTCATCAATCGCTCACGAAGGTGTAGCTCACATTGTCTACATTCCATGCATCCTCTCTGCTACGTACCTATTAATAAAGATGATGCACTTATTTGTTTTGTTTTTGAGACCGGGTCTCTTTATGTAGCATTGGTTGTCCTGGAACTACCTATGAAGGATAGCCTCAAATTCACAAAAATCTGCCTGCCTCTACCTCCCAAATGCTGAGATTAAAGGCATATGCTACTATATCTGGCTTGATTTTTTTGTTTGTTTGTTTGTTTGTTTGTTTGTTTTGCTTTTTCGAGACAGAGTTTCTCTGTGTAGCAGTTCTGGCTGTCCTGGAACTCACTTTGTAGACCAGACTGGCCTCAAATTCACTGAGGTTAAACTCTGGAATTAAAGGCATGTGCCACTACTGCCCAGTCTGGCTTGATTATTTTAAAACAGAAAACTTCTTTCTTCTAAAAAACAAACAAACAAATAAAATAATAATAACCCATGATGTGGTTCAGGGAATCTGTGTTTCTCAAGTTATGGAAATAGAGTCTGATTTATCTGAGCCAAGGTTCTCAGAAAGAAATACAAAGCAGTCACACATATAATATGACTAAGTTTTTCTGATTTGGGTTTTTTCCTTTTCTTTTCGTTTCTTTCTTTCTTTTTTTTTTTTGAGACAGAGTTTTTTTTTTAAAGATTTATTTATTTATTATGTATACAACATTCTGCCTCGATGTATGCCTGCACGCCAGAGGAGGGCGCCAGATCTCAGTACAGATGGTTGTGAGCCACCATGAGGTTGCTGGGAATTGAACTCAGGACCTCCAGAAGAACAGCCAGTGCTCTTAACCTCTGAGCCATCTCTCCAGCCCCTGAGACAGGGTTTTTTGTGCATCCTTAGCTGTCCTATAACTCATTCTGCATGCCTTTAATCCCAGCACTCGGGAGGCAGGTGGATCTCTATGAGTTTGAGGCCAGCCTGGTCTACAAGAGCAAGTTCCAGGTCAGGCTCCAAAGCTACAGAGAAACCCTGTCTCAAAAAAAAAAATAAATAAACAAGCAAACAAAAAAACTGGATGGGCGGTGGTGGTGTACACCTTTAATCCCAGCACTATTGAGACAGAGGCAGGCAGATCTCTGTGAGTTCAAGGAATGTCAGTCATGGACTGGAGAAATGGCTCAGAGGTTAAGAGCATTGCCTGCTCTTCCAAAGGTCCTGAGTTCAATTCCCAGCAACCACATGGTGGCTCACAACCACCTGTAATGGGGTCTGGTGCCCTCTTCTGGCCTGCAGGCATACACAGAGACAGAATATTGTATATTAAATAAATAAATAAATAAATAAATAAATAAATAAAATATCAAACTAGCAATAATGATAATGAAGAGGAAGAGGATGATGCGATCGATACTAAGGATGCTGTTGAGGATGCTGAGGATTCTAAGGATGCATCTCAGAGGCAGAGTACCAGAGCACTTGGTTAATATATATGGAGTCCTGAGTTCAGTCTCCAATACCACCAAAAACAAAACACACAGAGAGAGTTAAATTTCTGGGATTTACTATTACATTTTTGCAAAGCAAATTAACTCAGACCAACTGCCATTCAAGTTCCACCAACACACAGAGTTAGTTTTGGTCAGAGCAGGTCTGACCTGATCAACACCATACCCACCACCCCTCACAATCCGGCAAACCAAAATATACTCAGTATGGGACTGGGGACCTACATTGTGCCAACCAAACTGAAATAAATTGTTTGTGAGACATTTCTGTGGTTTGTACTGACCAAAGAAGCCTGGGATTTTGATTAGTGGGAATTGTCTTCAAACTAAGAACTGTCAGGCCCAGGGTCAGGAGGATGTCAGCATCAAGGGCTGAAACAACAGGCAGACAGAAAGAACACATCTTTAGTAAGATCAATAATTATACCTGCCTGAGAGGCAGAGGCAGGAGAATCACCGTAAGCTTAAAGTCAGTCAGCCTACTCTACATAGTGACAGGTCTACATCTTGTCCCTATTAATAATAGTTCCTTTTATTTAAGTCAGACTGTCAGAACATCCAGGAGCACTCAACCGTCTCTGCCATGGTGCCTCACCAGGGAAGGTATTTAAGTGATTCTTCAGATCCCTTTAAGAGCCTTTCTGTGGCACAGTGGTGGGAGCGACCAATAAACTTGAGGTAAAGACCCCTCACCCCTCACCCCAAGTGAGTCTGCACAACAGCAAGTGTCATCTGAAGAGCATGGGAGGTTGGGAAGTCCCTTCTCAGACAAGTCAGGCACTGCTTGTACGATCTGCCAGTCAGTCATTCGTCACAGCCTTTCAACACCTCTCCTGGACCCAGTAGATGCTGGGGCTGTCCAAAAAGCTGGATAAGCAAACTCCCTTTACCAGGAGGCTGCCCAGAGAGTCATTCCAATGCGCTATGGCAACCTTCTCTGGCAGGCACTGAAAATAGGATCAGCATGTCCTAGGCCAACCAACATTGTGAGGGATGTGGAGAAAAGGTCAGAAAGAAAGATAGCCGGGTGGTGGTGGCGCACACCTTTAATCCCAGTCTTCAGGAGGCAGAGGCAGGCGGATCTCTGTGAGTTCGAGGCCAGCCTGGTCTACAAGAGCTAGTTCCAGGACAGGCTCTAAAGCTACAGAGAAACCCTGTCTTGGGAAAAAAAAAAAAAAAAAAAACAACCAAGAAGGAAAGGTCAGAAAGATCGACAAAAGCATTGACAATACTGGAGAGAGAATTGATAGGGAATTGCTCATATGGTCAATTCATTCCACAGTATTGATTAGCAACATGTGGACGAACCACGCTGATAGTTTTCTGATGGTACACAGGCACTGGAAAGAAGACACTTCCCAGGCGTGTGTCTTGGAAGACACACAGCTTGCACCAGTTGGGGGAAGTAGTATGGAAAGAAGAGTGTGGCTTTGCGGGCAGAAAACTGTCCTCAGTGCCAGGATGATGTGGGAAAGCCGCAGACCTCCAGGGGATGTTTTCAAGTCTCCGGTGTGCATCATTATCAATCACAGCCCTGGAACGCCTACTCTACACTAAATACTTTTTAGCTTTGTGAGTGCTAAAACTGTTGGTTGCATTATGACTCCTTTATAAGGAAAAAGAAATGAAAACCTACCTCTGTTGGCGCTCTTTTTCTCTTGTATACGTGTGTGTTTGAAATGGGGTCCTGCTATGATGCGTAAGCTAGCTATCTTCTAAGCTCTAAAAATTCTCTGTGTTAGCTTCCTGAGTATCTAGAATGACAGACATACGACACCTCATCTAACTTATCTGGTAAGTTTTTAGTGTCCAGAAAGTATTACTGATGTATGACATTTCCTAGGATGATGGGAATAAATGTCTCTTTATCCCAGCTCGGTCAGCAATGACAGACCAAAGAACCCCACTCAAGTACAGCTTGGTGAAACAGTCGATTTACTTGAAGCTATTTGTGGAGCATGAGTTAGAAGACACTTATTGGGAGCATGACCAACTTGTGGACGGCTGTACCACCACCACCATACACCACCGCCTCTGCCTCCTCCTCTAGTTCACAGCTTCCCTCTGGAAGAAGACATGTTTCATGCACTTTGGTGCTGCCTTGTGAGGGCTCCTGACTTCAACAAGAGAATAGACTGTCTCGTGAGGATCGTTACAAGTATTCTGATTTCAAGATGGCAATGCCTATGTCGTGCTAAAAAGAGAGTTCCTCAACATTCCACCTCTTCTCTGGCTTCTCTGACTTCACATTCTTTTTGTTTGTTTGTCTTTTATTTCTGTTTTTGTTTCTCGAGACAGGGTTTCTATGTGCAACAGCCCTAGCTGTCCTGGTACCAGCTCTTGTTGACCAGGCTGGCCTTGAACTCGTAGAGATCCGCCTGCCTCTACCTCCCGAGTGCTGGGATTAAAGGCGTGTGCCACCATTTCTGGGCCTGATTTTACATTCTTTTTGTTCTCTCTACCTCAATACTCCTTGAGCTTTTTTTTTTTTCCAGACCGAGAGTGATATAGATGTATTTTTTTCCTATTTAGTGAGGAACATTGGATTTTTATACCACTGCAATAGTCACTTACTCTTGGAACTTTGGTGATGAGTCTGTGTAGTAACCACTGTCTACTGCAAATTGCAGCTTCTCTGACCAAGGCAAACAGCAGCAGCAATCAATGACTGACACAAATGTTTAGAGGACAATTGTAGCCATCTAACAAAACAACAAATTTCCCACTAGCTCTGTGACTTCCTCAGCTACAGAGTTTTTCTCTCTGCTTACGGCACCAAATATGAGTTCCTTTAAATCCAGTGGGAAAGTATTTGGTTGCACCCATAACTATCATGCCGTTAGTGCACAAGCAGGTACATTTTAGCAAGCCTGCTGGTAATCCAGGATTCTGCCTGCGGGACATGATGTCTATTGTACTCATGAATTCACAGCACAAGATAAGTTGAGACTCCAGCAAGGAGAGAGGGGCTTCTGAAGCTCCACTCCTAGCTGAAGGACTACAGCCGCTGGCAGGCTGGTCATGCTCTGGTTCACCTTCCCGCGTTCATGTGCACACAGGCCTTACTACTTGGTTTCAGAGGGTTGTGCAGAAAAAGAAGAGGCCATGAAAGTCAGAGGGAGACATGCCCGGTGGCCCAGGAGCGGGAGAAGGAAATTGAGGAGGACAATATTGTGACTTGTTGTATACATGTATAAAGTTGTCAAGGAATAAATAAAATATTCTATAAGCCAGCCAGCATTCTGGCATGGAGGGGGAAAGGAGCTCACTAGTCCCTAACCTTGGCAGAGGAGCCATTAACAGCTGATGGTTTCTGGGGGAGGGAGAGTCAGTTTTCTTTAAGGGTGTGACTGTGCTCCAGTGAGCGGCTCTTCAGCGGTGAGTATATGGGCAATGTAGATTGGATTTGTTAGGACATATATGCAAAAGAGGACATAGTGAGGGGTAGAAGGTTGGGAGTGAACCTGGGAGAAGTTGGGATTATGATCAAAATAAACTGCATTCACGTATGAAATTTTCAAAGAATTAATTAAAATATGAATATAATAACTTTTATATAATAATTCTAATAAAAAAAGACGCCGCCATGCTCATCCTGGTGCACGGCTTCACCTGCGGGAAGATCGTCGGCAGCAAATGGGAAGCCTACCTGGGTCCGCTGCAGGCGGAGTACACCGAGGGGGATGCCCTGGGCCTGAAGCGCTACTGCTTCTGCCGCCCACGCTAGCTCACGTGGACCTGATTGACAAACTGCTAAACTATGCTCTGCTAGAGAAGTGACTGCGGGAGGGAGCTCAGCTGCCTCCTCTCCTGGCCTTGGGCAGTCTATCATGCTGAATTCAAGCTGAGGTGTTGGGGAGGCAGATGGGGTGCCTGGCTGTGGACCTGTGGCTAGATCCCCTCATCCCGGAAGGAAGGGGTCAATAAAGATCTTTGCAGACCCACACAAACACACACACAAAATTCTAATAAAAAACTTTCTTCTGTGTATGTCTTTTTCTATATCTCTATTCATTCAGGATGTTCCCTGCCTTTAAATTACTTGGAAAGGACTCAAGGCATGGCTCAGTGGGTAGAGGTGCTTTCTGCCAACCCTGAAAGCATGTGTGGGCACACACACACACACACACACACACACACACACACACACATATGCACAATAAGTAAATGTAACCTTTCATTTATTTATTTACTTATTTTGGGTTTTTTGTTGTTTTGGTTTGGTTTGGTTTTGGTTTTTTGAGACAGGATTTCTCTGTGTAGCTTTGGAGCCTGTCCTGGAACTCGCTCTGTAGACTAGGCTGGCCTCGAACTCACAGAGATCCACCTGCCTCTGCCTCCCAAGTGTTGTGATTAAAGGCATACACATTTATTTATTTTGATACAGAGTGTCACTACATAGCTCTGGCTGGCCTGGAACTCTGTGTAGACCAGATTGGTCAGGAACCCACAGAGGTCTACCTGCCTCTACATTTCTTTCTTTTTTTAATTGATTTTTTTGAACTCTACATTTTTCTCTGCTCCCCTCCCTGCCTCTCCCCTCCCCTTCAACCCTCTCCCAAGGTCCCCATGCTCCCAATTTACTTGGGAGATCTTGTCTTTTTCTACTTCCCATGTAGATTAGATCTATGTATGTCTCTCTTAGAGTCCTCATTGTTGTCTAGGTTCTCTGGGATTGTGATTTGTGGGCTGGTTTTCTTTGCTTTATATTTAAAAACCACTTATGAGTGAGAACATGTGATAATTGTCTTTCTGCTGTCTCTACATTTCAAGAGCTAGGGTTAAAGGTTTGAACTACAATACCTAGCAAATATATTTTTTTCAAAATATATTTATTTTATGTGTATGGATATTTCATCTGCATGTATGTTTGTGCACCATGTATAGGGCTGGTACATTTGGAAGTCAGAAGTGGGTGCCAGATTAACTGGAGTTACAGATGGTTGTGAGTCTTTTGGAAAAGTAGCCAGTTCTCTTAACCCATGAGCCATCTGTCTATCCCCTATAAATACAATTTTTAAGAATAGTCTTTAGGGCCAAGTGTGATGGAGCAGGCCTTTAACCTCAAACTTCGGAGGCAAATATCCATAGATTCAAGAGCAGCCTGGTTTCCATAGCAAGTTCCTGGACAGCCAGAGCTCCACAGAGAGACCCGGTTTCAGTGCTGCCTCTACCCCACCCCCACCCCAAATCCTTAGGGCTGTTGCAGGGTTTTCCTCAGCCACCTTGACGATCATCATCTGTGCCTTATCCAGCTGTAAAACTTCCAAGAATTTACATCAGTGACTGAGTTAGCTCCATGTGGTGATTCAGGCCTGTAAGAGCAACCCTTTGGAGGTTGAGGCAGAATTGCTGTGAGCTTGAGTCAGTCTGGGCTCCATGGTGACTCTGAGGCCTGCTTGAGCTTCCAAAACCATGCTTCAAAAGACAAACGAGAGTCTACCAACAGTCTTTACCCCAGGTGGAACTCAACCCCACAATCCCTGGCTTAGGAGGCCAGTGCCTTATCCATTAGGCTACTGGGGCAGTGGTGGTGCACACCTTTAATCCCAGCACACAGGAGGCAGAGGCAGATGGATCTCTGTGAGTTTGAGGCCAGCCTGGTCTACAAGAGCTAGTTCCAGGATAGCTAAACTATTACACAGAGAAATCCTGTCTACCAGCATCCTACAGCTTGTCTCATTTCTTCTCTTGATCCCTAAACTGCCCTCTCTATGGGCTGGAGAGATGGCTCAGTGATGAAGAGCAGTTACTGCTCTTGGTGAGGACCTGAAATCAGTTCCAGCACCATGTCAGGTAGCTCACAATCACCTGTAACTCCAGCTCCTGGGGTATCTAACACCTCTGACCTCCGTGGGCACCTGCATTCATGCACACATACCCACACTCAGAAACATACACATAATTAAATAGAATGTTTAGAAAAATAGATAAACTGCCCTTCCTAACTCCCATTTCACTGGATGCTTTGACAGCAGTTCTTGATAACCCTATAACATTCAACTCAGACACTCAAACTCGAAATTCCAGCTGTTTGTCACAGCTGATGAAAGTTTCCTGCTTTATCATTTCAACCAATCTATTGCAAACAATACCATCCAGGAGTGAAGCAGGCATATCTTGCTGTGTGTGAGCTGCTCTGTGAGCTAGCCCAGCTCACCTTTCCAGGCTCATCGCTGCCACACCCCGCAGGACGGACGAGCTGCACGAGCCACGGCTTTCTCGCCTCTTTACCTTTGCGATGGCTCTTTGACCTAGATCTGAACATCCCCGTTGATCCAAGACTCAGATCCATCTCTCAGAAACGCTTCTGGGCGCCACCAATTCCGTATTTTTAACGCACCTCTGTGTATTTCCTTCTTTGCTGAAACTGCTTCTGTGTCTTGATTAGTACTCCGAAAGCCCGAGCGGTTGGAGCAAACAATCCACCACTTGCATTCGGTGCCAGCTTTGCCATGTGACACTGAACCGGTGTTTAGCTAGCCAGCAAATAACTGAGAGTATACAAATGACAAAAAAGCATCACCCAACAAAGCTGTATTTTTTTTTTAATTTTTGTTTTTTACTTTATTATTTTCTTTCTTTTTGTTTTGTTTTTTGTTTGTTTGTTTGTTTTGAGACAGGATCTCATGTATTTCCCAGTCTAGCTTTGAACCCTTGGTCACCCGAGTGCTGGGATTACCAGCATATACCACCATAGTCAGTATCATTATTTTAAAGGTAGAGCAGGGAAAGAAAGAAAAAAAGTTTAGTGAGCTCCGTGATTGCCGAGGCCCCGGGACAGGGGACATTTGATCCGGAAGTTCCTGCTGAGGCTCTGCCAATCCCCAGCAAGACAAATGCTGAGAAGCAGCTTCCACTGAAAGACGCTGGCTGCCTATAACTACAACTGGCGTTTATGTTGCCTGTCAACACAAACACCAGAACAGAGGTAGATACTGACTGAGTCTTTAAGTAATGATTGATTCAGACAGCCAACAACCAAGAAGTAGCAATTTCACACACTGAGAAACAGGCCACCTTATACCTCATCTCCAGCCAGCAAGTTTGGGGGAAGTAGAGGGGGGACAGGACAAAGGCAGGCAGCCAAGCACTGGAGAACTCAGTCTTGCCCTGTGGCCGGGTGGTCAGTCTTGTGCCTGAGAGTCACCTTGTCGATGCAGCTCTCCTTATCTTCTCCTGTGCCTCCCCTTCTTTATCTCTCCCTGGCCGTCCCTCTGCACAGCTGGGTTTGGCCACATCCAAAGATGCCGAGTTTGATTAGTATCTGCTGGCTTCTGGCCTGCATTCCTTCCAGCATTTAGGTTAGGGATTAACTCAGAGCCAGCTAATCATAGCAGAGTGTGTGTGTGCGTGCCCATCCTTTCTACACCGTGGAATGCAAATGTGCCCCGTGTGTTCCCCTAAACCTTGCCATCCTCACTTGTACCCACAAGGGCACTAAAAGTCACATGAAAGCATGATGTGCCTACCTTCCTATCTGCCCTCATCTCTGCCTCTGGAGCCACCCTGAGTTTCAGGGACAGCAGGACCTGGCAAAGCAACTCTGGATTCCACTCCAGATGAAGGCCACTGGCCAGGAGAGTGAGGTCACACCCTAGAGCAGAAACAGTCATCTCTTGAAAACCAGCTTGTTCCTGCGAGCCACAAGAACTGCTCTGGACCAGTTGCAGGTCCAGAGCTAAGTCAGTCTCCAAAGAACACATCGGAACCTGGATGCTCTAATTCTGCACACTATTTGCCTTTTGCTCTGATTTATCTTCCAGCTGAGCCTAAAGTTCCTGTCAACACCATGGAGACAAAGCATGGGGTCACTAACCCCCTTTATCACCTCAGTGTGAGCACATTGAACATATCTCTTTTCTTTCTACCGTTAGGTGGCCTCTTTAGTGGACATATCAGGACAGATGACTGAAGCTAGCTTATTAGGGATGCTCAGTCTAAAATAAACTCCTAGACTGTTTACACCCATTCAGTACTGGGCATATTAATGATTCATTTTACTGTATGTGAATTCATCTACACATCCGTTTAACCATATCACAATCAGTTCCCCATTAACTACTCATTCCGTGGCCTCAGAACTATGTTCAGTTTGGCCCAACCTCTGTTGACATATTCTTTGTAAAATATATTTTATTAATTATTTGAAATTTTCCTATGCCCTTTGATCAAATTTACCTTCTACTCCTCCACCTAACTCCTCCCATATCCACCCCCACCTCCCTACTCCCTCTTTTCTCTTTTTTAAGATTTATTTAAACCAGGGCGGTAGTGGCGCACGCTTTTAATCCCAGCACTCAGGAGGCAGAGGCAGGCAGATCTCTGTGAATTCAAGGCCCCGTTGATCTACAAGAGCTATTTCCAAGACAGCTAGGGCTGTTACACAAAGAAACCCTGTCTCGAAAAATGAAACAAAGCAACAACAAAAAAAGATTTATTTACTTTTATGTGTAAGGTCTTTTACCTGCATGCATGTTTATGCAGCACTTCTGGGCGTGGCTCCTGCAGAAGCCAGAGAAAGGCTTCAGATCTCCTTGATCGCGAGTTCTGGATGGTTGTGAGCTGTTGTGTGGGGCTAGGAAACCGAACCAGGTCCCCTGGAAGCGCAACCAGTACTCTTAGCGCAGCCCCCACCCCTAATTATGGGTGCAGGGCCACTCACTGGAGTGTGGTTGACCCAGCAGAGACCCCATAAAAAGAAAACTGACTCTTCCTCCTCTGGGATTCACAAACTGTCAACAGCTGCTCAGTCAGGGGTGGAGCTCAGGAGCCTCCTCCCTCTTCCCTGCTGGAACATGGGCTAGCTTGATCTCGGTTGAGTTGTGTGCAAGCCTCTGTGAGCTCAGGGGCACAGTGGTCCTAGTGTGTCCAGAAGAAACTGGTTCACTCCAGTCCTCCCCCAACCTATGTGTTTTACAATTTTTCCATCCCCATGTTCACTTATTCTTTCCACAGCTTTTGGGCTATAGGGGAAAAAATTACAGCAATTTAAACATTTTGGGGCTTAAGGAAGGGTTATACCCCAGAGTTGCACTTTCTAGCCCAGGTTGGCCTTGAACTTAGTATGTAGTTGAGCAGTGTCTTGAGTATTATCATTTTGTCATTTGCGTTACCCTTCAAGAACTGGAGTTACAGATGTGTACCATGGTGCCTTGTGAGTGCACACACTCACACTTCTACCCACTAAGCTATCTCTCTGGCTCTAGGTTTTCTTATTTTACTCAATGCCAACGATTAAGTCCACAGCCTCAGTCACACGAGGCAAATGCTCTAACAGTGAGCTACATCCCTGCTTTGGGCTTCCCTTTCAATTCTATAACAGGCAGCACATCATATTTTGGTGAACTAAGCAGAGAAGGTTGCTTTTATAGACTAAGAAAGGCTGAAAAAGGGCTGGGTGGTGGTGGCGCACACCTTTAATCCCAACACTCAGGAGGCAGAGGCCGGTGGATCTCTGAGTTTGAGGCCAGCATGGTCTACAAGAGATAGTTCCAGGGTAGGCCTGAAAACTACAGAGAAACCTTGTCTCAAAAAACCAAAAAAGAAAAGGAGGGGGGAAAAAAGAAAAGAAAAAAGAAAGGTTGAAAAGGGCAAAACAAAAGGAGACGGAGTAGCTCACCCCAATAATCCCAGTTCCCAGAATCTGAGGACAGAGGGTTATCACGAGTTCATAGTCTAGTGCCACTACTTGGTGAGCTCCCAGATAATCTAAGCTATAGAGTAAGACTCTGACTTAAAAAAGTAGTTTTTGTTTTTTTTTTGTTTTTTTTTTTTAAAAAAAGGTAAAAAGTAAGAAGGCTGGAGAAATTGGTCCGTGGTTAAAAGCACAGGCTGCTCCCCAAAGGACCCAGGTTTAAGTCCTAGCACTCACGTGGCGGCTCACAGTTATTTGTAACTCCAGTCCAGGGTCCGATGCTGCCTTCTGGACTGCAGCACCAGGCATGCATTTGATGCAAATATACTCATACAGGCAAAACACTCACACACATGAAATAAAATAAACCTCTAGGCAGTGATGCCACTCTCCTTTAGTCCCAGAGGAGGCAGAGGCATGCAAATCTAGGTGAGTTCAAGGACAGCCTGGTCTACAAATCAAGTCCCAGGACAGTCAGAACTGTTACACAGAGAAACCCCTTCTAGAATAAAAATAAAAACAAACAAAAAGATGTATCTATTTTATTTTATTTTATTTTGAAAAAGGATCTCCTTATGTAGACCTGGCTGGCCTGGAATTCTCTATTTAAAGCAGACTGGCTTTGAACTCACAGAGATCCACCTGCCACTGCCTGCTTCCAAGGGCTGAGATTAGAGGCGTGTGCAACCACACCCTGTTTATTTTTGCCTTATGTGTAGATGTGTCTGGATGGATGTATATATGTTACAATGTACCAGTGTCCTAGAAGTCCTGAAGAAGGCTGCAGATACCCTGGGCCTGGAGTTAGACTGTTATGTTCCTGATGTAGGCCTCGGAACCACACCTGAGCCCTCTGTGAGAGCAGCAAGCACTCCTTAACTGTTGACCCATCTCTCCAGCCCCCTAAAGTTACATTCATTGTGACTAGGGATTTTATAATTAGGAGATGAATTAGCGTTAGGATGCCTCTTTCGTGTGTGCAGGAAAGCACAAGGAACGTTGACATTTTCCAGTTTGGAGAAATGAGCAACAATCTGTATTATCTCTGTATGTGTATGTATGTACATAGCCCAGGCTGGGCTCAAGATTCTGATCCTCCTGCCTCCACCTTCCCACTGCTGGGACTACAGGTGTGGACCACCACACCTGCTCAGGCTGTTATGACCTTCATCCTGATTTCCTGATTCCGCAAAGATCAGATAAACAGCTCAGTTTTGGTTGGGTAACCTGGAAGTGTATTATGAGTGACTCCATCCCGACTTTTAGTCTAGTCTGTGATGTCACTTGGAGTAAAACGGCAGCTTCCTATAGTGTTTATCTAAATGAGTGCTACTCTCCCTCGAGCACCACAGGGATTCAAGAAAGGCAAAGACCAAGAAGAGGAGTATGAACCAGAAGGTCAGGCTTCCTGGCTCACACCTCTAGTCCCAACACTAGGAAGGCAGCAATGGGTGGATCTCTGTGATTTCAAAATCAGTCCCATCTAAATAGGAAGTTTCAGGCCAGCCTTGAATGTACAGGGAGACTTTGTCTCAATATAATAAAATAATAATAATAATAATAATAATAATAATAATAATAATAATAATAAAACCAAGCATGAGCCAAGCCTAATGGTACAGGCCTGCAATCTCACCTAATTGGGAAGCTGAAAGAAGTTCCAAATTCAAGGCCAACATGGAAGAATTAATGAGATCCTAGCATGAATGAAACCCTCTGTTTAATCTCTTGTATGGAGACAGAAGAGGAAGGAAAATGAAAGAGAAGGGGGGAGGGAGGAGGGAGGAGGATGGGTGGAAGAGGAGGAAGGGGCAGGCTCACTCTGGCTTAACTTCTGATTTATTTCTCACAAATACCTACAAACAGTCTAGCCCCGCTGTCCTGCTGGAGTTCAGTCCCGCATAGTCTCCTACCATGTCGTCAGCAAGTGCCTACGCACCTTCAAAGCCTGACACGATGCTGTGTGTGTCTCAGTAGCATGCCCGCCACTGCAGCCAGGAAGCAAGGGCAGACATCTGACCCAAGGCCCCTTCTGAGTGTCCTTCCTTTATTTTCAGCTGAAGTTGTATGATGCAGGCTGAGCAGACCCAGAAGAGGAGAGGTATTCCTGTCTGACATTTTAACCTCCAAGCACGTGATCTATGACTATAGGCTAATCATTCCCAAAAATGTGTGTGTCATCTTTTCTTCTTAGATTAGGATCTTCAACTGCACATGCTCAAACATGTCCCCCAACCTGGAGTACGTTTCTAACTGAATAAGAACAAAATCTCTGCACTTCCTCTGTTAGGAGAGGGCGCTGCTTTGGGAAGAACACCTGTGCTCTCCTTGTGTACGGCAGGAAATCTTTCTCCACTCGTTGAAATCTTGGTTGTGTTTCTTTCGTTTTTGAACTCACCAAGATATGATCTACTACATTCAGCTCCAGTACTTACTTCAAAAGAATTCAGCTAGAGAGCTGCAGCCACTGGAGACGGACGGAGTAAGACTTCCATGAGTTAGTAACAGATGCATCTGACGGACAGGGAAAATTCTCTTGTTCTCTCTGCTTTCCCTGGGGTGGAGGAGGGCATACTTATGATACGGACTCTATTTAGCTCATTGACTGATTGGAACTTAAATAAAAAAGATTTTTATTATTTTTAATTACACATGGGTGTGTATATCTGCATGAGTATGTACACTTATACATGAGTGTGGGTGGGTGCCGTTGGAAGCCAGAAGCCTTGGATCCCCTCGTGCTTGGATCCACCTGACGTGTCTAGAAAGAGAAAGAATGGAGGTCTCTAAGAACCTCTTGATGGCTGGGGACCTGGAGAACTCCTTCTCCCCAAGGCTTTAGAACTTGTCAGTCCACATTCTTTTCCTTGACAAGGTCTCACCAAGTAGCCCAGGCTGGGACTGTGAGAATGAAATCCCAATCTCTGGTTTCTGGCTCTGGCGTGCGGGATTGACAGGGGCCACCGTCGGATCCAGGGTGTAACATTTTTCTAATGTCAGGCCTCACTCATGTCTGAACAAATGAAAGCGACGATCAAAAGACGCAACCGTACTCAGGCTAACAAGCTACGGGTCCCCAGGTGGAACTATAAACTACCCCTTAATTAACATTCTTGCTAATTACTCTTTTCCGAGAGCAATTTTTGAAGTCACTCGCACTGCTAATCACACAGCAGCTAAAACCTACTCCTAAAACCTAATTTTTTCTCACAGCTCCACGTGGGCTCACAATTCTGCTCAGTCACTTTTCAACTGTATCTTCATCAGTGTTAAGCTGCCGCAGGCACCATAATTTTATAAGGCCGTCATCAAAGTCAGGCACAGTGATCCCCTCTGCAATCCTAGTCATTGCGAGGCAGGGGCAGACTCACTTCAAGTCTGAGGTCAGAATTAGACCACCTCTTCTCCCTTTCTCTTTCTCTCTCTTCCACACACACAAAGAAAATAAAGATCCCATTACATAACTTTATTTTGTTTTCTTTTATTGTTTGAGACAGGGTCTCATTATATAGCCCTGACTGTCCCGGAACTCACCATGAGATCAGGTTGGCTTCAACCTCACAGAGACCTACTACCTACCTGTGTCTGCCTCCCGAGTACTGGGATTAAAGGCATGCGTCACCACCACCTGGCATATTGTAATTTTTAATCATACTGTTTGGGCTTTTTGTTTTGTTTTGTTTTTTGTTTGTTTGGTTTTGGTTTTTTGAGACAGGGTTTCTCTGTAGCTTTGGATCTCTCTCTCTCTCTCTCTCTCTCTCTCTCTCTCTCTCTTTCTTTCTTCCTCTTTCTTTTTTTATAGACAGGGTTTCTCTGTGTAACAGCCCTAGCTGTCCTAGAACTCACTCTGTAGACCAGACTGGCCTCGAACTCACAAAGATCCTTCTGCCTCTTCCTCCTGAGTGCTAGACACCACCATCTGGCCAATGTGTTTTCAACTAGAGGTGGCCAGCAAGCCCTAGCACCCCTCCTGTCTCTGCCCCCAACAGAGCTGGGGTTACCAGAATGTGCCAGACCATCATGACTTGCCACATGGATACTGGGAACACTCTTTAACACCAGACTCCATGAATAGCTTTCATTAAAATTCAAATCCCAGCACTTGGGAGGCAGAGGCAGGCAGATCTCTGTATGTTTGAGACCAGCCTGGTCTACAGAGTGAGTTCCAGGATAGCCAGGACTGTTACTCAGAGGAAACCTGTCTCCAAAAAACAAAACAAGCAAACAAACAATAAAAAAAAAAAAAAAGAAAGCAGGCTGAGTAAGCCACGGAGAACAGACCAGTAAGCCGAGCTCCTCCGTGGCTTCTGTTTCTAGTTTCTGCCTTGAGTTCCAGCTTTGGTTACATAAGCCAAGCCCTTTATTCAGTTGCTTTGTTCTCGGCCTTTCCATAGCAACAGAGAATGAACTAAGACACACGTGAAGCCGAAACACACATGAGGAGGTCGGGACAACTTGGTGGAGTTCTCGCCTCCCGTGTTTCCGTGTGTTCTAGGGATCAAACGCTGGTTGTCAGACTTTCACAGCAAACTCCTTTTACCCAGTTGAGCCATCTGCTCAGATTGTTTTCATTTACTTAGAAGATCTCATTTAGCCCGGGCTAAACCCGAACCGCTCTGAAGACCAAGGTCCTGCCTCCAACCGCCACCTCCCACAGCGCTATGATTGCGAGCCTTTGATGTGTGACAACACCCAGATAGATTTAAATTTTGGATTTAAGTTGAAATTGAGTCTTAGAATAGAGCAGCCAGGATCTGTAAAGACGCCGGCACCAGGGCTCCACCCACACTGGCTGTTTGCAGAGGTCATCTGCTTTTTTGCTGTTGCTTTATCAGACAGGAGCTTCCTGTGAAGTCCAGGCAGGCCCAGTTTCTGCCCGAGTGCTGGGATTACAGACTTGTGCTACTATGCCTGGCTTCACTGTTGGGTTTTTGTGGGGGAAGAAAGTAAATTGGGGTGTGGGTTCTGGGGCCTGAACCCGGGACCTTAAATACGCTACACAAATATTCTGCCAATCATTTGAGACTTTTTTTCAAAAATGTTATATGAGTATATGATAAGAAGTCTCTAATATTTTTGCAAATTTTTGTAAATCTAAAATTATTAAGAAATATCTTTTTGTTACTCGACACTTTCTGATTTGTTTGGCAGTGTAGGGAGGACAGGTGGCAGTGGGTACAGCTTCTTTCTCTAATAATGTGGAAGCCCCGAGAAATCCCACCATCTTTTAAAAAAAGGGGGGGTGTGTGTGAGTGAAAACAGGGCCTTTCTATTATATAACTCTGGCTTTCCTGGAATTCAGTCTGTAAACCAGGCTGGTTTCCAGCTCAGAGATCCACCTACTTCTGCCTCCCGAGTGCTGGGATTAAAGGTCAGCACACAGGACCTCTGCCATCTTTTTATTAGTGGAATTAACAGTATAGACACTAGGAAGTTATTCAAGAAACTATCCTAAGTATAAAACTGAGAATCAATATCAGTTTCCACATAAAAGTCAGTTTTAATTTCATTTGTTTGTTTCTTTGTTTATGGGTTTTTTTTTTTCAAGACAGGTTTTCTGTGTGTAGCCCTGCCTGTCCTGGAACTCGCTTTGTAGATTAGACTGGCCTCAAACTCACAAAGATGTGCCTGCCTCTGCCTCTCAAGTGCTGGGATTAGAGGTGTGTGCAATCACCACCCAGCTAATTTTATTTATTGATACCAAAGTTGCATTTTTAGATTGACCTGTAACATGGACTATTAAAGATAATACAGGGCTGGGCAGTAGGAGAGCACACCTTTAATCTCAGCACTCTGGAGGCAGGGTGATCTCTGTGAGTTTGAGGCCAGCCTGGTCTACAGATGGAGTTCCAGAACAACCAGCACTGCCCAGAGAAACCCTGTTTCAAAACAAAACAAAAAGACAAGACAGGAAGCTGGTTGTAAGGGTGAAGGCCTTTAGTCCAGTACTTGGTAGTCAGAGACTGCTGGTCTGCGTTTCTAGTACCAGGCCATCCAGGGCTACATAGTGAGACCCTGTCTCACAAATAGATAAACAAAATAAAATAAAACAGGGCTGTAGAGGGAGCTTAATTGGAAGAGTCCTTACCTAGCATGCTTGAAGCTGTGGGTTGATCTCTGGCCCTGTATATAACTGAGTGTGGTGGTACTTGCCAGTAATCCCAGCACTTGGGAAGCAGAAGTACAAGGACCATGAATTCAAGGTGGTTTTCTTTTGGTACATAGTTTGAGGTCAATCTGGACTACATGAGACCCTGTCATATATATATATATATATATATATATATATATATATATATATATATATACATATGCTTAATAAACATATACTTATTCATAAGTGCAGAAGTAAATAGGGTGTAGACGTGTAGAAGTAGCAGCTCAGTTGGCGCTTTCCCTACATGAAACTGTGGCTTGACTCCCACCACTGCACAACAGTTGGAGGTAAGAGGATCATTTCAGGATCATCTCTGACTATCCCACACTTTCTCCATACACCCAACTGGCCTTAACTCAGAGATCCCCGCCTCTGCTTCCTGAACGCTGGGTTAAAGGTGTCTACCACCAAACCCAGTGTAGCAGAAATTGTCTCCTAAATTTACAAATTTTAGGTTATATGAGACTTGGATATTTTGGCCGTTGTTGACACTAAGCGTTTGACAAATTCTTTTTTTTATAAACTTTAAATATTACCAAAAGAGCAGGGGGTGGCTTTAAACTCATAAACATCCACCTGCCTTTCCCTCCCTAAAACTTAAGTTTTGTTTTTAGGATCACATCTCAAGTAGCCTGGGTGGCTTTGAATTCTCTCTGTAGCCCAGGATGATCTTGATTTCTTGATCCTTTCGCCTCTACTCTTTTCTTTTTTGATTTTTGAGTTTTATTTTTACATGTATAGGTGTTTTGTCTGTGTGTGTGTGTGTGTGTGTGTACCATATGTTTGTGCAGTGCCCCTGTGGGCTGGAAGAAGGCATTGGATTCCCTTGGGACTGAAGTTGCATGTGCTAGGAACTGGACCCTGGTCCTCTGCAAGAGCAGCAAGCGCTCTTAACCACTAAAGCTATCTCTCCAGCCCCGGCCCCCACTCTTGAGTGCTGAGATTACAAGCATGTACCACCAACTTTATTTTTGTTTAATTTTGCTTATTTATATATGTATATGTATGTTCATCACATGCATTCAGTACCTGAAGAGACCAGAGGAGGGTATTGACTCTCCTGAAACTCATAGGTGGTTGTGAGCTGCCATGTGGGTGCCGGGAATTGAACCCACGCTCTCTTCAAGTGAGTGCTCAGAACCGTTGTCTCTCCAGTCCCCTATTTATTTACTCTTGCAGTACCGGGGAATGAGCCGGGCCTTTCACATGCTAAGCAAGTACTGTCCCACTAAACTATATCCTCAGTCTTCTTCTACTTTTATTTTCTTATTTGTATCTCTTTATTTATTTTAAGGTTTCTGAGACAGGGATGCACTCTGTAGTACAAGCTGGCCTTAAATTTGTAGCCTTTCGAACTCAGCATCTCGAGTAACTAGGATTAGGATAGGAGCCACTAGACGTGAAGCAGACCCCAGTTTGTAACTGGAAAGCTACAGCTGCTGCTTGGGAAATCATGTCTACCTGCCATGGAAAAGTTGAGTTTACCCAACAGAGCATGAATACCTTGTACCAACAGGAAGCATTTTAGGCTTTTCTGTGTGGTGACACTCCGTGGGCAGCAACCCTGCTGATGTTACTGGAAAGGCTAAGGAATGAGCAAGCACAGAGCCCATTCTGAAGGTCCTAAGGACTTGATTTTCTCTCCCCTCCCCCACCCATTCCTCTTCTTTCTTCTTCAAGGTCTCAGGTAGCTCAATCTGGCCTTGAACTTGTAGGTAGTCGAGGACAACCTTGGACTCGGAAGCCTCCCTCCTCTATTTCCCAAGTGCTTGGATATAGCACTGAAGAAGCCAAGGCAAGAGGATTACTCCAGCACCAACACAGAGCCCCACTTCTACCAGGCAGGGTGCTTACAGACACAGGAGAAGAAGAAGCTCCAGGTCATCTGCAGCTACATAGTGAGTAAGTTTGAGGACAACTTGGGCTGCATGAGACTCCATCTCAAAAATTAAAATTAGCTGGGCCTGGTGGCACGCCTTTAATCCCAGCACTGGAGAGACAGAGGCAGGTGGATCTCTGAGTTAGAGACCAGCCTGGTCTACAGAGTGACTTCCAGGACAGTCAAAGATACATAGAGAAAACCCTGTCTCAGAAAACAAACAAAACAAAACAAAAAATTTAAATTAACGATAGAAAAAAAAAAAAAGGAAGAGGAATGGGGGAGGGGAAAGAATATCTACAATTGCAGTACAGGACAGATTGGCAGGAATGTGTGGCGAACTTTGCATTGTCTCAAACCTGCTTCTCCCAATTCATCAGCTTCCTGCCTAGAGACAGAGAACTGATGGGAGCAGGAATGGATTACACCAAGCATGGTGCTATACACCTATAGACCTGTAATCTCCATACCTGGTAGGCAGAGGCAGGAGGACCACGGTTCAGGATAACCTGGACTACTTAGTTGAACCCTGTTGCAAAAAAAAAAAAAAAAAAAAAAAAAAAACCAAACAAACAGAAAGAGAGATCAATGCGGGTGAGAGTCTGTTCCTGTTCCTGGTATGTACTTGCCTCTCTGTACTTGTGGATTTTGCTGCCTGACCCCCTGACCCATGTTTGCAAAGACCAAATGATTTAGAGTGAGCAATTCAGGGCTGGGGATGCAGCTGAACTGTGGGGTACATGTTGAGCATGCCCAAGACCCTGGGTGCTATCTGTAAGAAAGAGAAAGTGAAAAACTGATTCCTGGCTTCAGGAGAAACCTGGCTCCTTGCTTAATACACACACACACACACACACACCTCACACACAGGCCTCACACACAGGCCTGGTGACGTCTGCCTGAGTCAACACCCCTGCCTGAGCTTCAGCCAAAGCGTCTTCCAACCCCTTCCCCCTGCACAGCCCCTCCATCCCCAGGAGCAGATCATACGGGAACTTCCCAGTGCCTGCTCTTCTCCTGTAGAGGCTCTTTTTTCCAGATCATTTTGGATTAAGCCCAGTGTGTGGGTTTGAAGGCCCATGTAGTTCACTGCCACCCCCATCCCTAACCCCCCCCCCCCCGATGGTGTTCGGAAATAAAGCAGTAAAAGACAAAACTCTTAGAAGTTGGATAATGGCTGTATTATATATTTTGTTAATTTCAGTGTTGAGGACAAAACCTAGGGCCTTGTAGTTGTTAGGCAAGCCCTCTACTCCTGAGCAACACACCCAGCTCTTTTACTTATTCTGTTTTTGAGACAGGGTCTCATGTAGTCCAGGATGGCCTAAAACTCACCATGTAGCTCAGGCTTGCCTTGAACTCCTGAGCTTACTGCCTTTACCTCCCAGTGCTGGGGTTCCGGGCTTGTACCTCTGTGTTCATTTCTCTTTGGAAGAAAATTACATGTGTTTGCTTGAGAGCTTTTTCCATTTTACATCCCCACACCCACAAGGCCCAGCTGCTCTCCGAAGTCTGTCACTGGCAGTATCTTTCCGAAGACTTGTAAGGGACTCGATGATTTCATCATCTCCACTTGTGAAAGATGTCCACGAGAATGAGAGACCTGGTTCTGTTGTTGTTTCTTCTGTCAACTGTTTAAGACATAGTTCTTTTCCTTTCTTGTTCTTCGTTTCTCCTACGCCATCCACACCAAGCCACGTGTCCTCTATGTAGTTGGCTACTTTCCTCTTCTGTTCCCAGCATTTTCCTGCCCTTCTGTTTGTCTTTGTTTTAGGCAGCCTGGTGTCTAGGGAGGTCTCCATAACGTGTGTGAATTCCACTAATCGGAAATGAGTCTTTTGCCATGCCTGGTAGGTGCATAGCCGTTATTTCTCCCTGACCTGTGTCACAGATCAAAGAATTTAAGAATAGCCTGGCTACAGCGTTCACTGTTCTTCTGTGACCAAAACTTGCCAATGAAGTGACCATGAGAACCAGCATCCCACAGGGATTTAGGGGGGAGTTTTTCACATACACGCTCTCCAAGTTTGTTTTAAGTTGCTGTAATAAAGACCATGACCAAAGCCAGGCATGGTGGCACACACAAGCCTTTAATCCTAGCACTCTGAAGGCAGAGCCAGGCGGATCTCTGTGAGTCTCAGGCCAGTCTCAGCTACAAAATCAGTTCCAGTCAACCAGTTACACAGAGAAATCCTGTCTCGAAAAACAAAACAAAAGCAAACAGAAAAGACCATGACCAAAAGCAACTTGAGGGGGAAATAGTTTATTTGACCCACATGCTTCATCTGTAGGCCGTCACTGAGGGAAGTCAGGATAAGAACTGAGGCAGAGGCAATGGAGGAATGCTTCTTACTGGTGTGTTTCCTGTGGGTTACTCGGTTTGCTTTTTTTATACCACATGGCCCAATGATGGCAATGCCCACAGCGGGCTGGGCCCTCCCCCATTTATTATTAAGAAAATGCCCACAAAGACTTACCTATAGGCCAGTCTGATCTGATGGAGACATTTGTTGGGACCGTTTGGAGTCCTGGCCTCCAGCTGCTCTTCCCCGCTAGTGACCTTTCCTTGCCCTTCTGATTTGAGCTTCTAAAAGCTGTGTCAAAGTTGTTTGCCAACTCTGCTTCCTGAGCACGCATTGCCCTGGCCTTGATTGAGGATCAGGCGATGAGGTTTTCACCTGTTGGCCCACCTGACTGTGTTGGGTATAAAAACCTCAGTGGTGCTGTTCAATAAAGGGCTTCTTTTACCAGCAACTAGAGAGGTGTATGTGTGTTTAATCCTGACGTCCTTTGCTTGGTTTCGGTTCCAGGCCGTGCAGGCGCGGCAGACATTTTCTCAGCTAGGGTTTCCCTTTCCCAGAGAACTCTACCTATTGAAAAAACAACCAACCAACCAACCACACACACACACACACACACACACACACACACACACACACACTCACACACTGAACAACCTTTGTGTGGACGTCAGAGGACCACCAGACCACTTGTGGGATTGGTTCTCTCCTACTTCGCGCTTCCCAGGAGCGAACTCAGGTTGTCAGGTTTGACAACCAGTGTCTTAACCCGCTGAGCCATCTCACCTTGCCCACTTTTTATCTGTTTCTGAGTAAGAAGAGTCTCGAGTGGCCCAGGCTGGCCTCAGATTCACAGAGATCTATCCACTTTTGCTTTTTGAGTACTGGTATTAAATGTGTGCACCATGCCTGATCCGGTTCTGTAGCCAGGTTGGCTTAAAATGCAATGTAAACCTACTGCATTAGGATCCTAAGTTATAGGACTGTCACAGGGGTATGCCATCATACCCAGCTTGTCAGTGGTCTTATATCTATTTATTTATTATTTTATGTGTGTAAGTTTTTGCCTGTGTGTGTGTGTCTGTACACCACATGCATGCCTGGTGACTGTGAAGGCCAGAAGAGACGCTTCAAATTGGAGTTAAAATAAGTTGTGAGCCGCCCTGTGGATGCTGGAAATTAAATCCAGTCCTCTAGAAGAGCAGCTAGTTCATCTCCCCATATTTTCAAATAGAATAACTGAACTGAAAGCTCCTCTTTGACTGTTAGTTTCTGGATCATACAGAATCATTTGTTCGCAATGACATTTCAATAAATTTTGCATACTTATTGGAAAATACTTTTTTTAAAAATTAAACTGTTACCTTTGACACTTTTCTTTCTCATCAATATCTACTTCATGTTTCTCTATTTTCAGTACTGAGGATTAAACATCAGGATTCTTTTTTAAATACTAGATTTTCGTTATGACTTTGTACTTCATACAAAATATCTTGTCAGCAGTCTTTAAGAACGTGTTGATGAGTGAGGTAACAATTAGCACAGGTCCTCACTCACAGGTGGTTTTTAAACATAAAGCAAAGAAAGCCAGCCTACAAACCACAATCCCAGAGAACTCAGACAACAATGAGGACACTAAGAGAGACTTTCATAGATCTAATCTACATGGGAAGTAGGAAAAGACAAGATCTCCTGAGTAAATTCCTGAGCATGGGGACCTTGGGGGAGGGCTGAAGGGAGGAGGGGAGAGGCAGGGAGGGGAGCAGAGAAAAATGTAGAGCTCAATAAAAAAAAAAAAAAACCCAATAAATAAATAAAAAAAAGAACATGATGATCTCCTAATTCTTTGTTGCTGCTGTTTGAGGGTGTGGGGCTCTCCATCGCCCTGCCCTGGCTGTCCTAGAACTCACTAGGTAGACGGGTATGAACTCGGAACTCACAGCAATCCTCCTGCCTCTGCCTCCCGAGTGCTGGGATTAAAGGTGTGCCCCACCACCACCTGGCAGGATCCTGACTCTTTGAGGGTGTGTTATTAGAAAAAAATGCTCAAAGAGCATCACCACAATAATACCCAGCTGGGACCTGGTTTTCCGGTGTTATGTGTGCAAAGTTTAGGCGTTTTTAAACCAAGTCTGGAAAGTTCCTTTGGCAGCAGGGAAAGCTTGCTAATTGATATAAGGAAGCAGATGGCACTAGAAAGACAGTAGCGACTAAAAAGATGTCGTACTTAGAAAGGAAAAGATAAAGGACATTTAGTCACCGAGAGCACAAATGCGCGACAAGATTTTAGAAGTAAGGATAACTGGTTGTTTTTTGGTTTTGGTCTTGGTTTTTCAACCAATGGCATGCCCCTACTATAATCCTAGAACTCAGGATCCTAATGCAGTTTGGAGCCTGTCCTGAAACTCTCTCTGTAGACCAGGCCAGCCTCGAACTCACAGAGCTCCACCTGTATCTATCTGCCTCCTGAGTGCTGGGATTAAAGGTGTGCGCCACCACCGCCCACTTGCAGGCAGATCTCTGAGTTCGAGGCCAGCCTGGTCTACAAGAGCTAGTTTCAGGACAAACTCTAGAAACTACAGGGAAACCCTGTCTCGAAAAACCAAAAAAAAAAAAAAAATGGCACATTGCTATGGTTTGATGTTAATGTTCACCCCCAGTTTCATATATTGGAGCCTAATAACCGTGTACTGTTACTAAAAGGTAGGACATTTGAGAAGTGATTAAGTCTTGTGGGGGGTGTACTCTGATACCTATGGGGCAACTGTCCGCAGCCACTGTGACAAAAATGCCAAGATACATTTATTTATTTACTTTTCAGAAAGTCTGTTTCAAGAGGACTAATTATAAATTACTGAGCCCAAGGCATTTTGTTATAGCAACCAGAGCAGACTGAAAATTAAGCTGTCTGAGATATAACTTAATGACCACACTTAATATAACTTCATACTGCCTTGCATGCTTAAGGCCCTATGGGTTTGCTGGTGCATATCTGTAATCTCGGTATTCAGGACATAGCAAGTCCCAAGCCAGTGCTCCACATTGAGGCTCTATATGAGGAGGGCAGGCACATAGAGAGAGCTTTCCAATGTTTTACTGGGACTGAGTGCACAGCATTTTAGTGTAGGGGTATAGCCTGTGCTTTGGATGCTTGAGTTCAATTTCTAGTTCTAAAAGAAACAAAATAATTGTTATGCACTTGCTTCAAGCCAGGGGCTGAGCTAAGAGTTTTCTTCTTTTTTTCAAATACCTATTTTTATTTAATGTGTGTGGATGTTTTACCTGTGTACCATATGTGTGCAATGCCCTCAGAGGCTAGAAGAAGGTGTCAGAACACAAGGAACTCGAGTTTCAGGTGGATATATTTCTATGTGGTCGCTAGGAATTTATCTTGAGTCCTCTGGAAGAGCACCCAAAACTCTTAACCACTGAGCCATCTCTCCAGCCTCATGCTAAGAGTTTTCTATTGGCTGTATAATTTAATCCTCACCACAAACTGATAAGGGGAATATTGTTCCTTCCCTTCCTCCCTCCCTCCCTCCCAGTATCTTGCTATGTAGCCTAGTTTTTCCTAAAAGTGTTCTCTCTACTCCCATCTCTGAACCCTGGAAGTGCTGGAATTTAGGCACATACCATCACACTAAGCTAAATGTTTCTTGTTTTTGGGTTTTTGGAAAGAGCACTGTGCCAGGTTTATGTGGAGCTGGCGATCCAGGGCTTAACATAGGCAGGCAAGCATGCTACAGACTGAGCCATATCCCAGCCTCTTTAATTAAAAAAATCGTGTGTGGGAGGACATGAAGGGCCCCAGCACGCATATGGAGGTCAGAGGACAACTTGCAGGCGTCGGTTGGTTCTCACCTTCCATCACTTTGATTCCAGGGATGGACCACATGTTGTGAAGCCTGGCACAGCAAAAGCCCTCTCTTGCCAGAATACCTCACTATGGGTCGCCAAACTTTCCTTCAACTGCAAGAAAGAATGTGAGAAGCCGGTTGTGATGCCGGGTGGTGGTGGCACACACCTTTCATCACAACACTCAGGAGGCAGAGGCAGGTGGATCTCTCTGAGTTTGAGACCAACCCAGGTTATATAGTGGGAACATGTCCCTGTCTTCAAACAAGAAAGTGATAGTTCACTGTACATCCTCTGACAATTGTCTACTGTGTTTTTATATTACCAGTCATTTTTAAATGTTTATAATTAAAAAGATACCAATGAGTTTTTCTGGACTGATTCACAAAGCATGTAGATTGAGAGCAGACTTTCTTCAGAAAATCTATAGGCACATGTCTTCGTAGCCAAGCATGTGTACAATGTCATTCTTATGTCGTGACACATTAGAACTGTGAGGTAGATACTAAAGTATGAATAAGGAACCATCTCTTTTTTCTTCTTATTTCTTTTCTTTCTTTTTTTTTTTTTATTTTTTGATTTTTCGAGACAGGGTTTCTCTGTAGCATTGGAGCCTGTCCTGGAACTAGCTCTTGTAGACTAGGCTGGCCTCGAACTCACAGAGATCCACCTGCCTCTGCCTCCCATGTACTGGGATTAAAGGTGTGCGCCACCACTACATGGCTGGAGCCATCTGTTTTGAGAGATGAATTCGAGAGATTCACAACTGCCAGTTGTCACAAAGTCTGTGAACAAAGGAGTATGTAGACTCGATCCCTAATATCAGATTCCAGGAACACCGCTAGTTACCTTGTGCCAGGCCACATCTGAATTCTACTTCTTCTTTGTTAGACCCCAATAATCCCCCCCAAGATAGATAAGATGCATTAAATGAAAATAACAAGGTATTATATTGTATTTTACTGTTTTGCATAAAAATAGAAAAAAATTGGAAAACAATGTACATGCTTATGCATAAACTGTCGTGGTGTATCCATTGCTTCAGGGAAAGACCTGAAGAAAAGAAAAACACACACAGAAAGCTGGGGATTGGGTGTCTGGGCTCCCTGATGGAGAAGCTGCAGCAACCAGCAACCAGGAAGCTCTGCGTGTTTGTTACAAAGAGTTGGACAGGACGGTGGCATGATTGCATACAGTTGAACAAAGAGGCGGCTTATTCACACAGAGAAAGAAGGCAGAGTTTATGGTGTACAGCTGGACCAAGGAGACAGGTTTAGCTAATCTGAGTAGGAACAGTCTCTGTGGGGAAGAGTCTCCAGGCTGTAAATATGGAGGAGGTAAAAAAGCTTTGCTGGACATCTTTTTTTTTTTTTTTTAACTGTGTCCCCCAGGAAGGCTTTGTCATCTCTGTGTGCCTGGGGCTATGGGTCCTTATATGGTTGCCCTGCTACGTCATGCATAAACATCCACTCAGGACTTCACTCAGGCAGAGCTTCCTCTGCTCCCGACACTGTGGCTTTTAACTGCTACACCTAAAAAAATGTTGATAGTGAGCCTACATTATAGACTGAAAAATTGGCCATTTTAGTTGGATTATCACTTCAAAACATTATTTCATTGCCCTTGTGTGTGTGTGGTTTGTTTCTATGTAGGATTGCACTATGTAACTTGCTATACAGAACAAGTTGGATCACAGAGATCCAGCTGCCTTTGCCCCTGCATGCTAGGATTAAAGTCATGTGTCACCACTTCCTGGTCTAATCCTGCTCTCCCCCCCTTTTCCTTTTTAAATAATGTATTCTTATTTTATGTGCATTGGTATTTTGCCTGCATGGATGTCTATGTGTGAGTGTCAGATCTTGGAATTACAGACAGTTGTGAGCTGCCATGTGGTTCCTGGGATCTGAACCTGGGTCCTCAAGAACAGCAGTCAGTGCTCTTAACCACTGAGCCACCCCTCCTGCCCCCTAATCCTACCCTTAAATTGTAACACCTGATTCTGTGTTACCCCCTCAATACAGTTCACAAGCCACTGTACCATATGCGAGTCACTCAAGAGACCTGGGTCATTCAAAAGGAGATCAGCCGAATGCCTGCCATTTATTCAACCTTGGGGAAATCCTTAAATACCTCGCTGCTGCACAAGGATTTCCACCCAGGCAGGTGGGAAATTACCACACCAAAGATGGAGTAAACAATGCCCTACAGCTAATCACCAAGTGGGGCAGAGGGAGCACAAGAACAAGCAGAATGTTTTAGCTGGGTGACCAGAAACTGTCCTCAAGATGCACCCTAGGAGCAGACCCGGGCCCTACAGGTCCCCCTTTTATATAAATTATATGACTAGGCCTGTCTTGGGCGGCATTGGACGTCAGGCGATACTCCTTACCTGTCATGGGAAAGCATCCAGGTCAAAACACATTTCCTGTCGTAGGTTGGGGCAGCCCCCCCAAAACCTTTCCCGTCATTGGCTCACTAGTCACCCATCACCAAGTTCAGCCAGATTTGTGCTGAAAGATTCTCTGGGGCAATAGCTAAGAGGACTCGCCATGTGGCGACATTAACCTGAGCTTGCCTTTGGCTCTGGCACCATGAAACCATGAAGATGATGCTCCAGCACATATAAGCACTCCTTAAGGAGACTGTGCCTGCTCAATTCTTAATAAGTCTGCCCAAATTGGAGCCCTTTAAGTAAGGTCTCAGCGCTGGTGAAAAGAACCCTGGTATAGTAAACTAGAATAATCTCAAGAGCCAATTTGTAAATTGTGCATGCCAAGGTCTGTGAATAACAGCAATAAGCCTTTTACTGTATAATCTAGCAGTGGTCTTCAACCAAAACCAATAGCAAAATTAACTGCAATATTCATTTGTAAATTTAGCTCAATTTGAATGGCCAAGGCATTTGCAACCTGCCCTGATAAGGTATCCATTGTGCTAGCAGAAGCAACTGACTGACTAATGGAAAATCCAGCAGCTCTAGCCGCTCTGGCAGCCACAGCAATGGCTGCCAATATCATGGGATGGGTCGATAGGTAGAGGAATAATCCTTGGCACTCGGACCACCACAGCCAGCTCCTCAGGATCCCAGCAACTCTTCAGTTGACAAGCCAGTGTCTACTTGATCTCTTGGCTCTGTCCTGTCTTCAGGCTTCTGGACGGGAAAACCCACAGCACGCACCAGATGCTCAGGTACCCATATTGGATTGTCAGCATCCTGTGGGAAAACACAAACAGCCCCTCTTCCCCACACCAGTACAGGATCTGGACCATACAAGGTGCCATCTGCTAGATTCTTCCATTTGATATGAGGCATCCCGGAAGAATCTGGCCATCAATGCCAGTCAGCAGCAGTATGAGATTGAGCATCAACAGTCAAAAAAAAATTTTTTTTAAAATATTTATTTATTTATTTATTATGTATGCAATATTCTTCATGTATGCCTGAAGGCCAGAAGAGGGCACCAGACTTCATTACAGATGGTTGTGAGCCACCATGTGGTTGCTGGGAATTGAACTCAGGACCTCTGGAAGAGCAGCCAGTGCTCTTAACCTCTGAGCCATCTCTCCAGCCCCAACAGTCAAAAAAAATTTAAAATGTATAAAATAAAAGACAAATGGTCTCTGGGGGTGGAACCATATTCCCCCTTTTTTGTTTTATGCAAATAGGCTTTGAGTGTACGATGCGCTCTTTCCACTATAGCTTGTCCTTGAGGATTATAGGGTATTCCCGTTTTATGAGAAATAGAGAACTCAGAACAAAATTTAGCAAAGCCAGTGCTGGTGTAGGTTGGTCCATTATCAGTTTTTACAGTTTTTGGAACTCCCATGTAGGCAAAAGCCTGGAGACAGTGACTTCTAACATCCTGTAATTTTTCTCCTGTATGAGCTGAGGCAAAAATAAGATGAGAATATGTATCCACGGTTATGTGAACATATTGCATATGCCCAAAAGAAGGAACATGGGTAACATCCATTTGCCATAAATGATTAGGAGCAAGTCCACGAGGATTAACTCCCAACTGGGGAACAGTAAAAAGTTCTGTACACAGAGAGCATTATTTTTTAAACAATATCAGTGTCTTGCTCTCGAGATATCTTAAAATGAAATCTTAAAGACTTAGCATTGAGATGAAAACAATTATGAGCCTTTTCTGCAGCTTCATAAGATTCTTGACTCACTGCACAAATTTGGCTAGTAAGCTGATCAGCCAATGCATTCCCCTTGCTCAAGGGACCAGGGAGGTCAGTATGAGCCCGCAAATGCTCTACATAAATGGGAACAGATCGGGCCCAAAGCAAAGTTTGAATATTTAGCACTAACAGGCTAAATATCAAAATCAGGAGGGAAGGCCACCACAGCTCTCCCGGTGGAAGACCCAAAAATCAGTAAACACATTCCGTGCCCCTGCCAGAGACTGCAAAGAAATAACTTTAGGGAAACATACCAAATGATTTTTGGAAAAGGTGACCAACTTATCAGAAGAATAATGATTATCAAACTTGCAGGGATTAGTGCATAAAAACAAGGTCCAATCTTCAGCAAAATTTTGCAGCCAAGTTATTTCTGCCTGGGTATATGGTGTAATAACCTTATTAGGTAACATTCCAAAGGTTTGTAAACTAAGTTTATACCGTTTCTGAATAACACGTAGCACAGCTGATGGGTAAGAGATAACAATTTTTACAGGTAACACGTGTTCATGTACCCATAGGATGGGTCCTTGCTGCTAAAAAAACTCCAGTAGGACTATGCTGAGAGGGAAAAATTATCAATAGCAGCGGCTGACTGAAAAATAATATTTTGAAATGATAATCCAACTAAAATGGCCAATATAATGAATATGAGCAGAGGCAAGCTTTTTCTCAATTAAAGTAATACACTGCTTTGCCTGAGGTGTCAACTCTCGAAAGGAGGTTGGGTCTGGATTCCCCTGCAGAATGTCCATAATCATTTACTGCTCTAAGATCTTACAGCAACCTTCATTTACCAGACTTTTACTTAATAACAAAGAGAGGAGTATTTCAGGGAGAAGTGGATGCCACTATGCATCTGGCCTCTAGCTGTTCCAGGAACTCACTTTGTAAACCAGGCCTTGAACTCAGTTTAGCCAGTCTCAGTTTAGCCAGTTTACAGAGCTGGGATTAAAGGCATGCACCACCACACCTGGTTTTTCCCTGGGCTGATTAACCCTCCCTTCACCCGCAGGGCAATTCCTTTTAATGTATCCTGATCATTTGCATTGAAAACAATTCTTTTTTGTTTGTTTGTTTTTTGTTTTTTCAAGACAGGGTTTCGGGCTGGAGAGATGGCTCAGTGGTTAAGGGCATTGCCTGCTCTTCCAAAAGTCCTGAGTTCAATTCCCGGCAACCACATGGTGGCTCACAACCATCTGTAATGAGGTCTGGTGCCTTACCTGCAGCATGCACGCAGACAGAGTATTGTACATATAATAAATAAATATAAAAAACAGTCAAGAAAGTGTTTCTCTGTAGCTTTGGAGCCTGTCCTGGAACTAGCTCTTAAAGACCAGGCTGGCCTCGAACTCACAGAGATCCGCCTGCCTCTGCCTCCCGAGTGCTGGGATTAAAGACATGTGCCACCACCGCCCGGCTTGAAAACAATTCTTTCATCCGGCTCCACCTTGACTCTCCCTAAAGTCAGAACCAATTACCTGACCCATCAATGTCCCTGCATAGCCTCTTTAGCATTTTCAGTAGGCCAATGCTTTATGACCAGCATAGAGGCGCTCAACAAACTCAGAATAAGGTTCTTGAAGATCCTTGAAGGGTCTTAGACAGTTGTTCTCCTGCTCCTTTGTTAGGTAAAGCTTTCCATGCTTTACCACAGCTCAGCATAAACAGCAGGATAGTAAGTGATCTGTGCTGCTAAACCAGCACACTGTCCTGCACCAGTTATGCAAGGTTATGCTGGGGGAAACCCGCAGTGGCATTACAATCCTCATGCATTTTACCTCTCCACAACAATCTCCTCCCAAAAGACAGGCTCTGCAAAGCTGCCTTCCTTCTTTTACCAACATTTTTATCAGTGCAATCTCCTTTTCCAAAGTTTCTTCTTCCTCTTCTATATTCCTCAAGATGTACCCCAGGAGCAGGGGCAGACCCGGGTCCTACATTAAATACCCTTTAAAAAGTCGCTTTGATCCTGCACTCCTGTAATCCCAGCACCTAGGAGGTGGAGGCCAGAAGTTCAGGGGCTTAAGGCTAATTTTCTGTTAGGGAGTTTAAGGTCAGCTCAGGCTGCATGAGGAGAGAGGGAAGAAGGGAGAGAGCAAGAGAGAGAGAGAGAGAGAGAGAGAGAGAGAGAGAGAGAGAGAGAGAGAGAGTAGGAGAGAGGATGAAAACAAAAAGTGTGAGAGTCTGGAACTAAGGCCTTGTGCAACTAGAACAGCGCTGAGCTACATTCAAAGTCTGAGTGAGCGCCGTGGCACAGGCCTGCAATCCCCGTACTTAAGAAGCTGAGGTAGGAAGAGCCCCTGTTCAAGGCCAGCCTGAGCTGTGTAGGGAAGAAATACTTTTCTTTTCATTGTTGTTTTGTTTTGTTTGAGACGAGGTTTCTATGTGTAGCCCTGGCTGTCCTGGAACTCACTCTGTAGACAAGGCTGGCCTCGAACTCATAGAGATCCACCTACCTCTGCCTCCTGAGGGCTGGAATTAAGGACGTGTGCCACCATGCTCAGGAGAAATCATTTTCAATTGGTATAGCAAGATGAAGATATGATAGAAAAGTGTTAGTGTCTAAACGCGCCTTAAATTAGGACCTACAGTACAATGATTAGCCAGTCCAGAAAGACGCTTGGAGAACTGCAGTCATATACACACAACGGAGGAATGTTAGTTTGCCGCTTTACTCTGTTAGTATTTGTAATCTTTACCTTCCTGAGTGCACCCCCGTGGATGGATGAGCAAACTAAGGAAAGTGTCAGGCAAAATATGATTATTAGTCAAAAACAGCTGGGCGGTGGAGGTTACACACCTTTAATCCCAGCACTAGAGAAGCAGAGGCAGGAGAATCTCTGGGTTTGGGTTTGAGGCCACCCTGGTCTACAGAGCGAGTTCTAGGACAGTCAGGGCTACAAAGAGAAACCCTGTCTCAAAAAAACATTTTATATATACACACACACACACACACACACACACACGCGCGCGCGCGCGCGCGCGCGCGCGTGTGTGTGTGTGTGTGTGTGTGTGTGTGTGTGTGTGTGGTCTCAACAAAGTCACTGTTTTTAGCTCTGATTTTAGTATAAAGCATACTGTATCAGCTGTGACATGAAGTAAGGGAGGAGGAGACAAAAATGAGTTAGGGCTGCGCTCAAAATAGGGGTTGCGCAAAATGTGCTTTTAATAAAGCCACCTCATTCTTGGGAGAACAGACGTGGCCCTCGGTAGGGCAGGTGGTAAGCGAGTGCACCGGCAACAGGGAGTTGCCGCTGGCCCGCGGGGGTGGGGGTGGGGGGAAGGGAGGGGACGAGAAGGGAGGGGACTGCGCTGCCTCCCACCCCCGAAGCGGAAGTGGCTGCTTGCCAGGAGCTCAGGCTGCGGCCAGTGTAGACCAGAAATACTGGAGTCCCCTTGGCTAAAAGGTATCTACGCTGAAACACAAGACTGGCGCTTTCCCTTCCTCTGTAGAAAGTTCCAGTCATTATCTAACTTCAAGAGCACCCTGTAGGCTACTTACAAACTAAGGAGTCTTATGTGATTTTTCTCTTTTTCGGGTTGGTATCTTAGATAGCATCCTCCATATGGCGTTTATAAGTGTATGCTCTCATTCTTTAATATCTAAGAAACGACCTACCCTAGTTTGGGAGGACTGGTTCAATTTTTGAATATTTCCTCTGCCTTTCTTTCTTAGCATAACCAAAATGCGAGCTGTACCTGGTGTCACAGGTTTGTAATTCTAACTAGCCAGGATGCTGTGGCAAGGCCATCCCAAGCTCGGTGCCTGCCTGGGCAATTTAGCAAGACCCTGGTCTCAAAAAACTAAAGCAAAGCAGATTTTGAAATCCACACCTAAAATCCCAGGACATAGAGAGATAAGGGTATGTGAAACTACCTTCAAATCCAAGGAAATAAACTTTTTTTTTTTTTTTTTTTGGTTTTTTGAGACAGGTTTCTCTGTGTAGTTTTGGAGCCTATTCTAGCACTAGCTCTTGTAGACCAGGCTGGCCTCACAGAGATTCTCCTGCCTCTGCTCCCGAGTGCTGAGATTAAAGACGTGCGCCACCACTGCCCGGCTGAAGTAAAATATTTTTTAAGTGCCTTAGAATACAGATAGAATGCTGGCTTGGCGTGTGCAAGGGCCTAGGTTCAATCTCCAATATCAAATAACAACAACAATAATAGCAATAACAGATGGTGATGGTGCATATATGGCTAAATATTATTTTTGTTCCAACAGTAATTTTGGATCCATTCTGTCAGTTAATTATATTTAGAATGTTTGATTAGGATGTTGAATTTTTTTTAAACAATAGGCAAAAGCTTAAGATATATTTCAATCAGGAAATGTACTTTTTATAAGCTGTGGAAGTATAGTTTCTTAAAGAAATGCAACACATTGCTGGATATACACAAACATACCTCTATAAGATAGTTTGCAATAGGTCCATATATTTTAAAAGTTAGAGTCACTCATTTTATTTCTATTTATTTATTTATTCTCTGTGTAACCCTGGCTGTGCTGAAACTTGCTCTGTAGACCAGGTTGACCTCGAACACTCCCAGAGACCCTCCTGCCTCTGCCTCCTAAGTGGTTATCCTTGGCGGCTAGAGACATCAGGTTCCCCAGAAGATGGGAACTGAACTTATATGTTCAGTTAAATAACTGCTCTTAGGTGCTGATCCATCTCTGCAGCCTTTATTTTTTTATTAGTTTTAATTATATGTAGGTATGTTGTATGTCTGCACTGTGGACCTGTGCCAAAGATTGTAGGTGCCCTGGGAGGCGTGAGGGGATGGATCCCCTAGAACTGGCAACTGAACTTCTCCCCTCTGAAAGAAGAGCAAGCGCTCTTTACCACTGAGCCATTTCTCCAGCTCTGTCCTTTCACCGCTTTTTGGTTTTCGAGACAGGGCTTCCCTGTGGAGCCTTGGCTGTCTTGGAGCTCTCTCTCTGTAGATCAGGCTGGCCTCGATTAGAATAACTAAACTGAACGCGCACCTCCAGTTATTAGTTTCCAGATCGTACAGAATCATTTGTTTGCAATGTTATTTCAATAAATTTGCATACTTCTTGGAAATTTATTTTTAATAATTTAAAAAATTATTACTTTTTTAATAAATTAAAATTGTCTTTGATGCTTTTCTTTCTTACCAATGTCTACTTTCATTTTTTTCTATTTCTTTCAGTACTGGGGATTAAATATCAAGATTTTAGTCTTGATCTGAACCTCATATAAAACTTCCCAAAGCTCAACTTTCAGGTTTCAGGGCTGAAGACCAGTCTCAGTTGCTAGAGTGCTTGCCTAACATTTAGGAAACTCGAGTTGCATTCCTCAGCACTACTTGTAACCAGGCCAGGTGATGAATGCCTACATTCTCAGCATCTGAGAGGTAGAGGCAGGGCTATTCTTAGTGACATATGAATTTGAGGCCAGCCTAGTCTATATGACCCTCTGTTTCAAGAAAACAAACAGACTAGAACAAAGACCAGACCCCCAATCTTGGGAGGCAGAGTCAAGAGGATCTTCGTGGACAGCATAGTCTACATAGTAAACTCTAGACCAGCCAGGGCTACACAGTAAGATCTGCCTCAGAAAACAACCACGCAACACACAACAACTAGGACTGGGGAGATGGCATGACAGTTAAGAGCACTTGCTGCTCTTGCAGAGGACAGCTCAGTTCCCTGCACCCAGATCTGGCAGCACACAAACATCTTAGCTGGCTCCAAGGGACCCGACACATTCTGGCCTTCGAGGGTACCAGGCACACACATAGCGCACAGACACAGATGCAGGCAAGACACCCATACACATAAAATTAAAAAAAATTAAAACTTATAAAACACCCAAACTTTCAGCCTTTCTTTAATCTTTGCTTCAATCCCTTAGGTCATGAAATATTCATTTCTTAATGTGGTCAAAAATTTGCTCTTCTTGTTAAGATATGTACTGTTGCCAGGCATGGTGATGCATTTGGGGAGGCAAAAGCAGGCAAATCTCTGTGAATGAGGCCAGCCTGGTCTACAAAGTGAATCCAGGCCAGCCAGAGAAACCTTATCTGGGGGAAAAAAAAACAAACAGAAAAAAATGTACTATTGTATTACCCTAATAATACATAAGCCTAAACCATTAGAAGCATATACTGTTAAAGCAAACATGGAAAATAATATCTAGTTATTCCTAACAGTACAGTTATTACTACTATAATACACTAATATGGCTAGCTGACTGTGGGAAACTAGTTCCAAAGAGGAATCACTAACCAGTGTTTCCAAGGAAATAAATGAGAGAAGAGAGATTGGTTCTATCGCTAGTGATTGGTTTTCGTGTATTTCTTACACTTTCTCTTGTTAGAAATAGGCACTAGGGTATCAAGATAATTTTGTATGATTGGTTAAGAATCCTAGGAAAATTCCCTATGAAAAGAATTTGTGAAATGAGAGAAGGTAATGAGGACATTATAGAAAAGGCTTTCATGTGTCCAGCGTGCATAGACCCTGTGTTTGATCCCTTAATACCCTCCTGGACCAGAAAAAGCTTCTGTGGATAGAAAATGATTAGTTATATCTACTTTTAGGGAAACTTTGTCCTAGATTCTTTGGTTACAAATGACCAGAGTTAAATGAAAACGAAGCTAGAAACCTCCTGATGACGGAGAAAACCTGCTTTTGCAAGGTTGTAAAGAGCTGCAAAATAAGAATTAGGAAGGCAATTACCGAAGGCTCTTTTCTTTTTCAACCATGGAAGAAAAGAAGCCTGTGTGGTAGGGCATGCCAGTAATCCCGGCATTTGAGAAGCTGAGGTAGACACTTAGAGGTTGAAGGCCAGCCTCGGCAAGATAGTGAGTTTGAGGCCAGCCTGAGCCACATCAGGTTCTGTCTCAAACAAACAAAAACAACATAAGGAGGTGGTGAGGAGGTGGGTCCAGCGTTCTCTGCAAAGCCTGACTGGAGTTGGAGCCCTAGGGCCTACTTGGTTGAGGGAAAGAAGTAACTATTGAAAGGTGTCCTCTGGTCCCCACACAGCCACTGTGGCACGCGCATTCACACACACTAGATAACGCTACTTTTTAAAAAGTTAAAAAGTGAAAACTAGAACTGGATAATAGAAAAGAAGCAAGTAAGTGTCATGTAAATTCGCTTTGAACTCTTTTCAAAATTGTTTTATATTTCAGCCTTTTCCTTTCTAGCTTGACGGTGAACTCTTGTGCAGAATCAAATAGTTCCTTTGAGGATCCAATGTGTTTCTGTGGACACTGGACAGTAGGTCTTCAAATGCTCCTTACTGAGTTGGTTCAAAGACATCAAATGTTTGTTTCTAGGCAGTGATGTTGTACATCTGGAAGAGGAGATCTAATGATCCACAGTCAGGTTATTAAAAAAAAAAAAAGCTCTATGGGCGAAAAATGTAACTTAAAGATTAGAGTGCTTGCCTGGTGTGCAGAGGCCCTGGGTACTATCTCCACCAGCCCATATCCCATTTAAAATACTTCTTTCCATTCCTAGCATTAAGAAACAAAACAACAAAGAAGTTTTTCTTTCTCCTCAGTAACACTTCTGAGTGCCTGCCCTGAGAGGCATTTAAAAATGGCCAGGGCCGGCATGGTGGCACACGCCTTTAATCCCACGCAAGAGGCAGAGGTAGGGCGGACCTCTGCTGAGTTTGATGTCAACCTGGTCTACACAGTGAGTTCCAGGGCACTAGGGCCTAAAGAGAGACCGTGTCTCAAAAAACAAAACAAAACAAAACAAAAATGCAGTTATTCCTGGAACTGCAGGAAAGAAAAGCATTTAAATAATAGCACGAGCCATTTTTGATAAGCCCTGATTTCCTAAGTGTTAGGGCAAGACTGCTGATGCTGGTCTCTAAATGAGACCATGTGGAGTGAAAAGATTCTTCTCAGGTTCCTCGTGCTCTGTCAAATAACTGTTCACACACACAAATGCGCGCACACACAATCATTTTTAGCGTTAACAAGCCCAGAATGAGAAGTACAGCTAACTGTAAGACTGAAGGACGTTTTGAACGGAACTCCTAGGGCGTGAAGCGCGCTTTCAGGCTTCCAGAGAAGCAGCAGGCGTTGGATGGAACGAACCAAGAGGCCAGGACAGGGGCAGATCCGTCGAGCTCTCAGTCCCTGAGCTGAACCCTTGGGTTCTGGGGCCACAAAGGGTCCCCAGCATTGTGCTCCTCTCCGGCAAGGAGGGCGGGAGGCGAGCAGGAGGGGATGGCGGGGCTGACGTCGGGAGGTGGCCTCCGTGGGAAGGGACACCCGGATCTCGATGGAGCCTTGGCAATGGAGTCAGGAAGGGGTAGGGACGGATTCTGGACGCCCTCTTGGCCAGCTCTTCACCGCCCCACCCCCAGCTGCTGCACAGAGTAATTCATACAAAAGGAGGGATCGCCTTCGCCCCAGGGAATCCCAGGGACCGTCGCTAAATTCTCTGCTCCGTCACAGCCCGGAATCTCCGGGCCCGCCCTGCACAGCGGGGAGGAGGAGCATGCGCCGAGGGCTGCTCGCGGGTGGGCCGAAGCGCACAAGCCCACGGTCCCCGGCGGTGGGGGAAGGGCGCGCGGAGCGGGGGCCGGGGAGCTGGCGCGGGGCAGACTGGGAAAGTGGTGTCGTGTGCTGGCTCCGCCCTCCTCCCGAGGGTGGGGGAGAACGGTATAAAAGTGCGGTAGTCGCCTCGGACGTTCTTTTTCGCAACGGGTTTGCCGTCAGAACGCAGGTGAGTGGCGGGTGTGGCTTCCGCGGGCCCGGGAGCACCGCTGCCAGCGGGCCGGGCCGGCGTGCGGGCGTCGTCCGCCTGGCTCCCCTGCGAGCGTCGCCGCCCCGATCGGCGGGCCCGGCGGGCGGGAGCGAGTGCGGCCTAGCGGCGGCCCCGGAGCCTCGCCTCGTGTCCGCCCTGAGGCCTAGCGTGGCTTCCGCGCCGCCGCCGCGTGCCACTCGGAGCGCACTTCGGTTTCGGCCCCGCTCTCCGCTCTTCCTCCAGCGGCCCGGGTTAACAAAGGGAGGTTGTGGGTTTGGCTCCTCGGGAGCCCGTGGACTTTTGGGCGGGCAGGAAGAAGGCGGCCAGAGTGGGGCGCTGGGGCCCGCCCGTCTCGGAGCACATGTCCGACGCCACTAGCACGGGGCGAGGCCTGGGGTTTATTGAGGTGACCAGGCGTGGGGTTTAGGTTGCCCGGGTCGGGCAGCCCCGGTGCCCGGCACGACACTGCGCCGGCGGCGCTGTGAGTCTCGCCACCGACGAGGGTGAGGCCGGCCCGCCCGGCACCAGTTGCGTGCGCGGAAAGATGGCCGCTCCCGGGCCCTGTAGCCAGGAGCTCAAAATGGAGGACGCGGCTGCCCGGCGGAGCGGGGCGGGTGAGTCACCCACACAAAGGAAGAGGGCTTTGCCTCGCCGGCCGCTGCTTCCTGTGACCCCGTGGTGTACCGGCCGCAGTTCAGTCACCCGGAGCCTCCTGTCTGAGCCCCGCTTGTCTAGGCAGGGGGAGGGGAACTAATGGCGGTGGAGTTTGCTCACGTTTGGTGGGTGGAGACTGCAGCCAGGCCAGCCTGGCAATGGAAGAAATCCTTGGAATTTGCCCCTTTGAGTTTGGAGCGAAGCTCTAATTCTCAAGCTGCTTGGTGGTTCAAAGGTATTTATCAACCCCCCCTTTTTTTTCTAGGTGTTGTGAAAACCACCGCTAATTCAAAGCCAAAATGGGAAAGGAAAAGACTCACATCAACATCGTCGTCATTGGACACGTCGATTCCGGCAAGTCCACTACAACCGGCCACCTGATCTACAAGTGCGGTGGAATCGACAAACGAACCATCGAGAAGTTTGAGAAGGAGGCTGCCGAGGCAAGTATAAAAAGGGAGAGGAGGGTGGAAATGCCCTGTAGTAAGCAGGAAATTTTCTTAAGAACCAGAGGTTTGAGTGTACTCTGAATCACTTCACAGATGGGAAAAGGCTCCTTCAAATATGCTTGGGTCTTGGACAAACTGAAAGCTGAGCGTGAGCGTGGTATCACTATTGACATCTCCCTGTGGAAGTTTGAGACCAGCAAGTACTATGTGACTATCATTGATGCCCCAGGACACAGAGACTTCATCAAAAACATGATTACAGGCACATCACAGGTTCGTAAAATTTACTAACTCCTGGCTTGCATTCTGGTGGGAAAGCTTAACAAAAAAGTTAATAAACAAAGTATAACTCATTTCTTAAAGGCTGACTGTGCTGTCCTGATTGTTGCTGCTGGTGTTGGTGAATTCGAAGCTGGTATTTCCAAGAATGGGCAGACCCGTGAGCATGCACTTCTGGCTTACACCCTGGGTGTGAAACAGCTAATTGTTGGTGTCAACAAAATGGATTCCACCGAGCCACCCTACAGCCAGAAGAGATACGAGGAAATTGTTAAGGAAGTCAGCACCTACATTAAGAAGATTGGCTACAACCCTGACACAGTAGCATTTGTGCCAATTTCTGGTTGGAATGGTGACAACATGCTGGAGCCAAGTGCTAATGTAAGTGACTTTTGAATGTTTCTGAAGAAAGCTGGAAGTGGGGGAGGTTATTAATAACTTTAATGTCTTGTATTTTAGATGCCTTGGTTCAAGGGATGGAAAGTCACTCGCAAAGATGGTAGTTCCAGTGGGACCACCCTGCTGGAAGCTTTGGATTGTATCCTGCCACCAACTCGTCCAACTGACAAGCCTCTGCGACTGCCCCTCCAGGACGTCTATAAAATTGGTGGTAAGTAGAACAGTAGGACACTGAACTGAATTGTTTTGAGGTATGTCTCCAATTGCCTTCACCTTACCTATTGTAAATTGTAGGTATTGGGACTGTCCCTGTGGGCCGAGTGGAGACCGGTGTTTTAAAACCTGGCATGGTGGTGACCTTTGCTCCAGTCAATGTGACAACAGAAGTAAAGTCTGTTGAAATGCACCATGAAGCTTTGAGTGAAGCTCTTCCTGGGGACAATGTGGGCTTCAATGTGAAGAACGTGTCTGTCAAAGATGTTAGACGTGGCAACGTTGCTGGTGACAGCAAAAATGACCCACCAATGGAAGCTGCTGGCTTCACTGCTCAGGTAACAACAGTTTACAAGTATATAAGATTAATTGCGTGTAACCAGAACTTGAAGGCAAAAATTAAATGCTTTTTCTTAATTAAAGGTGATTATCCTGAACCACCCAGGCCAAATTAGTGCTGGCTATGCTCCTGTACTAGATTGTCACACAGCTCACATAGCATGCAAGTTTGCTGAGCTTAAAGAAAAGATTGATCGTCGTTCTGGCAAGAAGCTGGAAGATGGCCCCAAATTCTTGAAATCCGGTGATGCAGCCATTGTTGATATGGTTCCTGGCAAGCCCATGTGTGTTGAGAGCTTCTCTGACTATCCTCCACTGGGTAAGCATAACTTGATTATGTTGTACTGAATATCATGAAATATGAAATGATAACATGAGCCAGTTCTCACAAGCAATCTTCTTCTGTATAGGTCGTTTCGCTGTTCGTGACATGAGGCAGACAGTTGCTGTGGGTGTCATCAAAGCTGTGGACAAGAAGGCTGCTGGAGCTGGCAAGGTCACCAAGTCTGCCCAGAAAGCTCAGAAGGCTAAATGAATATTATCCCTAACACCTGCCACCCCAGTCTTAATCAGTGGTGGAAGAACGGTCTCAGAACTGTTTGTCTCAATTGGCCATTTAAGTTTAATAGTAAAAGACTGGTTAATGATAACAATGCATCGTAAAACCTTCAGAAGGAAAGGAGAATGTTTTGTGGACCATTTTTTTGTGTGTGGCAGTTTTAAGTTATTAGTTTTCAAAATCAGTACTTTTTAATGGAAACAACTTGACCAAAAATCTGTCACAGAATTTTGAGACCCATTAAAACAAGTTTAATGAGAAATCTGTCTCGTTAATGCTGAAACGTCATTTCTAAGTGCTTGGAAAGGTGTGGAGAGGTCCACTTTGTCCCAAGGGATTTGTATTTCATAGCTCAGCCATTTTAAGGGTGATGATTTGTAATCTTAATTAGCTGTGGGAGTCTCAAACATACTGGTAATCTAGTTACTGGTTAGGGCAAAACTGATTTGTAATTTAGGTATGCATAGTTTTGGCTGGCATGGGGACTGAAAATAACCTCTTGGGTATATGAAAGGGTAAATGGCCCTACTGTACTTTGAGTATTGTTTGAGAATTAAGAGGTAGGCTTTGATTTAGTGATTTAGTCTAAAATACATTTTTCAAGGAGAAATAGTAAATGTTGGCTATGGTTTAAAACCAAAGAAACTGAAATACAAAGCAAAAGTTTTTTTTAAAAGCTTAGTCTTTTATAGCTTTTCATGGGATATATATATATATATATATCCCATGATATATATTAACATATATAATATATAATATATATAATATATTTTATATATATAACACTTGGTAGTGTGTAAATATTTGTAATTGGTACCATTCAAGATCCTGGGGCTTGTGATTCAGCTGAAAGGTAAAAAGGCTGTTTTCATAGGTGGGACCTTATTATGGAAACAGATTTAGGAAGAAAAATTTAAAATGGTTTGTGTCTCTGTAGTATGACATTAAGCCAGAAGAGGGCATCAGATCATCTATAGTTTGTTTGAGGCACCATGTTGATTGGAAATTGAACTTTTTTGTTAACTCCTTTGTTCAAAGAGAATTGAAACTCTTATCCTAGAACAGCTAGTGCTTCATAATTGAGCCATCTCCAGCCCAGAAACATCCTGTTATAAAACCTAAATTTGAAAGTGTTTCAAGTCTGAATTACAATAATATAATTATGAATATATAATTATGAAATGAGGTTATCTGAAGGATATTTACTGAGCTGGAGATGGTGGCAGAATATAGTTCTATGTCCTAGGTATGGATGGGCAAAATGGCAAAGCAAGTGTGAAGGGTTCTTTGTTCTGGGGGCGGGAGGCTTTAAGTAGAGTTTTCCAGTAGCTACTAACACTAGACCAGGCGGGCTAAACTCAGGTCTGTTAAAGGCCTGCACCACTATCCCAGTAAGGGTTTGCTACTATTCACGGGTCACTTGGTCATAACAGGTGGCTCAAGTACAGCAGATTTTCTAGGGTTAGAAATCACTTTGAAGTACCTGGGCCATTAGCAAAGAAGTGGCACTTGCACTAAACTGGGTAATTGCGGGATTGGTAAATCAGTGGTTAAAGGTTTGTCTGTTTAGGTTAGTGGGTTGGATTGCAGGTTTGGGAAATTTTAGCATGATTTAATGAGCTGTACTCGAAAGGAATCAAGATCTACCTGGAAAGTAGATGCAAAGGCAGGGTTGAATCCAAGATACGTAGTTCATATGTGCATGTGTAGAATTTAGTGGCTAGCACCACCTACTGGCACTTAGCACAACTTAAAAGGAAAAAGCCTGGGTATGGGATCCAGGGCTTCGAGGCATTGCCTGTTAGACAAGCCCAACTACTTAAGTTAGCTACATACCAGCAGTACATCTAGTCTTTCTGCATTGATGAGAAGTCCAGAAGTGAAAGCTAATTACTTGGTGCTTGCTTCAAGTAGGCTAGCTGATTACATTTCTGGTTACAAATGATTGGACTTACCCTCAGATTCTGTTGTGTAAACAGTATTCTGCTGAGTTCAACACTCACATGGTGTTTCAGCATTCTAAGTTTGGTGAGTAATGACCTGTGTACTAGGCAGGAATGTGCATGTGTGGGTAAAATAAAGCTAAGGAATTTAAAGGAAAGAGGAAGGCATTCTAGAGAAACAGCATTTTGGGCTTAAGTTTTTCCAAACAGGATTTCTCTTTAACCCTGGCTCTGTAGAACTAGCTTTGTAGACAAAACTCCCAGCTTCTAGTGTAGGGATTAAATGAGCACCAAGGCACTCTGCTTGGGCAGATTTTTAATGCTGGGAAATTTGAACTACTTGGCCTTTAGCCTATCAATAAAGGGCTGTTGCTACTGACATTACCCCTGGCAACTCAAGGAGTTGCAGGTCTGTCTGGATTACACAGGTTTGGGAGTCCAACATCCTTAGAAATTTAAAAGTCAAGCCAGGTGGCTCAGTGGGTAAAGGTGCTGCTGATCCTGAGGACAGGTGGAAGAAAAATTGCTAGGTTGTTCCACAGGCACATGGCTCTAGTAAAAAGATGATTCATTTTTAGTGCTCTTCAGTGCTGTGCCTACACTGCTGCTGTCTTCCGGAGGTGTTTAAATAGACCTAGTCTGGCAATTTCCTTTGAAATGGGGCCTGGGTGCTGAACATGGTAGGGTAGGTATACTACTGAGCTATAATCCTTATTCCTTTATAAAAATTCAGTCAGGCTCAGTCATTAAACTTGTGATCCTTTTTATTCCAGCCTACTACAACCTATTAATATTTGGATCAATAAGTGAATTTTAAAATACTTATTTGGGACAGGTTCAGGCTGGTCCCAAATATGCCTGCTTCTGCCTTCCAAGTGTTGGGATTAAAGGCTCTTGAAATACTTTTCTACCTTTTATTTTTTTGAGATGGGGTTTTCCCTGTGCATTCAGCCCTGACATGGAACTCCAGGAACTTGCTCTGTAAACCAGGTTGTCATGCAACTCAGATCCTCCTGCCACTGCCTCCTGAGTGCTGGGGTTAAAGGCCTTGCCACATAGCCTTTTTCTTTTTTTAACCTAAAACAGTTTAACGGGGTGGTGGCACACACCTTTTAATCCCGGCACTCCCTTGTTGGCTCTGAGATTCTGTCTTGGGAATGAAGACGAATTTTTCTTTTGAGACAAGGTTTCTCTGTAGCTTTGGAACCTGTCCTGGAACTAGCTCTTGTAGACCAGGCTGGCCGCAAACTCAGATCCGCCTGCCTCTGCCTACCAAGTGCTGGGATTAAAGGCGTGTGCTGCCACCACCCGGCAGATCATCTTTTATTTACTTTTTAAAAAATATTATGTATACGATATTGTCTGCATGTATGCCTGCAGGCCAGAAGAGGGCATCAGATCCCATTACAGATGGTTGTGAGCCACCATGTGGTTGCTGGGAATTGAACTCAGGGCCTTTGGAAGAGCAGTCAGTGCTCCTAACCTCACCAGCCCCTTTTATTTACTCTTGAATTGAGAACTAGACAGATACAAAGCAAGTTTGACTGTAGAAGTTCAGTTTGAGAACAAGGGTGAAACTAATGTCAGATGGCCTTCAATGGTACTAGTTCATTATGTCCCAGGCCCATGGGAATTACTGGATGTATAGACAGGAGAGAACAGTGACTTTTTTTTTTTTTTTTTTTCCCGAGACAGGGTTTCTCTGTGGCTTTGGAACCTGTCCTGGAACTAGCTCTTGTAGACCAGGCTGGTCTCGAACTCAAAGAGATCCGCCTGCCTCTGCCTCCCGAGTGCTGGGATTAAAGGCGTGCATCACCACCGCCCGGCTGGCTTCCAAACTTTTTGAGGCAAGTTCAACTCTTGCAGCTCAGCTAGCCTAGAGCTCAGGGTACATAAATCCCTCTGAGTTTGCGCCCCATTTAGTAGCATGTTTAAGGTTCACCCATTTTTGCATATAGTTTTATTCCTATTTAAGTGTCTTACCTGTAGGTATATGTATCTGCACCACATACATGCCTGGTACCTGTAAGGACCAGAAGAGGGCTGTGTGGACCGTCTGGACTTCAGTTACAGCTGGGTATTAGCTACCATGTAGGTGCTGGAAATTGAACCCAAGTCCTCTGGAAAGAGTAGTGAGTGATTTTAACTGCTCTGAGCCATCTCTCCCTACTTCACACTCCTACTTTTGATTACATATTGCTATGTGGCTCTGGCTTGTATGGACCTTCCTAGGTACTAGGTAGACATTTGTGGCTTTCCTCTTGTCTCTGCCTCCCCAACACCGGCATTACAGGCTAGCCTGGCTTTGTTTTGCTGTGTTCTCTGCCTCCAATTTGAGCAATCCTCCTGTCTCTCAAGTCTTGGAATTATAGGTGTACACTACACTTTTTTTTAAAATTTTCACTATACAGTTCAAGTTATGCTCAATTGTCAAATGCTGTCACATACCATGCCTGGCTAAAGTATGTATTCTTTGTATTTGTATACACACATGGTATTGATTAAAATAAAAGCTACATCTCGAAAGGTATCAGGGTTGAAGAGATGACTCAGCACTTAAGAACAGCGGCTGCTCTTCCAGAGGACCTGGGTTCAATTCCCACTACCCACACAGAAGTTCACAACTGTAACTCCAGTTTCAGGGGATCTGGCATGTTCACACATTCATACAGACACACCAATGCACATAAAAATAGTTTTTAAATCAATAGACCCTGACCTGACCTGGAAAGACTAAAACTAGATGAAGAAGCAAATCTAAGAAAATGAACTACAAAATATTTGATTGCCTCCCCCATAATCAGACCTTAGATATAGGGCCAAAGTGACTAGAGGCCTTGGAACACTTAAGTTCTAGCAGAAGCCTAAGTAAACACGGGGCTTCTCCCTAGGTAGGCTAACCACCCGGCTAGCATTAAAGAAACAAAACAGGGCCAGGCAGTGGGTGGCACACGCCTTTAATCCCAGCACTCGGGAGGCAGATACAGGTGGATCTCTGTGAGTTCGAGGCCAACCTGGTCTACAAGAGCTAGTTCCAGGACAGGCTCCAAAGCTACAGAGAAACCCTGTCTCACCACCCCCTCCCCCACCCACAAAAGAAACCAAACAGAACACTCTGGCCCATTGAGTTACAGTCATCCCGTTTACCCATAAAGGCTAGTCAAGGAACCCACATTGGTCACCCCAGTGCAGCACATACTATCCTTGTACCAGTAAAGAAAGGATATGGCATTACTAGACACGATTCATCAGTAATTACAGATTGCTTTATTAATGTTAAATCATGGCCAGGTCAGTTGGATCAGCAAACATTTTTATTCTATGAAATATATGACCACCTTTAACCTCCTTTAACCAGCTTACAAAATACGTTTGTGTTTGTTTTATAGTACTTTCACTAATGTTCAAAACTAATGACTACTGAAAATTTCCAAAGTACTGAAATCTAAGATTTAAATGTTCTGGGTCAGCTTTTAACCTACACAATTAATTCCAGAATTAGAAACTGCATGGGCATCCAGCCCTCACCCACCCACACCCCTGAGGCAGAGTCTCATGTAGTCCAGATTAGCCTCAAACTGACGATAACTTTGAATTTCTGAGCTTCCTGCTACCTCTGTCAAACTAAAATTGAAAAGTATGCATATGGGTGTTTGGCCTACATGTATGCCTGTGTATCACATGGCCATGAAGGCCAGGTGTTGGATCCCGTCTTAATCCCTTGTCCTCTGAAAAAGCAGTCACTGCACTTACCTGCTGACCCATTTCTCCTGTTCTCCCCTGCCTTTCCCAGTATTAGGATGACATGTATAATGCTGTAATAGCACACCAGCTGAAAACTGTTCTCAAAAGAGGAAAAAACAACTTGAGTGAATTGGGGTGGTTTTGTAGTCTTTATATTTCTTTTTTTAGAGTTTTTCCAAACAGGTTTCTCTGTGTAGATTTGGCTATCCTGGAACCCGTTCTGTAGACCAGGCTGGCCTTGAACTCACAGAGATCCATCTTCTTCTGCTTTCCAGTGCTGGGATTAAAGGTATGTGCCACCATTGCCCAGAGTTCAGTCTTCATTTCTCATCCTAGTTTAGGATTGAACCACCGTTTGCTAACCACAGTAAGCAGACAAGGCTAAGCCTGTGGTCTGGTGTGCTTTATGGGTAAAAAATACCCAATTAACTTTACATATGGGCCTAAGAGTAGAAAAATCTACAAACTGAAAATTTTTTCCCCATCTTAAGTTTACCTGTAAAAACATCATAGGACAGTAGACTAGCCACCTGCACACAATATGGGGGATAGGGTTATCACACAAACTCATCAGTCTCCATACTGGCAGACAGGCCTTCACTAGGGTCTTGATACCCTCAGCATGTCCACTCAAATGGGCACTGCTTGTCGTCTTCTGCAGTCTCTGGATGGCCTCAGACTTTCTTGAGAAAATAACATGCTCATCAGGCATTTGCAGCCAACCCCCGCCCCCCTGAGATTTTATCTTTATAGTTGGGTTTCTTTATGCAATTTCTGGGCTGATTATATTTGTATGGTTCTTAGGCTTGGCAATGTCTACCCAGTAACTGGAGGTTCCTGAAGAGCCTGGGACTGGAAAAGAGCAAGCTTCCCCTCAAAGATTTTATTTGTGGAGGGGCACAAAGGAGGTCTGGGCACTAGTGTAGGCCAGAAGAGACCCCTTGGACTGCAGTTCCAGGCATCAGGCTGATGTGGGTGCTGGGAACCAAACTCAGGTCTTCTGCAGGTGAAGAAAGACTCTGGGTTATCTCTCCGGCCCCTGAACACTTTTTGTTTCTAGAGCTCCAGGACAGCTTTATTGCCAGGAAGAGGGAGCTGGAAAGAGAGGGAGACATAGCACTTGACTAAAAGAGAGAAGGCAGGAATGGAAGTGCTTCAGAGTATCAGAAAAAGCGCTTCTGCATAACTGACAGAAGTGGGCAGGCCAAGGGGCATAGGCTCTGGAAGTGGCTCTTAAAGACCAGGTCTGTGGAGACAGGGTTTCTCTGCGTCCCGAGTTCTGGGATTAAAGGTGTGCATCACCACTGCTCAGCCCAACTTCAACCTTTTAACAGATGGGATTACTTAAAATCTGTACCAACACTCAGTTTCAGGTTTAGTTTTGGCTTAATTATTACCCTTTGATGAATGCTACATGACCTACTGATGTTTTGAAGTATTTTGCCTACATACATAAAAAAAAGTACAACTGTAACCTTTGTCTTATAAGGACAAATCTAAAATAATCTAACAACCCTATTCTCACAGGTATTATTTTTATCTCCTTTTATACTCTCTAAACCCTCTTTCTAAAAGTCCTCTATGAAATGGAAGTTACAATTCTCTGTCTGGAAGTTTCTTTGTATCACATAAGCACTAATTGGTTTGGTGTTCCTTCACTGCTGCCTGTCTCTGCTGAGCGGTCTTCACAAATCTGAGCAGATTGACGATGGCAGCTGGTGTCACTCCAGGTATACGACTAGCAGCCCCAATCTAGGAATTAAAATGATGAAAGAACCAAAGTGAGCTATGGCACATAAAAACACATCAAATTTCCCACGTTGATAGGACTACAGGCAGGTGCCATCATACCAGCTATTAAAAATTATCTGAGAGCTGGGTAATGGTGGCCATTAGAAAGCCTTTAATCCCAGTGCTCGGGAGGTAGAGGCAGGTGATTTTCTGAGTTCTAGGCCAGCTGGTCTACAGAGCCAGGACTACATTAGTTCAACTAGTTCCACTCCTAGCACCACAAGGTGACTGACTCAACCATCTATAACTCCAGTTCCAGGGAACCTGAATCTAATGCTCTCTTCTGACCTCCACAGGCACCAGACATGCATGTACTATACATAGGCACATGTAGGGAAAACATACATATACAACACTCTTCCCTCCCCGTTTTTTTAAGAAAGAAAATAATGTGGTAAAGATGGCAATTAACACAGATTCACAACTGGTCAACATGCAAAAAATACAAGACTTTGGAGTACTCAGTCCTAAACGAGACATCTGTACCAACACTCTTCCCTCCAAGCTCAGGGATCGTGGAGGAAGAGGGGATGGAAAGATGCTAAGAGTGGATTACTTAAAGGAAGCAGTGTTTTCAGAACACAACAGACAAGGCTTGCCTAAGTTCAAGCCAGGCAAAATCTCATGATGGAGTGAGGAAGGGGAGGAGGGGAGGAGAGAGCACAAAGTCCCCTGTGGCTTAGTTATTGTCTTTTCATAATCACTGGAGTGAGGGAAGGAATCAGTTTTGTTTCTTCGCTTTTGTTTTAGATGAGAAAACATGCTTACATTACACTGCTTTGCCTCAGTGGCTGTACAATAAGAGGGTGTGTACCAATGCTTTAGCACAGGGTTAGAATAAAAAACATTTATTCTTAAAGAAAAATTTTCTTTCTAGGTTATTGTAATGTGCATGAGTGTTTTTTTGTTTTCTTTTTGAGCCAGTCCTAAAACTCACTCTGTAGACCAGGGTGGCTTCAAGCTCACAGAGATCCGCCTGCCTCTGCCTCCCAAGTGCTGGGATTAAAGGTGTGCGCACTACCACTGCCCAGATCATGAGTGTTTTTGAATGTACATAAGTACACCATGTACGTGCAGTGCCCTCAGAGGTCAGAAGGGGGCATCAAATTCCCTGGAACTGGAGTCACTTGGGAGCCACCATAGAAAACCAAACCAGGGTCCTTTGCAAAGCAGCAAGGACTCTTAGCTCTAGAGCCAGCACTCCAGCCCCAAGATTAGGTTTCTCAAGATCACTCATGTGACCATTCTAAGTCCTTTCTGGCTTAGCTTCTAACTTGTTTTCCCCCATTGCTTGTTTGCTTACTGTCTGTGGGCGACTCAAGTGTAGCTTCTCTCGAACTTCTTGGGACAACGACACATCCTTGATTGTTAGATAATCTAAGTCTTGTGGCAGTTGGAAAGCTTCATCTCGCTGAACCTCCTTTATTTCTTGTAGTTGATACAACAATACTGACTCATAAGTAGCTGGTAAAAAAATGAGAATTCTATTATGATACATAACTGTGTTTGTACAGCCCTTGACTATTTACAAACAGCTTCAGCATGCATCACCTCATTCAATACTCTTGATACTCTGAGACAGGTAGGGCAGATAATTATTTTATATTATTTGGTGTTTTGCCTGCATGTATGGAGGTGTCAGAAGTCCTGGAACTGGAGTTACAGATAGTTGTGATCTGCCATGAGGGTGCTGGGAATTGAACCTGGATCCTCTGGAAGAGCAGTCAGTGCTCTTAAATACTGAGCCATCTTTCCAGCCCTTGAGTGAGTGGCTTCTTGCCAGGTACTCTGTCACAGCAACAAGAGAGTAACTATGTTAATACATGGATAGCTAAAATCTTACATATAGCCATGGGCACATTTATTTTAATCTCTCAGATATAAATTGCAAAACAAGAAAGATAATACAACGTGACACCGACTTCTGCCCTCAAGAATTTTGTCTAGGGGCTGGCATGTAGCTCAGTTGGCAGAGGGCTTGTCTGGCATGCTTGTGTCCTTGGGTGACTCTAAATCCTACCAATCTGACAACTGGTATCAACCATCATCTTCCAGCACTGCACAAAGCCAGGTACAGTGAGTGGCATACAATGGCAATCCTGGCACTTAGGAGATCTAAGAGCTCATGGTCATCCTCAGCTGCTTAGGAGTTTGGGGTGGCCTGTGCTACATGCGACCATGTCTCAAACAAACAAACGAATCACTGGAGAGTGGCGAAGAGCGCTTGCTGCTCTTATAAAAGGTCCTTTGGTTTCCAGCACTCGTATCATGCTCGATCTGAAGTCTGTAACTCCAGTTCTAGAGGATCCAACACCCTCTTCTGCCCTCCATGAGCACCTACATACATGTGCATACACACACACAGAAGCAAACATAAAATATAAATAAAAATAAAATGAAAAATGAAAAAGATTAAAAGAAACTTGTAAGGTTGGGATATTAAAGTGGCAACTTGAAAATTACCCATATATGTTGTACTTTAATCCAAAGTGGTTTCTTCTAAACCTCAAGTGGGTGCTGGAATTTTTTAAGTACTGGTTTTCACAGAGAAAGAACAGCTATGTCATGGCTGAAACAAGTTAATGATAAATGCTTCTGGACTATGCTAACTGGAACCTAGTATTTACTGGACAAGGTAAAGCTGTGCACTGAGTTAAAAAAAAAAGTAATCTAAGCAGCTGTTTCCAGTGCTACAGCCTAAATATCTAACGAAGCTCTTTAGTAGAGAAGTCATAATGGCGAAATAAAGTCTGTACTCTTCCTGTAGGTTGTCATTAGTACGGGGTGACAAGTTTTGTTTTCTAAGATTTCACAAGTTATTTTTAACCATGCGCCTGTTGTGTGTGTGCGTGAGTGCAGGTGCCTGTGGATCCCTCGGAGCTGAAGTTACAGGCGTGATGTGGCTGCTGGGAACTGAATAAACTCTAGTCCTCTGGAAGAGCAGCATGTGCTCTTAACCACTGAGCCATCTTTCCAGCCCCATCAGGGATACTTTTTAATCAAATTTAATTTTTTAATAATGGGTCATTTGGAAAAATGTTTCTAGAATTTCTGATAGGTTTCTTTTCATTGATAGCCTTTTATAACATTACACAATGCAATGGCAGTTAACATATGGCCATTCTACACACACAGCCAAAACATGGTAAGCTGATAGACCTCTGTGGAATTGAAAGAGAACACCAACCCTGCATGGAATGCACCATTCTTACCACCCTGGTGGTTCCCCAAAGAGTAAAGGTCTTTTCCTGTATGAACAGCACTATCAATCAGATTTTCCTACCATTCCTATAATCATCCTGTTCTGTGCCCTTTACATTGCTTAGTATCTACGGAGGGCAAACCTGCTGAAACCTAAAGCCAGCGTTACCCTCAGGCATGCATCACTATATTCAGCAAGTAGTTCCATAGGTCTACTGCTGATTCATAATCTGCACACGCAGAGAAGAGAATACAAGCACTGGAGGAAAACAACTCCCCGTTACCTTCTATCTTCAGTCTTCTAGCCAGCTCTCTGTGGGCGGTATACTTCTTCAGGGGCTCGGGAACAGCACTGGCCAGCAACTCCATGTCAACTCCTTCATACTTAAGAACATCTAGAGCACTGCCATGCAAAGACTTTATCAACATAAGGATTTATACCCTATAAGGCAAACTAAGAACAAAATTCCTTGGCGCAATATCAAATATTAGAATAATTAAATGAGATTTTTAATTTTTTCCATGTATAGTGAGCAAATATAGTAGCACCAGGTCAGTCATGGTAGTGAACACTTTTAATCCTAACACTCAGGAGGCAGAGGTAGAAGGATCTTCAAGAAGGAGTTCAAGACCAGCTTAGTTTACTTAACCAGTCAGGGCTACGACCCTGATGCAAAATAAAATAAAGAACGTAGCATCTGTAAAATGGGTTATAAAAAAGAGAAAGAAAGAAAGAAAGAAAGAAAGAAAGGAAGGAAGGAAGGAAGGAAGGAAGAAAGGAAGGAAGAAAGAAAGAAAAAGAACAATTGGGGCTGGAGAGATGGTTCAGTGTTTAGGAACACTGGCTGCTTGGGTTCAATTCCCAGCACCCACATGGCAGCTCACAACTGTCTATAACTCCAGTTCCATGAGATTTGACATGCTCACAGCAATGCACATAAAAAAAAAAAACCCAACAAACTAACAAAACAACAACAACAAAAAGGAATAATTGATTCTCTCTGGACCTGGGTAACACATGTCTATAATCCTAGCACTTGAGAGGCAGAGGCAGGAGCACTGGAATTATCAGGCCAGCCTTTGTTACCCAGAAAGTTTGAGGACAGCTTGGGTTACATGAAATCCCAGCTTAAAACCCCATCCAAAAGTATTGATTTCCCGACTTCCTGACTACATTACAATTACAATGTTATTAAGGTTTTAAGAGGCACTCGTGCGTGCTCGCGCACGCGCTCTCTCTCCCTCTCTCTGCTTACAAAGAATATCCTCTGCTAACCAGGGCTTCATCACATCCATCTGGAGGATGAGGAAAGTGTTTCACGTCTATGCAGTCTTGGTTAGTATACTATGAATGAGCCATCCTTCTGCAGCTAGGGTTCAGATATGATTGGTGTCCCTCAGAGGCTCTGGAAGTGTAGTCTCTATGTCACATTGCTGAGACACACCCAAGGAAGGACAGTGACCACAGTAACTAGGTCTCTGCTCTTCAAAGAGGTCAACACTCTATTCTGAAGTCAGTGTTCACGTTAGTGAGTTCTCTAGATTCCGGCTTCCTATCTCTCTATACGGTCTCTGAAGAGCAGCACACGCTTTTAACCAGAGATACCTCTCTAGGCCCTCATGGGTTACATTCAAATTAAATGCCACCGTGAATCGATCTGATGGGTTATAATACCCTAAAAAAGCATCAGCAGAGTTCAAAGAGAGGGAGCTGCCTAACCTTAGAGTTTCAGCTTCCAAATTTGTAGCCAGATAAAAACTTTTTAAAAAATAAAATATGCGCCAGGCGGTGGTGGCGCATGCCTTTAATCCCAGCACTTGGGAGGCAGAGGCAGGCAGATCTCTGAGTTTGAGGCCAGCCTGGTCTACAAGAGCTAGTTCCAGTACAAGCTCCAAAGCTACAGAGAAACCCTGTCTCGAAAAACCAATAAATAGCCGGGTGGTGGTGGCACACGCCTTTAATCCCAGCACTCGGGAGGCAGAGGCAGGCGGATCTCTGAGTTTGAGGCCAGCCTGGTCTACAAGAGCTAGTTCCAGGACAGGCTCTAGAAACTACAGGGAAACCCTGTCTCGAAAAACCAAAAAACCAAAAAACCAAAAAAAAAAAAAAAAAAAAAAAACCAAAAACCAAACCAAACCAAAACAAAACAAAAAAAAAACCAACAAAACCCCCCAAAAGAAAAACCAATAAATAAATCAAATAAAATATGCAGCCTCAGTTATTTTATTATAACACAAAATTGATTAATAGAGCTAGTAAACAGATATTGACTTCAATGGTGACAATGTGGTGTTTCCAAATTTGTAATTTGGAGCCTAATAACTAATATCCTATTATATTTTAAAGAGGTGAGGCCAGCCATAAGGACTAGTGCCCTCATAAAAGAGGCCACTAGGAGTCTATCTACCATGAAAGGGCCAAGAGCTTAAATTAATTGTCAGTCACGAAGAAAGTTTGGGCCACCCACTCTCAAAATCAAACTAAACACAACAAAAACTGGGAGCACACAACATCCATAAGAGCCGTCACAGAAAGCAAGTGTCACAAGAGGGAGGGATCGGTGCCATCATGATATGCACAATGCACCTCTAAAGTACAGAGGATTACTGATTTGTGCTCTGCTGGCTCCCTCTCCTATCTAAAGCACATTTTTTTCAAGTGGAGAAAAAACAAAAAACAATGGTGAACACACACATTTTGTGTTATTCAAGGTCCCCAGAATTTATTTTTGCCCTAGCACTTGAGTGTGGGGAAGGATGATCAGGGTGCAAGTTTATTTATCCTAAGCTACCTCAGCTTTCGAGCAAGTTTAAGGCTGACGTGGACTACATAACACAAACACACGCCCCTTGTTCCTGTAACAAAAGCGCTCCTCTATGAACGCCCTTTAGTCTCAGAGGCCATGTAATAAACTGAGGGAAAGAAAATCTCAGAAGGCATGGTATTTCAAAAAATTTATAATAAATACAAATAAGAACTTAGAACATGCCGGGTGGTGGTGGCACATGCCATGAATTACAGCACTTGGGAGGTAGAAACAGGCATGATCTCTGTGAGTTTGAGGTCACCCTGGTCTACAAGAGCTAGTTCCAGGACAGCTAGGGCTGTTACACAGAGAAACCCTGTCTTGAAAAACAAAAAACAACAACACAAAAGAACTTAGAATATATAATACAATGAAAAAAACAAGAAGGGATTTATAATATTATGGGTTTTGTTTTGTTTTGTTTTTTAGTTAGTTTCTTTTTTCTTTCCGAGACATGATTTCTCTGTGAAGATTTGGCTGTCCTGGAAGTCACTCTGTAGACCAGGTTGACCTCGAACTCTCAGAGATCCACCTGCCTCTGCCTCCTGAGTGCTGGGATTACAGGCATGCGCCACCACTGCCCAGCAATGTATTTTTTTTTAATTAAATGATTTTCCTTACTATAGCCCATGTATTAGATGGGACCACTCTAATTGGTTTGAACCTAGCCAAGAAAATGGATCCTTCTAGTTTTTGGTCTGGAGCTTCTAAAACTGAGGAAGAACAACAAAAGATGGGCACCACAAAGACATTATCCATATACAAAAAGTTAAGAACTGAAGAGATGGCTCAGGGGTTAAGAACACTGACTGCTATTCCAGAGGGCTGGGTTTGATTCCCAGAATCGACAGGGCAGCCCATAACCATTTGTAACTCCAGCTCATGGGACCTGATGCCCTCTTCTGGTTCCCTGGGCACCAGACATGCATATGGTGCACATATATACATGTAGGCAAAACACCTATACGTAAAAAATAACTTGTAATCATACATGAATATATTTTATTAAGAAAAAAATTTCACTAGCTATGGTGATACATGCTTTTAGCCAAGCACTTGGGAGGCAGAGACTCTGGGGACTGAATCTAAGTAAGGCCTTGCTCATGCTAAGCATGCAGTCTACACATAAGTTACAAGCCCAGGCATACAAATTTTACTATTCTTTTAAAATTTATTTTTGAAGACAGGGTCTTACAGAGCCCAGTTTAGACTGATCTGAAACTCCTGATCCCGTCTCCACCTCCTAATTGCTGAGATTAATGTCAACACGCTCACATATTGATATATATTGAATAAGTAGATGAATTATACTAAAGTTGCTGAGAAGCTAAGAGCAAGCTGTATTCATTTAAAATGTGTAGGGATGGGGCCTGTATATGATGTGTCTCTGAAATCTCATTTTTCTGTAAAAACTAAGAAAACCATACCTGACAGGAGGGCTTCTATTAATACTTATAGGAGCTTGTGGAATTAATTTTTTCCACTTGGAGCTTGAAAACTCAATGGATTTCAACACAGACATGCCTTCTTCCAAAGAAGACTTCATCCAGGAAGCTCTTTCATATCGCTGTGGGGACACACAGCCAGCGTCCTTATGGGCTAGGTAAGGAAGAGGGAAGAAGTTTTAAAGAACAACAGAATGCAGGGCGGCAGCACACATCCATTACAAGATCACTTAGAGGCAAGGGAGGGAGACTACAGTAATTCAAAGATAGCTACACGCGAGACACTGTCAACAGCCCTTCACCCCAACTTCCCCTTCCCAAGGCAGGATGTAGAGCAGCTATACTGTAAGAGATCCTGCCTTAAAACAACTACACAAGCCAACAAAAACCCTCAAAAAGCAGTGCAATACCTTACAGGATTTGGTAAAGTTACCTCGGAACGTGAGACGCATGTCAGCATTATCTGGGCGTAGTGACAAACGGAACTCTACCCTGCTGGTAAACATGCGGTATGGTTCGCTGGTGCCCAGTGTGGTGAGGTCATCAATTAAGACTCCTATGTAGCCTTCTGTACGACTTACAATAAAGGGTGGTTTTCGACTGACCCGAAGACTGGCGTTGATTCCAGCTATCACACCCTATAAGAGGACTGAAATGTTTAAGAGGCCATTATGAACTGAACAAATGGCTGCACACAACCTGGAAAAAAACCACACACACAGGGAAGGAAGAGCCGGTCAGCAGGGGTGCACACCTTTAATCCCAGAACTCTGGACACAGAGGCAGGTGGATCTGAGTTAGAGGTCAGCTTGGTCTATAAATTGAGTTTCAGGACAGCCAGGGCTACACAGAGAAACCTGTTTCAAAAAAATCAAAATAAACACACAGGGTAGGAAGAAAGCAGGCTCATAAGGAACATAAATGTGATCCACATTCAGAAATGGAACACACATTAGAATGCTAGGATTCATTCTGCAGAGGATTGGGAGTTTGGGGTGGATATCTTTATAAACCTATTTGTGAGACTTTTCTAGCTTCTTTATATGTACAAACACACAAAAGATAGAATTCACCCCTGTGTGATGGTTTGAGTAAATCCCCCCTGAGGCTGAATGCTTAGTCATCAGGGAGAAAGATTAGAAGGTTGTGGCTTAGAAGGTTGTAGGAGGTGTGTCACTGGGGATGGGCTGGAGGTTTCAAAAGCCAAAGCAAGCCCAGTATCTCGCTCTTCCTGCTGCCTGTGGATCCAATTATAGAACTCAGCTATTTCTCTAGCACTGTCTGCCCGTATGCCACTATGTTCTCCCCCATGATGAGAATAGACTAAGCCTTTGAAACTGCAAATCAGCCCAGATTAAATGCTTTCTTTTATAAGATGCTGTGGACATGGTATCTCTTCACAGCAATAGAACAGTGACCAAGAATATTATGTAAAGAATATTACAGAAGGTTGGAAAGATTTCATAAAACGCCTACCTCTGAAGCATAAGGGCCTCAATTTGATACCCAACAGTCTCATGAAAAGGCCAAGCAGAGTGGAACAGACCTGTGATCTCAGCTCTAAGAAGGAAGAGACTCACTGGTTAGTCCATTTAACCTAACTGGTGAGTGCAATGAGAGATTCTGTTTCAAAAAATAAGGTGGAGGGATTGGGTCAAGATGTTAAGAGTGTATACTGTGGTCTACAAGAGCTAGTTCCAGGACAGGCTCCAAAGTTACCATGAAACCCTGCCTCAAAACAAAAACAAGCCAAAAAAAAAAAAAAAAAAAGTGTATACTGCTCTTGCAGAGGACTAGAAGACTCAAGTTTGGTTTACTGAACCCATGTTGGGCAGCTGACAACCACCTATAACAACTCCAGCCCCAGAGAATCCCTCTTCTGGCATTCTCTGGCATCTCAGTTGTGTGCACACATCCCCTTCCCATACATAATAATAGGAAAAACAAAGCAAAACAAAACACAGAGCTAGAGAAATGGCTCAGCAGTTAAGGCTGCTCTTCCACAGGCCCTGAATTTGATTCCTAGCACCCACATGGTGGTGCCAATCATTTGCATTCTAGGTTCACGGGACCTAATGCCCTCTTCTGCCCCCATAGATACTAGGCACACACATGGTACACAGACATACACGCACACACAACACTCATATACATAAAAAAAAGGTGAAGAATAAGTGAGAAAGATATCTAATGCTGATTTCTGGCCTCAAGATGCACAGTGTGCACACATACAGAACACAGAAAGACAAAATAGTAACAACAACAACAACAACAACAACATAATTTTCAGAAATCTTAAAAGAATTAAATGTTCTTTTTTTCACACTTTAGAAGCAATTCCATCATTTTTTCCTCTCAATATCCTAGCAGATCTAGGGACTCAGAAACTAACTGTACATGCTTTCAAAATGATGCCCGACATGCTGGGCACCATGACACACGTCTGCAGTCCCAACACTAGGGAGGCAAAGCAGACCTGTAATCTCAGCACTTGCAAAGTGAGAGGGGACTGGACTTTCAAGGCCAGCCTTGGATACACAGCAAGTCTGAGGCCAATCTGGGCTTATGAGTCTCTATTTGAAAAAATAAAATAAAAGATCAGCCTGGGCTTCATAGCAAGACCCTATTTCAAAACAAAACAAGTATATTATATATAGCAGCTATAAACTTTAAGATAGGTGGAGTAGACAGAACAGGAAAAAGGAAGTGAGGTAGATGGCTCAGACAATTGCCCCGCCTCTCCTCTCTGGGACAGATGCCATGCCTCTCCTCTCTGAGAGCCAGATGCGATGGAGCCAGCCACCAGGTGCAGACATGCTGAAACTTTTCTGGTAAGACACCATTCATGGTGTTACACAGATTGTTAGATATGGGTTAGTCAAGATGTGAGTAAGAGGCTGAAACTAATGAGCCAGGCAGTGTTTAAAAGAATACAATTTTTGTGTTGTTATTTCGGGTGTAAAGCTAACCATGCAGGAGCCGGGAGGGATGAAAAGCAGGCCTGCCCACAGCTCCTCACTACAATAAACAGCTATATTCCACTTAGCCTGAGATACTGTTGTATCCAAGATCTGTATAATGAAATGGTCTCTTTTGGTTTATAGCAACAGCTGAATAAATTCTTTCTTTTTAAAGGATTTATTTATGTCTTATGTATACAGTGTTCTGCCTGTATGCTAGAAGAGGGCACTAGATCTCATTATAGATGGCTGTGAGCCACGAAGTGGTTGCTGGGAATTGAACTCAAAATCTCTGGAAGAGCAGCTAGTGCTCTTAACCTCTAAGCCATCTCTCTAGCCCCATGAATAAATTCTTACCTGGAGCTTGACATGGTAGAGCACACCTTTAATCCTAGCACTTGGGAAGCAGCAGCAGATGAATCTCTGTGAGTTTGAAGCCAGCCTGGTCTACATAGTGAGTTTAAGGACAGCTAAGACAACCTAGAGAGACCTTGTCTTAAGCAAAGCAAAACAAAACAAATCTTACCTGAGCTGCAGCTTCCTCATAGCCAGTGGTTCCATTTATCTGCCCAGCAAAGAACAACTGCTGAACCAAATGTGTCTCGAGAGAAGGACTGATCTGGCGGGGATCTAAATAATCATACTGAACACCATAGCCTGGACAAAGAACAAGTGCACAAGGTAAGTCAAATCGCTGCACTGCCTCCCAGAGGAACTACAAAGTCTATCAGACTATGGGAAATGTATACACGCCGGGTTTCATCTATTAATACAGACTTTGACAGGGGGTCTTGCTATGTAGCCACACAAAGCCTCAAACTTGAAGGAACCTTCCTGTTTTAGCTTCCCAAGTGTTAGTGTTAGGATTACAGATGTGTGTCACCATGTCCAGCTTGGGCTTATTTTATGGACCACTAAGCAACAATGGAAGACCACCTCACTGCTTACTGAAGTAGACCTGTGACCTTCTTTACCTGGATGAACCATTCTGGCTTTCTCCAGGCCTCTGATGCATGCTATCATTTTCTCTTGTAACTCAGCTGGCAGTGTAACAGATAACCCTTGAGGGTAGATAAGGTCAGAATCCATTCCTTCCGGTTCCAACCAAACCTGATGTACACGGTTTGGAAAACGTAAAACCTTAGATTCAATGGAGGGACAGTATCTAGAATAAGACAATGAAATTTAAAGTAAATTCAATGACAAAAAAAGCTTACCTCATTCCTTAAAGAGACTAAGCACCCCTTCTAGGCCTTACCGGGGTCCTCTTGTAGTTTCCTTAACGTGACTATTCAGGTGCAGGTTCTCAAGGACAATCTCATCCACTCTGGGGTTGGTGTGAGTCAAGTAACATGGCAGTTGATCTTCTGGCTAGAAAACAGAAACCACATACAACACAGATTTCACTGCCTGTCTGAGACAGGGTCTCTACCTAGACTGGCCTTGAACACTCCGTGCAGAGAAGCTTCTACCTACTTCCTGACAGCTGTGATTGCATGTGGGGCACCATGGCTGGCATATAACATTAATTTGCTGCTGCTTCTTTTTCTTTTTTTCTTTTTTCTTTGGTTTTTCAAGACAGGGTTTCTCTGTGGCTTTGGAGCCTGTCCTGGAACATACTCTTTAGACCAGGCTGGCCTCAAACTTACAGAGATCCGCCTGCCTCTGCCTCCAGAGTGCTGGGATTAAAGGTGAGCACCACTACTGCCTAGCTATTTGCTTTACTTACTAATTTGCCTCTTATTCAAATAAAACCTACATAATACTGACTTACTTTAGCACACATTAAATTTGTGCATAACTAAATATTCCTGCCAAAAATAAGCACAACTTATGCTGTTGTTGAACCTAAATTTAAGCAAGTTTCTAAATCTAATTATCAGTTTCTAGGAAAGAAGGTAGAGGAAAAGACAAATCTAGATTATGCTAAGTTCTGGGGAGGGGGGGATGACTTAACTTCTTTTATACATAAACACTAGGGGTGCTGCCAGAAAATGGTAGCACACCTTTGACCCAGCACCCAGGAGGCAAAGACAGGCGGATCTCTATGAGTTTGAGGCCAGCCTGGTCTACAAGAGCTAGTTCCAGGACAGAGAAACCCTGTCTTGAACACCCCCAAAAAAAAAAAAAAAAAAAAAACAAAAAAAAAACAAACAAGCAAGAACAACCCAAAAAAACAAAAACACAATGCAGAAAGTGTTGGGCCATCTAGATGGACCAGCAGGTTAAGGCACTTGCTGCCAGGCCTGCTCATCTGACTGCAATCTCTAGGACCCACGTGGCAGGACAGAACCAAATCCTAAAAGTTGTCATCTGACTTCCATGAGCACGCGTAACATGCAAACAAGTACAAAGAAATTTACAAATCAACATCAAAACAAACAAACAAAACCAACTGTACAAAGCCGGATGGGGTTGAGGATGACTTTGGACAACACTGGGGAAATGGGGAGACCCTGCCGGGGCCGCCTATCAGAGAACAGTGCTGGCTCATTCCTCCATCTCAACGCTGCTCTGCATCTGTAAAAGATGTCTGTTTAGTAATCCCAGCACTCGGGAGGCAGAGGCAGGCGGATCTCTGTGAGTTCGAGACCAGCCTGGTCTACAAGAGCTAGTTCCAGGACAGGCTCCAAAGCCACAGAGAAACCCTGTCTCGAAAAACCAAAAAAAAAAAAAAAAAAAAAAAAAAAAAAAAAAAAAAAAAAAAAAGATGTCTGTTTAGTTGAGGTTTACACTGACTTCTTTAGAGAGAAAGGCTCACAATCTCTGCCATTTACTGTTGAGTGCTCCATAAAGCAAAATGTGTCTTACCGTACTATACAATAAATATGCACATATACACGCACAACTTTATGGGGAGGTCATATGGCATACTGACCATGAGTAGCTTTCAAACATATATATTTAGGCAAAGCTGATACACTTAAAATAAAAATAAGTCTATTTTTTTTAAATAAAAAAAGAAGTTTTTATAACAGCCTTGTTGCCCCCCCCCCCCCCCCCGCCCTCCCCAAGATGGGTTTCTCTGTGTTAACAACTCTGGGTGTCCTGGAATTCAAAGAGATCTGCCTGCCTGTGCCTCCCAAGTGCTGGAATTAAAGGCAGCTTGACAGTCTTGTTGTATTTTATTACATTTTTGTACATGTGCTTACATGTGTATATGTGTGCATAAATGCATGTCACAGCATGTGTGGAGGTCAGAGAACATCTCTCGGGAGTGGGTCTGTCTCTCCACCATGTGTGTCCTGAGGACTGAGTCCAGGTCTCCAGGCTCGGCGGCAGAACCTCTACCTGCTGAGTCATCTCCCTAGCCCTAGTCTCAGTTTTTCTTTTTTCTTTTTTTCTTTTTTTGGTTTTCTGAGACAGGGTTTTGCTGTAGTTTTAGAGCCTAGCCTGGAACTAGCTCTTGTAGACCAGGCTGACATCAAACTCACAGAGATCCACCTGCCTCTGCCTCCTGAGTGCTGGGATTAAAGGTGTGCGCTAGCACTGCCCCGCGAGTTTTTCTATTTTGTAAATCTGAAATTGTTTCAAAAATGTTAGTGTATGTGGTGATTTCTATGACAACGATCCCCACAGGGCCATATATTTGAAAACTTGGTCACCAGTTGTTGGGACTGTTTGGGAAGGATTAGGAAGTATGGCCTTGTTGAAGGAGGTGTGTCACTGGGGTGGGCTTGAGGTTTCAAGACTAGGGCCATTCCCAGCTAGCTTTCTCTCTCTCTGCCTCAGGCTCTAACCTGTCCAGCACCACATCTGCTGCCATGCTCCCTGCTGTGGTGGTCACAGACTCACCTTCTGAACCTGTAAACTCCCAATGAACTCTTCTGTAGGTGCCTTGATCATATCTTACCACAGCAATAGAAAAGTAACCAAGGCAGCACACAAAGAAAGTTATGTAGAAGTAAAGACACAAGAATGTACAGAAAAAAACCCAACTGCTATTCAGCTAATGCTTTCATTTTTTTCATTTTTATTCATTGCTATGTGTGCATGATGTGTATGCGTGGGTACACACGCTGCTGCACTCAGGTGCACATTACAGAACAGCTTTCTGGAGTCAGTTCTCTCTCACCACCTTTATGAGGTTTCCAGGGACTTTTATCTGTGGAGCCACCTCACTGGCCTTAGCTAAAATTTTTAAAGATTCTTTTAAACTCTAAGCAATAGTGATATAAACTGCCACCAGAAGAAGTTGTGCGTGGTAAGTAGGACTGTCACAAATTCTAAGGCCAGCACAGGCTACAGTGAGTTCTAGATCACATATATTGTGAGAAACCAACCCTGTCTCAAAAACAAATCAGAACAAAAAAGAGAGAGAAAGATGTGGGGGACTGGAGGGATGGTCCAGTAGTTAAGAATGCCAGCTGTACTGGGCAGTGGTAGCACTTGAGAGGCAGGCAGATCTCTGTGAGTTTTGGGTCAGGCTAGTCTAGGACAGTCAAGGCTCCACAAAGAAACCCAGCTGAGAGAGAGAGAGAGGGAGAGGGAGAGGGAGAAGGAGAGGGAGAGGGAGGGAGGGAGGGAGGGACGGAGGAAAGATGGGACTGGTTCAGTAGTTAAGAACAGTTGTTTTCCAACGGACATGGTTTAATATCCAGCACCCATGCAGTAGCTCAAAACTCTGTAATTATAGATCTGTGGAATCCAACATCTTCTGCTAATCTCCTTGGGTACCAGACATTCACATGGGCACAGGCATAAATAAAGACAAAACATTCATACACATAAAAGAGGAAAAATAGGAGGTGCAGGAGAGATGACTCGGTAGTTAAGAATGCTTGCTGCTCTTCTAGAGGCTCAGAGTTCAGTTCCTAGCACCCAGAATTACAATCTCTTGTAATTCTAGTTCCAAGGGGTTCCAATACTTTGTTCTGGTCTCCGCAGGCAATACATACCTCACACTGATACATACACATAAATAAAAACAAAATGAAATTAAAAAAAAAAAAAAAGCAAAAGAAGCTGGGTGGTGGTGCACGCCTTTAATCCCAGCACTCAGGAGGCAGAGGCAGGTGGATCCCTGTGAGTTTGAGGCCAACGTGGTCTACTGAGTGAGTTCCAGGACAAGTTCCAAAACTACACTTTCTCAGAAACCCAAAATAAATAAGTAAATAAATAAATAAAAGCAAATGAAGATTGATGGTTAGGATACCTCTGCTATCAATAGCCAGCATCAGCTATCAAACTGGGTCGTCATAAATCATCTTACCTTGATCCACACTGTTTCATTGAGAAAGCTGAATGGGATGGATGGATTATCGGGTGTGTGCTTGTTTAGAATGCTGAAATTAATGGAATCTTTGGCAAGTCGGGGTGGAGTCCCAGTCTTCAGTCTTCCTACCACAAATCCCAACTTCTCCAGAGTCTGAGCCAACCCAATTGAGGGTTGATCCCCCAAACGTCCTGCAGGATGCATCTCCAATCCAATTATGACCATGCCTCTCAGAAATGTCCCCGTTGTCAGAATTACACTCTCTGCATAAACTGTACTTCCATCTGCTAAATGATCAGAAAACAACAAAACCAGTAAACTACTGGAACAAAACAGATCTGAATACTTTCTATCAGAATTACAGAAAAACTTCTTGCCTCTAGAAATGTGAGACAGTTCAGCCACGCTAGCTGAGTCAGTGAGTTCCAGGATCAGTGAGTTCCAGGATCAGTGAGAGACACTTGCTTCCAAAAGTAAGCAATGCAGGAGCTTGGCAAGATGGCTCATCAGACAAAAAAACACTTGCCATGAAGCCTGATGACCTGAGCTTGATCCCGGGAACTCACGTGGTGGAAGGAGATAGCTGACTCCTACAAGCTGCTCTCTGACTCCCATGACTGTGCCAGACATGTGTCTCAACAAACAGAAAAATAAATGTGTGGAAGACACTTAGCGCTGACCTCTGGCCACTATGCACATGTATACATACCTGGGCGCGTGCGCGCACACGCGCGCACACACACACACACACACACACACACACACACACACACACAAAATACATGTAATGAATCTCAAGAATTTAAGAAGTGTGGTAGGGAAAACATAATATATTACCAATTCACATATTCCTAAAATCAGCTTGGCAGTGGTAGTGCACATCTTTGCCAAACATTTGGGAGGCAGAGGCAAGAGTATCTCGGCAAGTTGGAGCCTAGCCTGGTCTACAGAGCAAGTTCCAGGACAGTCAGGGCTACATAGAGAAACCCTGTCTCGAAAAACCAAAACCAAACAAACAACCAACAACAACAACAGACACCCAACCAACCAAAAAACAACACCCCAAAAGCAGTAAATGCATGTTCCTAAGATCACATGGGCACAGTGTTTAATTATGAAGGTTCACTTAGGAAATTATTGGCTGGAAAGATGGGTCAGCAGTTAAGAGCAATGGTTGCTCTTGCAAAAGAACTAGATTTAATTCCCAGGACACTCATGGAAGTTCACAACTGTCCATAACTCCAATTCTAGGGGATCAATTGCCCTCTTCTGGCTTTTGCAGGAATCAGGCATGCACACATTGTACACAAATACATGGAGACAATCATCCATACACATAAAATTAAAAAAGAGAAAATTAGCTGATTTTAGACTTCTGGTTAAATATAACATGATTTCTTCATCTTTCTGAAACTGTCAGAAACTTAAAGGCATAAAAAAAATGTATAAAACAGGCCTGTAGAGCATTTTCTCAATTGGTGAATAAAGTGGGAGGGCCCAGCCCATTGTGAACAGTGCTCCCCGCCCCCCTGCCATAAAAAGCAGGCTGAGCAAACCCCAGGGAAAAGGGAGTAATCAGCACCCTTCCATGGTCTCTGCATCAGCTCCTGCTTGCAAGTTCTCACTCACCCTGTTTGAGTTCCTGTCCTGACTTCCATCAATGACTGCCTATGAACATGAAAGCTAAACCACATAAACCGCTTCTTCCCCAGCTTGCCTTTGGTCACGGTGTCTCATCATAGCAGCAGTAACTCTAACTAAGATAGGAATGCAGGGCCAGGTGTACAGCTCAGTGGGGAGAAGGTAATTTGACATGACTTAGACGTGACGGCACATGCCTATAATCGCAGAGTTATCATTCAGGCATTAACACGGGCCTGCTCTCAGGGACCTAGTAGGACACGTCAACAACAGCAGCCGAGCTGTTACTATAGCTATGGCAGACACCAAGTAGAGCACTCTCCTTATGCGCCTGTGCAGGGCCAACTCCTCCCGCCCCTCGCTCTCTTTCCTTCTGCCCTCACTCAGAGGATGCCTCTGCACCTCCCTCCAATAAACCTCCAGTGTGAGGGGTGTAACTAGGTGGTGTCCCTGGCTCCAACCCACCAAGGTCACCTTCCTTCCTGCATGAAACTACCACAGTAAAGGCAGGTGAGTCTGAAGTTTTTCAAAGCCATTCTCTGCTATACTGTTAGAGCCCAGCCCAGGATATATGGTGGGAGGGATATTAAAAAGAAGGGGACATGGTTGAGGTGGCTCAGTGGGTAAAGAAGCTTGCTGCCAAGCCCAGTGGCCTGAATTCCATTCCTGGTACCCACATGTTGAGAGTAGGGAATCAACTCTCGAAAGCTGTCCTCTAACTTACACACACATGCACGTCACACATAAAATAACAAGCACAGAAACAAATTTATGACAGATGAACCTGGGTAAAAGATAAACCTATGCAGGCTCTGGAGTCTTACGCTAAAACAGTACTGATGAACCCTGAATTGGGCTGAGACTCACCGAAATGGATCATTACACTCATGATGGTCAAAATGAAGAGACAGAGGGCTGTTTCCGTAATTTTCCTTATCCGGGCAGAGAAAACAAGAATTTCCCAGCACAGGAAATACATTTCCATACTCTTTTCTAAAGCACATGTCTCACAGGGTCTGTTTGCTGGGATGAGCATTATTAGCCGATACATACCCAAAATAACACCGCTGACCCGGCACTTCCCAGCGTATCCAGGCTCTGGTTCTGTAAGAACTAGATCTTCTACAGCTCCCTCCTGAACAGTGAGCAGGGGCGTATTCAGGATTTCCTTCTGTCAAGAGAGACCGCCAGTTCAAAGAGCAGCTGGAGAGACCCACAGTCCTTCCCGTCCTCACCTCCGCTCACCTGCATGTTCTGTTTATAAAGCTTCCGATCAATTTGCGCTCTCAGTCCCCACACAGCAGGGCCCTTACGCCGGTTTAATATTTTGTAATGTATACCAGACTGGTCACAGATCCGCGAACACAAACCATCCAAGGCATCTACTTCCCTCATCAAATGCCCCTTTCCAATGCCACCAAAGGAGGGATTACAGGACATCTGACCTAAAGAGAAAGGACACAATCACGGGAAACAAACGAGCACCTTGTACATATTATTTAATAAAGAGTTGCTCCTATAGGTAATTACTCATTAACGAAAAATCTTTGTCTTCTAACTTCAAAGAGAGGAGGGAGTAGCGGAGGATGAGTGACTCATTCCCGCTGTGTTCCTATGGACTGAGCCTTCTGAGGCAGTCATTCTTCCTGGAAGCCAAGGAACTCTTGATACTGTACCAAATTTCCTTAAAAGAACCATTTTGGCTAGGTGTGATGGGGTACACTATAAATCCCAGCACTCTGGAGGCTGAGATGGATGGATTACTGGGAGTTCCAAGCCAGATTGGTTTACACAGCAAGATTCAGACCAGTCAGGCACTGAGACCCTGTCACAAAAAATAACAACAGCCCCCAATCATTTCGTTCCAAACTAGGGCTGCTTTTATTAAACTCATTTATCAGAATTATTAACAGGCTTCTGAAATGTTCTTAAACATATATTACTGAGTTGACGGAATAAAGGTTTTCCACGACTGTGCATTGTGCTGAAGACACACTTAAACTTCTACGCTAAACTTCTACGTTTGGGCTGGAGAGATGGCTCAGTGGTTAAGAGCATTGCCTGCTCTTCCAAAGGTCCTGAGTTCAATTCCCAGCAACCACATGGTGGCTCACAACCATCTGTAATGAGGTCTGGTGCCCTCTTCTGGCCTGCAGACATACACACAGACAAAATATTGTATACATAATAAATAAATAAATATTAAAAAAAAATAAACTTCTACGTTTAACGAAACACTACTTGCAAGAGCCAAGAAACACGATCACTCTAATGGTCGTCAAATGACAAGAGATAAAGAGGTGGCGCGTACGCGACCCCGCGAATCAGCAAGTCTTAGGCACGACAGTCTGGATGACAATACAGAACCGACCGAGAAGCGCCCGCCGTTTGTCACAAGGGCTTGACAAGCTCTCGATGAGCGCACTATGTCGCTTAATCGAGCGGGCGTGAAAATGTTCCCTCACCCTGTCTTTGAGGTGAAGATCCGGGAAGGTTAACCCAGCAACCTAGCGCGCTTTCCAGTCCTCCGCTCCCGCACCCTGCGCACCCACCGCTCTCGCCCACCGCAATCTTGCCCGCGCTCGGTCCGAGGCAGAGTCCCCGCCGCGCGCCACCCCTGGCCTCGCGGCCGTCCGAGGTCACGGGCTGCTCACCGATCGTGTCCACGCGGTGTGTGAGGAGCAGAGTCCGCGAGCCACAGCGAGCAGCGGCGGCGGCCGCCTCGGTGCCCGCGTGCCCCCCTCCGATCACGACCACATCGAAGTGCGCGCTGCACGGAGCGGCGCTGTCGCTGCGGAGGCGACACGAGGGCAGGCGTTTGCCGAGGGACGCCGCGGCCCAGAGGCCACGGTCTCGGAGAAGGAACATGCCGAGGGCGGACAGAGAACCCGAAACAACCAAAAGAGTGGAAGCCGGCAGGGCGCCGCCACCTTGCCCTGTGTCAGAGCGCAGCGCGCCTGCGTCAGAGCGCAGCGCGTCTGCGCCCAGCGTCGCCTCTGATTGGCGGTTGGAGTCGCTGAGGCCCTGGGGTGGCGCGCGCAGGCGGGGTTTGTGCGTTCTCCACCTGCCCGGTTCCTATGGCGCCGGCTGGGGATTCTTGCCTTGAAGGTTGAGGTTAGACCCTTCAGGTGGGCCACTCTTTATAGCCAGGTTGCCACTCACGAACAATGAGTTTGACCAGTTTGTCTTATATTCTTTGAATTTGCGGGCACATTATTGTTTGGTCGGAAGCATCACCTCAGCTCCCTGGCACCCCTTTATACAGAGTCTGAATTGTTTAGATGGGGGGGGGGGCTTCACCCCAGTCCCCTGGCATCCATCTTAAAATGTTGGGCGCAAAACTCCATGCCAAGCTCTCTCCCCTGGGAGTGACCGCAGTCCAGACTCCACCTACAAGGAAGCGGGCCAAACGGTGACCTCTCCCCCTGGAAGGTCGAGACCACGCCCACAGCGACGGAACAGGCGGTCTCTTTTTTTTTCCTTGGCCGTCTTCTAATTCGGTCTGATCTGGTCTAATTTGGATTATTGCGTCGGTGGGAAGGTTTATCGGCCAGAAAATACTTAACAATTATGATTTTTCTTTGTGAAAACTACAGTCTGAAATTCGGGTAGCCTTGACAATAAATTCAAATTACATTTGTGGAGGAACAGCGGGAGCAGGTGAAAGGTGGACTTCATTTGGAGTTGACAGTGTTAAAGCCTTCTTCTGAGACACACAAACACACACACACACACACACACACACACACACTTCTCTGGTTGGTCTGTGGTATCCAGGACACCGTGCTAGAGAACGCCAGGTCATTATCATCCCTGGCTCACGGTACCTTTTTTCAGCATGGCAAATTTATCTTGCTTTTCTCTGAGTCTCCTCAGAGTGCTCCACTTCTTCATGCTCTTTTTGTCTACAAGTCCCATCTAACCTCTACCTGTCCAAGTGTAGGTCAGTCATCTCCTTTATTAACCAGTGAGAGTAATACATATCTATAGTGTGCAAAGAGATCATTCCACAACAACTTCATAAATAGTTTAAGCCTGGGGCTGGAGAGATAGCTCAGCGGTTAAGAGCACTGACAGCTCTTCCAGAGGTCCCTGAGTTCAATTTCCAGCAACCACATAGTGGCTTTGCAATAATGAGATCTGGTGCCCTCTTCTGACCTGTAGGGATGCATGCAGGCAGAACACTATACATAATAAATAAATCTTAAATATTTTAAGCCTGTGGTTTAAGTACATGATTAACTAAACTACTGTGAAAATACATTAAACCCTTATGTAGAAGGTGGTCTGTGATACCTTGTATCAGGGCCCCCAACAATGGACCTCATATTTATTGTTGTTTGTTTGAGACAAGAGCTCACTCTCACCCAGACTTGTGTTTCTGGGCTCAGAGATGCTTTGCTTATTCTCCCGAGTAGCTGGAACTATGACCTGTGCCACCACAGGCGAGGCTAAGAGCAGATAAGCTTAGAAAAGATTCACATTAGAAGAAAAACAATTACGGAATGGTTGTTGCAGTGAACTATGCCCCTTTCAAAATCATTCTCAAGTGTCACGCTCTCGGGATGCACATGCCTTTTTCCTTACCATTTTGTACTATTTTTTGTTTTGTTTTGTTTTTCAGACAGGGTTTCTCTGTGTAGCCTTGGCTGTTCTCGAACTCACAGAGATCTGCCTGCTTCTGCCTCCTGAGTGCTGGGATTAAAGGAATGCACCAGCACTGCCTGGTTATTTTCCTTTTCATTAAAAAATTACCAGTGTTTTTGTCTGTGCACCATGTGTATGCCTAGTGCCCTTAGAGGCCACAAGAGGGTAATGAATCCCCTGGAATTGACTGCTGGGAAATGGCGCTGGGAAATGAACTTGATCCTTTCAAAGAGCAGTCAGTACCTTAACCACTGAGCCACTTCTCCAGTTCCTTTCCTTTTCTTTCTTTTCTTTATTTTTCGTGTAGCCCTAGATGTCCTGGAACTCACTTTGTAGACCAGGCTGGCCTTGTACTCATAGAGGCCGTCCTGCCTCAGCCTCCTGAGTGCTGGGATGAGAGGTCTCTTTCTTTCTTCTATAGATTATCATTTACCACATGGGATAATCTACCTACACATTTACATTGCTTTTTTGCCTATTTTCCCCTGAGAGAATGTAAGCTCTAGGAAGACAACAATCATTGTTAGCAAATCCCAAGAGTGAAGAACAGAGCTTGACAGGTCTCAGGCAGCCAAATATTTATTGATCAAGTAAGTGAATTACTAGAGACAAACACTACAAATGAAGGATGAGCTGTAGCTCAGTAGGACCCCGCTGACTTAAAGCACTGGCAGTAAGAAGTCAAGATCACAGGCAGAAAGTGAAGCGCCGATTGCCAAGGAGACGCTGCAAAGAACTGTTTAATGGTTGCGCTTGTTTGGCAAGGTGCACACTTCTGGAGATGTGTGGTGGTGAGGGTTGCCCAACGTATAAACGTGCTTATCACTGTACGGTGTGCACTTCTGTGTGTGTGTGATGTGCTGGCTCTCCCCTTCCACCTTTAGATGGATGCTGGATGAGCCATCATGCTTGCCTAAACACTGCACCTAGGAATGGCCGAGTGGTGGTGGCGCACGCCTTTAATTCCAGCACTCAACAGACAGAGACAGGCGGATCTTTATGAGTTAGAGGCCAGCCTAGTCTAGAAAGCAAGTTCCATGACAGGCTCCAAAGCTCCACAGAGAAACCCTGTCTCAAAAATTCAAATAAATAAATAAATAAATAAATAAATAAATAGCTAATTGGCACATTCTAGAAAACAGACTCTCATGAACTCTTTTTTTGTTTTCTTCTTTTTTTAAATTATTTTATTTTATGTTTATTGGTGTTTTGCCTGTGTGTCTGTATGAGGGTGTCGGGTTCCCCTGGAACTGGAGTTACAGACAGGTGTGTGCTGCCATGTGGGTGCTGGGAGTTGAACCCTGGTCCTGTGGAAGAGCAATCAGTGCTCTTAACCGCTGAGCCATCTCTCCAGCCCTTTTTTTGGTTTTCTCCTCTCCCTCCCCCCGCAAGACAGGGTTTCTCCATAGCTTTGGAGCTTGTTCAGGAACTAGCTCTTGTTTACCAGGGTGGCCTTCAACTCACAGAGATCCACCCACCTCTGCCTCCCAAGTACTGGGATTAAAGGCATGGGCCACCCCCGCCCGACTGTTTTTTGGTTTTCTTAAGACAGGTTCTCTGCATTGGCACAGTGAACCACTTTCTAAATATAACCCCAGCAGCACGGACACTGAGAGAAACAATTAATAAATGGGACCTCCTGAAACTGAAAAGCTTCCGTAAAGCAAAGGTCAACAAGACAAAACGACAGCCTACAAAATGGGAAAAGATCTTCACCTACCCCACATCAGACAGAGGTCTGATCTCCAAAATATACAAAGAACTCAAAAAAATTGGACACCAAAAGATCACATAATCCGATAAAAAAAATGGAGTACAGACATAAACAGAGAACTCTCAACAGAGGAATCTAAAAAGGCTGAAAGACACTTAAGGAAATGTTCAACATCCTTAGTCATCAGAGAAATGCAAATCAAAACAACTCTGAGATTCCATCTTATACCAAGACCAAAAACACTGATGACAACTTATGCTGGACAGGTTGTGGGGAAAAGAGAACACTCCTGCATTGCTGGTGGAAATGCAAGCTGGTACAACCCCTTTGGATGTCAGTGTGGCGATTTCTCAGAAAATTAGGAAACAACCTTCCTCAAGACCCAGAAATACCACTTTTGGGTATATATCCAAAGGATGCTCAATCGTGCCACAAGGACATGTGCTCAACTATGTTCATAGCAGCTTTGTTTGTCATAGCCAGAACCTGGAAACAACCTAAATGCCCCTTGACCGAAGAATGGATAAGAAAAATGTGGTACATTTACACATTTACACAGCAGAAAAAAATAACGACAGCTTGAATTTTGCAGGAAAATGGATGGAGCTAGAAAACATTATTTTGAGTGAGGTAACCCAGACACAGAAAGACAATTATCACATGTACTCACTCATAGGTGGTTTTTAAACATAAAGCAAAGAAAGCCAGCCTACAAACCACAATCCCAGAGAACTTAGACAACAATGAGGACACTAAGAGAGACTTACATAGATCTAATCTACATGGGAAGTAGAAAGTAAAAAAGACAAGATCTCCTGAGTAAATTGGGAGCGAGGGGACCTTGAAGGAGGATTGAAGGGGGGAGGGGAGAGGCAGGGAGGCGAGCAGAGAAAAATGTAGAGCTCAATAAATATCAATAATAATAATAATAATAATAATAATAATAATAATAATAGGTTCTCACTGTAACCCTGGCTGTCCTGGAACTTGCTTTGTAGACTAGCAGGTTGGCCTTGAACTCAGACTTCAGCTGAATTGCCTCTGCCTCCCAAGTGCTGGGACTAAAGGTTTACACCATCATGCCCGGGAAGGCATTCTAAATATAGAGGTCTCATGTCTAAAGCATATTTCTGCAAAGGAGGAAGTGTTTCTGTCCGCAGGCATGTCTGCCTGGCATTCAAAAGCCAATACGACCATTTTCCATTATAGGAACTCATGTACAGACAATCACAGGAAGGAGGGAAAAGAATTGCACGGGCGATGGGACAGCATCACAGCGTTTAGTGTCTAGAGGCAATGTGTCACCTCAACAACTCCTGCGCCATTGTCTACCCCCCACACACGCCTACCTTTCCTGAAGATTAAACACCATAGGAATTGTGAGTTTCGTGTTAGTGGACACACTGGACTATGTAATAAGGAGTGGAGTTACACAGTCTGACGTTAGCCGAAGGCTAAGTGGTGTTCTGGGCTGTGCAAATCTACAGAAAGAGCCGGTTTTAGTTTTTGTCAGGTGAAGGCGAAAGAAGGCAAATTAAATTATGCTAAGCACAGCTTTCAAAGAAACAACCACTGTTGACAAGATTGACTTTAGAGATGGCTTTCTCAAAGTCCGCATTGAAGTGCTCTGGAATCTGAGCAGTCAGTCAGATCAGTAGGTGCCTCACACTGCGTTGCTTACGCAACTCACAACTCACATAGGAACTTTAAGCAAGTTCTTGAAAATTTCGTGTGCTTTTGAGAAAGCCAGTAAATTGAAATACTAATTCCAGGCAGTCATCTACCTTGTAAAGCTTTCGTGTATTTCTATTTCTCATGAACAAGAACACCAAATTCCTATTTAAAGCTTACACAGAAAACATCAACTTCAAATGTACGAGCGACGATGTCCCTAAATAAATCTCGTACGTCAGCAAATCTGGCCGTCTGAGCAGTAGTCAGTGTTTTCCGTGTCGTTACGATAAAGGAGGGGTGGGTGGTTTCCGAGCCAGTGGCTCAGCTGGTCCCCAGAAGTGGGTGAGAAAGTTCTCATCTCCTGGACCGCCTCTTCCTGCTCGCGACGTGCGAGCTCACGTGGGTCCCTGCGCCTGCTCGCGACGATTCAGGCGGGCCGCGTTCCCGCCAGATATTTGAGTTTCGGTTTCCAGCAGTTACCGAGAGTTCTCCTTCCTGGGGTCTTTCCCCGAAGTCGATTCTTCCCTTCCAGAGTTGAGAGCCACAGCTATGGAAGGTCAGCGCGAAAGGCCACCGGCGTCGCGCGCTAAGAAGCCGGCTGTGAAGCGCACCACGACGGACCACAACGGGACCGTGGGCGCCCCGTCCCACGCCGGAAACTGCGGTCCGCAAAGGGGGGCGCGATCGCGGCGTGCGAAGCGTGACGGGGACCCCACGGAGAAGCCGCGCACCAGAGCGCGACCGGGACAGGCGTCCATGCCCATCACGGACCAACGGTCCTCGGCCACCGGCGCCGCAGGAGTCGCCGAACAGCCCGCCTCCCCGGAGCTCCAGCCTCCCGCGCACCCCGAGGCTCCTGAGGTCGCAAGGGGTCCTAGCCGCAGAAGAGGCGCGCGCTCCGTTGGGCAGTTGGGAGCGCCGCGGGCGTCCAGGAAGGATCTGAAAGGGACCCCCGAGGGAAAACTCAAGAATGTGCTGAAAAAATTGAAGTTGAAACGCAAGGAGATCTCGAAGGCGGCCGACGTAGTGAATGAGGTCGTGAAGCATCTGCTGACTAGCATGAAGAACCGTGAGTCAGAGTTTAAAGAGGTGCAGCCACTGAACACTGGCAGCTACTATGAGCGTGTGAAGGTGAGTTGCCAGGACCTGCTTTGCTGGAGGGGCTCCAGACCCACTCCACCTCACTTCCCTCATCTGCTTGGAGTTCCCCACACCCTTGGGCTCACCCACTTCCCTTCTGGAATAGCCCACGCTCCTCTCTCTCTCTCTCTCTCTCTCTCTCTCTCTCTCTCTCTCTCTCTCTCTCTCTCTCTCTCTCCCTCCCTCCCTCCCTCCCTCCCTCCCTCCCTCCCTCCCTGTCCCTGTCTCTGTCTCTCTTAAATTCATTCAGTTATCATACAGACCAATATGGATAGCTAGTTTCTCCTAACACTCGCTTTGGAGGAACTTGGCTCCTCTGAATTCTGGTAGAGAGACTATGTGATTGAAAGCAATCACACTGGAAGGTCTGCACCCAGTGCAGATGATGACCATCCTATGGCTGAGTGGACGGAGTCACCTTTCTTAATCCATCCCCAATATATCCTCTAGATTGAGTCTAGTTAACTTCAGAGACATGGTCAGAATTTTTTACACCTAGTTGGGCGAGGTGGTTGGATACTCAGGTGAGGTTTTTGTGACCTCCTTCTGGGAGGGAGCATCAATAGTCAACATGGGCCAAGTTCTGGTGATCTTTGGAGAACAGGACCAGCTGAATTCCTGAAGATAGTGGCAGTATGGCTCAGATGACAGTCCAATGCTGCACAATGAAGATTGCAAAAAGTAAATTAATTGTAGTAGTTTTGTCCAAATAATATGGCAACTACTAATCCCAGCAGGGAGGCAGAGGCAGGTAGATCTCTGTGAGTTCAAGGCCAGCCGGGTCTATATAGAAAGTTCCGGGACAGCCAGGGCTCTATAGAGATACTGTCTCAAAACAAAACAAAAATAATAAAAAGGGAAAAACATAGCAACTTACAACATGAATAGATTATAAAAACAAAGTAATGCATACAGCCCTTACAATAAGGCAAGAAAAAGAAGCCACATGAGGAAGATTGGCAAGAGGGCAAAAACTATTATGCACAGACACCATAATTATGCTTATGGACAACTATTAAAATAATAATTATAGGGCTGAAGAGATGGCTTAGCGGTTAAGAGCACTGGCTGCTCTTCCAAAGGTCCTGAGTTCAATTCCCGGCAACCACATGGTGGCTCACAAACATCTGTAATGAGGTCTGGTGCCCTCTTATGGCCTGCAGACATACACACAGACAAAATATTTTATACATAATAAATATAAAATAATACTTGCCGGGCGGTGGTGGCGCACGCCTTTAATCCCAGCACTCGGGAGGCAGAGGCAGGCGGATCTCTGTGAGTTCGAGACCAGCCTGGTCTACAAGAGCTAGTTCCAGGACAGGCTCCAAAGCCACAGAGAAACCCTGTCTCGAAAAACCAAAAAAAATAAATAAATAAAATAATAATAATAATAATAATAATAATAAGCCCGGCGGTGGTGGTGCACGCCTTTAATCCCAGCACTCAGGAGGCAGAGGCAGGTGGATCTCTGTGAGTTTGAGGCCAGCCTGGTCTATAAGAGCTAGTTCCAGGACAGGCACCAAAGCTACAGAGAAACCTTGTCTTGAAAAAACCCCCAAAAAAAATAATAATAATAACGAAAGAATTAGCAAGATTACTAGATAAAAAACTAAGAAACTAGAACCACCTATTTAAGTGTGCTAGCAAGAGATGTGCAAATGAGATAAAAATAACATAAGAACCCCAGTAGGGGGCAGGAGAGAGAGACAGCCCAGTGGTTAGGAGTACCGGCTGCTGGTCCAGAGGACCAGGGTTTAGTTCCCAGCACCCACTTGGTAGTTCACAACCCTCTGTGAACTATCCTGAACATCTGAACTTCCAGGGGATCTGACACCCTCTTCTGGTTTGCACGGGCACCAAGCATGTACATGGTGCAAGGACATACATGTAGGCAAAGCACCCACATAAATAATTGTTTTTAGAGCACAGCTCTAACTGATGAAGTCTATGTGATACTTTTACTTACTTTAGTCTACTTTACTACTTTATGACAGGGTCTCATGTACCCCAGACTGGCCTCTAACGCAGTGTGTAGCCAAGGATGATCCTACTGACTTACCTCCCTAGTGCTGGAAATACACCATCATCACACCTAGTTTATACAGTGCTGGGCATGGAATCCAGGCCTTCCTGCCCGTTGAGCAAAACCATCTCCCGACTGAGCTCTCTCCCTAGCTCTCTGTGGTATTTAATTTGGAAAAGTGTTCATTATGATTGTTGCTGAGAACATGAAAAAGAGTTTATTGTTTGTTTTGGTTTTAGATGGGATTTTACTGTGTAGCCCAGGCTGGCCTCTCAAACTTTTGATTCTCTTACCTCAGTTTTCGAAGGGTCAGGATTATAGGTGTGTGTCACCTCAACACACATTTCTGTGACCACTGTGGCAGGAGGGTGGCTACAATGTGTATTTTGTGATATAAAAGTAATGTCACACTGGGTGGTGGTGCACACCTGTAATCCCAGCACTATGGTGGCAGAGGCAGGCAGATCTCAGTGAGTTTGAGGACAGCCTGGACTACAGAGCGAGTTACAGGATAGAATCCAAGCTACACAGAGAAACCCTGTTTTCTAAAACCTAAAAAATAGGTAACCACAACGGCTTTAATTTCATTAAAAAATATTTTTGGTGACTTTGTGTTTTGAGATAGAATCTCACTATAGCCCTGCCAGAATGAAATCCACTAGGTAGACTGGGGTGGTGTCAATTCAACAGAGATCTACACGTTTTTGCCTCCTGAATGCTGGGATTAACCCCTATTCCTAGGGTTTTGATATGTAAATTTTATGTTTTTTTTTGTTTGTTTGTTTTCTGTGTTGGAACAGTTTGCCAGAGAAGCTGTCCAAGACTAGAGTTCTTTTTGTAGAAAGGCTTTTATTTAGAAAAATTACTCATATGCTATTTATGTATATGTGTGAGTTCATATGTACCCTGTGTACAGGGACCTGTGCAGGCCAGAAGAGTGTGTCATGTTACTTAGCACTGCAGTTACAGGTGGCTGTGAGCTGCCTGATGTGGATGCTAGGAACCACAGTTGAGTTTAAACCTAGCCTGGACTGTGCCGTGTGTTCCCGGACAGTCTGGGCTACAGAGTAAGACCCTATTTTAAAACAAACGAAACAAACATTATTGCGTGTGCTTAAAAAAAATTTGAGAGAATCTATAATCTAAAACTGATAGTGTGGTGTACAGTAATAGGGACTACCTGTTCTCAGGTGTGGTGGTCCTATTCCGAGAAGGGATACATATTGGGGATCTTGCCTTTCTTTCTTTCTTCCTTCCTCTCTCTCTCTCTCTCTCTCTCTCTCTCTCTCTCTCTCTCTCTCTCTCTCTCTCTCTCTCTCTCTCTCTCTCTTCTCCCTCCCCCTCAGACAGGGTTTCTATGTAGTCCTGACTGTCTGAGACCTCATAAAGATCCACCTGCCTCTGTCTCCCGCATGCTGGGATGAAATGTGTGGACCCCCAAGGCTAGCTGGACTGAAATGTGTGCACTCCCAAGGCTAGGTGGGATCTTGCTTTTAACTTGCTTTTTCACATGCAGAGTCTCAAGTGAAATTTCCACCAAAAAATTCAATTGTTTGGAAATATTTTACAAGAAAGTATTTTAATGTTGTTTTTCCTCTTCCTTAGATTTCTGCCCCTAATGAATTTGATGTCATGTTTAAGCTGGCCGTTCCCAGAACCCAGCTGCAGGAGTACGGTGACACTGGCGCTTTTTATCTTGTGGCGTTCAAAAGAATTCCAAGAGGAAATCCTCTGAGTCACTTCTTAGAAGGGGACATATTATCAGCTTCCAAGATGCTGTCAAAGTTTAGGGAAATCATTAAAGAAGAAGTTAAAGAAATCAAAGGTGAGATGTTTGGTTTTGTTTCTTGCAGACCAGATGCTGTTTTACTCACATACATTTCTCTCCTGATCTCCTCTGATAGCCCGTCCCTCTTCCATGCCCCCATGAGTGTATCTCTCTGCCTCTCTCCCCAACCTCTCTTTCCCTCTCCACACTCTGTGGGCACTCCAGAAGTCTTTCCTTGGAGTAGTCTACTGCCACCTTCCAGAGCTCCCTGAACCGACCACCCTCCTGTCTCCACATGGACATCGAGCTGTCCATCTGTCTTCAGAAACAGGATCTCACTATGGAACCCTGGCTGACCTGTGTAGTGCCTGTTCACTATGTAGACCAGGTTGGCCCTGTCCCTTGAATGCTATCATTAAAACCTTAAGCCAACACTCCCAGCAAGCTCATGCTGAGCTCCCCTTTGCTCAGTCTTTCTTCCTCCTGCTTGTTTTGATTTGGGAAATAGAAATGTCCACCATTTTATAGGACAGACTCTTGCAATCACATCAAAGGCATCTGCCTTTCTTCCTTAGCTCACAGACTTGGTGCCCTCTTGATTTGAGAATATATGTTTGTCTATTTAGAGATGAGGTATTATTAAATAATGCAGACTGGCCTTGAAAACATTTTTTGGGGGACACTCGGGGTTGAACTCAAGATCTTGTGCATACTGGGCAAGCACTGCCACAGAACCTTAGTTTGAAATTCGGTTATTGCTCTCACTTCTGCTACTGTTTCTTGATACTCGCAGTCTCTTTGCTGGAAAGTAGCTGTGGTCTGCTCTACTCTCTTTCCTGCTGCAATGTGGCTTCTCTCTAAATACCACTTAAAATTCTAAATGAAAATTAATTACAGCACTCCCCAATCCAAAGTCTTTAGAAATGTTTCACCACAGGTCCTGGATAGAATCCTGACAGTGTCTCCAGATAGTTATTTGGTTACTTGCTAAAAACACTATGCCTCATGGGGTGTAGTTGTATATTGAAGCTGATGTTAATTGGGGCTTAGGCTATGGATTTTAAATTATAGTTCTATAACTTTTCCATATTTCCAGAGAAAATTGATCAACCCTTTCTTTCTTCAATATGTGTAAACAGACAGAGATGTCTGTGTGGAGGAGGAAAAACCAGGAAGCCCTGCTGTAACACTTCTGATCAGAAACCCGGAAGAAATATCTGTGGATATAATTTTGGCTTTGGAATCAAAAAGCAGCTGGCCTATTAGCACCAAAGAAGGACTACCCATCAAAAACTGGCTTGGCACAAAAATGAGAACCAGTTTAAGACGAGAGCCATTTTATCTTGTGCCCAAGAATGCCAAAGTTGGAGATAGTTTTCAAGGTTTGTTAAATGTGAAGATCGTTGGGAAGGATATAAAAGGATCATTAGTGTTACATACAAAGGCAGCAAAAGATCAACAGTCCTTAGTGTGTGGGCATTTTCCAGAACCATCAGACTAAACAGATCACAAAATGAGCGTGGCTAGCTAGGATTGAGAAATGCATGGCTTCTGTGTTATTGCCAAGAGGGGAGCAGGCAGAGGTAAGGGACGGAGGAACAGGAGATTCAGGTCATCTCAGCTACATAGTGAATACTAAATTGTGTTTCTTTTTAAGCAAAGACAGTGCTGCTTGGACTCACACTGTTGTGGTTCTGACTCTCAAGGTTTGCCCTTGACCAACTCTGTGATCTTGTGTTAGTTTCACAGCTCTGTAAACCTGCTTAGCAGCTCATCTGTGCAAATCAAAGCTTCTCGAAAGATTCTGGGGGAGTTAAACCACCAGAGAAGCAAAATATTAATGACATGAATTTAGCACAATATAAGAGATAATATATCTGATCTTGGCTAAGTATATTAAGTTTTGATTCTGAATTTTCCTCAGTTAGACCTGCTTTTGGTGCATAATATTTATTTTGATAATTACTTTGTGTATCTGTTCATTCTTTTGGTCTGTCTTCCTCTTAAATGTCTTCAGAATGATATTTTAGTGTAGGATCTAAATGTAAATATTGTATTATTTACATATGGCTTCTTTTAGTAAAATAGCTGTTTTTCTTTCTGAAATTAAGGCAAGACATGGCGCCTCTCTTTCTCTCACACTGAAAAATACATTTTGAAAAATCATGGGATAGAGAAAACATGTTGTGAAGTTGGTGGAGCGAAATGTTGCAGGTAATGTCCTTTATTTAAACGGAATATTGCCTATGATGTTAACATTTAATGCTCTCTTGGCGCCATAGCCCAGATGTGAGGATTATTGCTGGCCTGGGTTGGGAGAAGGTAGTGCTGGGATGATTTTGGGTGGAGATCAAGGGGGAAGGAGCAATGGAGGAATGGATTGAAGGAAGCAGAGTAGGTATGTTGTTGACTGAGGTTTCTGTCCTGCCTGGTTCCGGCAGTCGTTCAGTCCCAAAGAAATCACACAGAGTCTACATTAATCATAAACTGGTTGTCCTATTGGTTCAGGCTTCTTATTAACTCTTATAACTTTTATTACCCCATAATTCTTGTCTGTGTTAGCCATGTGGCTTGGTACTTTTTTCAATGAGGCAGTCACATCTTGCTTCCTCTGTGTCTGGATGACAACCCCAGACTGAACCTTCACTCTTCCCAGAATTCTCCTGTTCTCATGGCCCTGCCTATATACTTCCTGCCTGGCTACTGGCCCAATCAGCATTTTATTAAAAATAATACAAGTGGCAGGATAAAAGACCATTGTCCCTCACACCCCTCCCCTTTTTTAAACAAGAACTCTGAATTGAATTTCCTTTGCTTAGCTTTTCTACTGGTCATTATCCATAATAACTTGTAACCAACATTCTAAACAAAGGCAAACATCCATAATCCCCTTTTTGGGAATGTGGGCATAGTTTTCCAGGATACTTCCTGCTGATTGGGGGTGCTGATAATCTTATGAGGACCTAAAGAAAATTTAGAATTATGATCAAGTCCTGACTGGAGTATCCTGTGAGGCTTGATCATCTCAGGCAGCAGTCTTTGAACTGTTCTTTTTTTAATATTTATTTATTTATTATGTATACAATATTCTGTCTGTGTGTATACCTGCAGGCCATTACAGATGGTTGTGAGCCACCATGTGGTTGCTGGGAATTGAACTCAGGACCTTTGGAAGAGCAGGCAATGCTCTTAACCTCTGAGCCATCTCTCCAGCTCCCCTTTGAACTGTTCTTGATGCAGAACTCAGACATCTGGGCCATTCCTCCAATAGGAGATTTCTCAGGGGGTTTTCCTTGGTCAAACCTGATTTTTTTTAATGCAGAATGAATCCACAGTCCCTCACTGTCTGTGGAAACAAAAGCAAAACCTCTTCTCCAAAGTAACATATTTTTTGACTTAAATTTTAAAGTCAAAGCATTATATATATATACATACATATATATATATATACATCATACATACACACATATATGTATATGTATATATTGGATTAATCCAGCAGCATTTATCATCAAATGTCTTTTAGCAGCTTTTGCTCCTTCCTCAGTCATCAAACAGTTTAAAGACAACACAATAACATACAGTATCCAGACTCTCTGTGATTTTTCATCTTTATGTGGCTTTATTTTAACCTCTATTTCTTTTATTTTTATTTTTAATTTTTGGCTTTTTGAGACAGGGTTTCTCTGTATATCTTTGGCTGTTCTGGAATTCACTCTGTAGACCAGGTTGTCCTTGAACTCACAGAGATCTGTCTGCCTCTGCCTCCCAAGTGTTGGTATTAAGAGTTATGTGCTACCACACCTTGAACTCACAGAAATCTGTCTGCTTCTGCCTCCCAAGTGTTGGAATTAAAGGTGTGTGTCAATACACCCAACTACTCTCTTTTTTTCTTTTAAGAACTTTATCCTTCTTCTTTTTTTCCCCAAAGCCTGCTTATGTTTTTAAACACACTGTAAATTTTTTAGAGGCTTTTTTTTGGGGGGGGGGGGTCCTGGAATTATTTTTACTGTATCTCTCTTTTTTACCACACGAATCTTTAATTTGCTAAGTGATGTCTTTGCTAAGCCATGTCTTTGATAGCTGGATCCAGCCCATTCCTTAGCTTTTTTTTCTGAAAGTCTAGCCTCATGGCAGAGGTACTGACTGGAGCCATGTTTATTGTCACAGCTCTATGTTTTTATTTTTAAAGATTTATTTATTTATTTATTATGTATACAGCATTCTGTCTGGATGTTTGCTTGCAGGCCAGAAGAGGGCACCAGATCTCATTATGGATGGTTGTGAGCCGCCATGTGGTTGCTGGGAATTGAACTCAGGACCTCTGGAAGAGCAGCCAGTGCTCTTAACCTCTGAGCCATCTCTACAGTCCCCTCTGTGTTGTTTCAAGGTCCCTGCCACCACTAAAAAGTTTGCAGTCAGCCTTTCATCAACAACATTTAAGTGTTTCGTGGCAGGACCTCTTAAAAGAGCTGCAAGGTTTTGCAGCTAAATCTGAGTCAGGAAGCCTCTCTTAAATGAGAGTGCTTGCCTCTAGCAAGAAGAGCCCACCCGAGAGAGTGCTGCTATCAAGAAGCCATGCTTAACTTTCAGATGTGAGGGTGATTATTGCTAGGCTGGGTTGGTAGAAGGTGATGCTGGGATTATTTTGGGTAGAGATCAAGGGGGAAGGAGCAATGGAGGAAGGGAAGGAAGCAGAGGAGGTGTGTGTGTGTGTGTGTGTGTGTGTGTGTGTGTGTGTGTGTGTATTATATCAACATAATATTTATTATACTCCCTTTATTTCTTGCTTTGTGGTTTTTTTTTTCTGGGCTCTCCCTGTGTAGCCCAGGCTGGCCATGAACTCACTCTGTAGTTAATGTTGATCTTGAACTCATTGTAATCTTCTGCCTCAGCCTCCCAAGTGCTGAGATTATAGGCATACCCACTATACCTGACTGAGTAGATTATTTTCATGAAAGGTGAAGAGGCCAAAGAGTGGTTCTTATTGGATAGTGGTAGCTGCTCTGGCAAGGAGTAGTTTTGTTGCTGTTAGGAACTGACTGGCCAAACTTTAAATCACACTAAGTGGGTCATTTTTCTTGTTAGAATATACAACATCAGGAAGTGAGACTGAGCCAAGGTGGTGGTACACACCATAATCCCAGCACTTGAGAGGCGGAAAGAAGTACGAGCTGAAGGCCAGCCTCTGCTACATCACAAGTTTAACGCCAGCCTGAGCTATATGGGTCTCTGCCTAAAAAACTGGAAATAAATAAAGAAGGAAATACATTTAAAAAGGAAAAAAGACAGACAAGATAGTGCACATCTTTAATTCCAACACTTGTATTTGGGAGGCAGAGGCAGATGGATGTCTGTGTGTTCCCGGAAAGTCAGGGCTACAAAGAAAGACCCTGTCTCAAAAGATGCAGGTTGTAAATAAGTAGAAATATCTTTTTTATTTCACAGGAAAGATTGTTTAAAATTGATGAAATACCTTTTGGAACAGTTGAAAAAAGAGTATCAAGAACTAGAAGCATTCTGTTCTTACCACGTGAAAACTGCGATTCTTCACATGTGGACTAAGTACCCACAGTACAGTCAGTGGGACCCCAAGGACCTCAGCAGTTGCTTTGATAACTTTTTGACGTTCTTTGTTGAATGCCTCAAGACAGAGAAACTGATGCATTATTTTATTCCAAAGTTCAATCTATTCTCTCAAGAGCTAATTGACCAAAAAAGTAAAGAATTTCTGATAAGGAAAATAGAATATGAAAGAAACAATGGATTTCCAATTTTTGACAAGTTTTGAGATTATGCATTTTGTCTATGTGTTATAATGTGTTCTTGTGGGTATGTGTTTAGAACAGAGGTTGATGCCAAATGTCTTCCTCGATCACACTTTTTTGAGACAGTCTGCCTCTGAACCCAGAGTTCATGGAGGTGTCCAGGCTGATTAGCCCGTGAGCTCCCATGATTCACCTGTCTGTTTCCCCAGTCCTGGGATCATAGATGAGCATTACCTATATAGCTTTTATGTTGTTGCTGGGCTCTGAACTCAGGTCATTATGCTTGCAAAGCAGGTACTGTATTCACTGAGCCATCTTCCTAGCCTGAAATTGTGTTTTGAAATGAAATTGGGTTAAAGTGCCTTAAGTCCATTGTGGTGGTGTCTGCCTTCAGTCCCAGCACATGAGAAGCAGAGGCAGAACAATAGCTCAATGTAATCCTTGGCGTGGGCTACCTGAAACCTACTTAAAACAAAGTACGAAGGGATTGGAGAGATGGCTGGCTCAGTAGTGAAGATCACTTACTGCTCCTTCAGGGGACCTGGGTTTGGTTCTCGGCACCCAATGGCAGGTCATAACTGTCACTCCAGTTCTAGGGAATCTAGTCTGACTACTGAAGGATCCTGCTTGCACCTGGTGCTCACACATAAACACACATACAAAATGAATATTTTTTAAAAGTAGAAAAACTAGAAAATGAAACTGTGATATGATGTGTGATATGTTAAGTATGTTGGCACTTACTTATAATCCTGGCACTTGAGAATCTGAGGTATGGGGGTTGCCACTAATGCAAGGCCAGCCTGGGCTACAGAATAAGATCTTGTCTCAAAAAACAAAACATCAAAAGCCAGCAGTAATCCCTGTGAGTCACCATGAGGTTTGGCCTGAGTCTGCTCATCTGTCCTGACTTAGAAAGGTACAATGGTTTTGTTTTTCTTCTTTTGGGTGCTGGTCAGAACCTAAGGAGGCTTTCCTGGTATTTGTGCTTCCTTTCTCTTTCTCTTGAAGTTCCCCCAACCCCTCCACACACACACACACACACACACACACACACACACACACACACACACACACCCCATATGGCTGCTTGTCTCTCATGTGGCTCATGGTTTCTTTGAATGTAAAACAACCCCCCCCCAGATGTGATTCTAATAACTCAAAAGTTCAGAGCAGTGACTAAAATGAATTATTTTATTTAGTTCTCAGTTTTTTGTAAATTCACTCAAATATCAAGATTATAAAGAAAAGTTAAGTAATGAAAATGAAAATCTTGCCATTTTGGAAAACATATATATCTCCCCAATTAAATGCATTAAGTACTTAATGAGTATCACTTCTCACCTACAGTAGTGATACAGTAGTCTACAGAAGGTTGTGAGAGACCATATCAGAAATGGTTGATTTAGGCTTTGTTCAAATCCAGGAAATGGACATGGAAGTCGTGCCTGGTTCTGTCCTGTGTCCCAAGGTAGGAAAGGAAAGGAAAATTGACTTCTGTATCATCTCCACTTCAGGTCCTTTACAATGTGCACATGTTTGTAATTTATATTTTATTTATTTTTGTTTCATATGTTTCTATGAAATCAGTGGTACTCAGCGCAGAGAAATGGGTGAGACAGAGGCTGACTCTCCTGCATTCAAGCAGCAGTCTCCAGGGAACTTAGTGCATGGATGGTCGCAGGAGCCTGGTCTTCGTTGCTCTGCAGGTGTTAGTTATCGTGTAACAAATCATGTGTTCTCTTTACTTTTGGGTATCTTACAATAAATAAGATTTAAAAGTTTTAATGTAGTTGACTTTATCAGTCTTTGTGCCTTGTACTTGACAACCAGTAGGTTTGAATGTCATAGAAAAAGTGTCAGCGTGGGGAGGAAAGTTTTGAGGACAACGGACAAGTAGAATGCTAGACCTCCCCCACCCCAAAAAAATCAAGCTCTACTTAACATCTTCAAATGTATCCTTGTCCCCCACTCGAGAAAAGAAAGATACACAAAGCCCTGGATTCAGTTTCCAGCACCTAAATATGATAAAAATAAAACTAGAGGCCTTGAACTTGAGCTCCCCTTGCCGCAGCCTCATCAGTATCTGGGATTCCATCCATACACTACCAGGCTTGGTTTGTACCACTCTTTTGAGTTCAACTCATGTTTAGGTTTTGGAAAACTAGTTTCTTACTGTTCTGGTGGCTTTTAAAACACTTTAAGGAACAACTTTATTGAGATATCATGCACCCAACACAATTGATCCATTTGAAGTGTCCAGTTCCATGGTGAAGCTGGTCTTCTGTAAAAACAGTGTTTCTCACTCAGCCATCCTTCCATTCCCAACAAGTTCTCTTGACTATAGAGCCAGCTTCTCAGCCCCAAATTACTGCCAGTTCACCTTCAATGTGATGGTTGCAGTTTGTTTTCTGTCACAAAAAGGGATAAAACCTAGGACCACATGATGGTCCAGCACTTTACTCCCTCAAAAAGTGTGCTTTTCTTCTCTTTTTTTCCTCTTTCTTTTGTTTTGCTTTTTTTTTTTTTTTTTTGGTTTTTTGGTTTTTCGAGACAGGGTTTCCCTGTAGTTTCTAAAGCCTGTCCTGGAACTAGCTCTTGTAGACCAGGCTGGCCTCGAACTCAGAGATCCGCCTGCCTCTGCCTCCCGAGTGCTGGGATTAAAGGCGTGCGCCCGGCCTTGTTTTGCTTTTTTGAGGCAGGGTTTCTCTTTAGTCCTGGCTGTTCTGGAGCTCACTTTGTAGATCAGGCTGGCCTTGAACTCAGAGCCCTGTGCCTCAGTCCTGGGATTAAATGAGGATTAATCTAGTGGTTACTGGGGCTCTGATTGTTCTCTCATCATCCCAGTACTAGGGTGCAGGTTCTGTAAGACCACGTGATAGCAAGCTGCCCAGTGCCCAGATTGTACAGTTGTCACTCTTGTTTAAGGTATGGTTTATACAGTTCATTTAAAAATGTAACACATAACTAAAAATTAGATTGTCATTTATAATAGTCAAACTTGTCATGTTAGTTTTTCTAGATATACAGATATTTCAGTTAGATAATCTTCAACACTTCAAAGACCTACAGAATATGGCATTTAAAAGATTTTAAGAACTTAGACTTTTCTCTACAGTAAGACATGTCTGCTTCTGGCAGCACCAATTACTTTAGAAAAAGGTTGATGGGCATTGAAGAAACTTGTTACGGAATCTGCCTTTAATGTGCCAAGACTAGCCATTTGGGCAAAAATTGCTCTTGCTTGTACTGCTTGACAGTATATTGTATTAACTGGATGTGCAGGACTCACAGAAAAGTGACTGCTGAACTTTTGAGAAGATGGGTTCCTGCTTCACAGAAGAAACTGTCAGACATTCTGCAGGACACAGAGGAAGGCAACTGACAAACTTTGCCAGTATAAGGCAGAGAACAGCTTTTAAAATTTTCTGTTTCATTGATATGTCTGCCAAGCTGGGCAGTGGTGACAACTTTAATCCTTTAATCCCAACACTCGGGAGGCTGAAGCAGGCAGATGTCTGTGAGTTCGAGACTAGCCTAGACTAGAAGAGCTAGTTCCAGGACAGGCTCCAAAGCTACAGATAAACCCTGCCAGATATTCTCGGCCTATTAAAATGGATGCCCCAACATTACAGACGATCTTTGGGTGACTGTTCAGGCGATAAGATCTGTTGTTTCTAGAAATTTGGAAGTTGCTTACAATGCACTTCCTGTTTACTTAGGTAATATATCCTTCTGGGGTCTTTGATGGAGTTGAAGACTTTGTTGTATGTAATTTTACTATGTTAAAAGTTAAAAACCTTCCTTTTTATTTAGACAGAAAAGATGAAATGATGAGGGATTCCCCTCTGTATGCTATGAATGTTTTATTACCAGTGGTTAATAAAGAAGCTGTTTTGGCCTCTGGCAGGGCAGAATATAGGTAGGGGGAAAACTAAACTGAATATATAGAGAAAGAAGGTGTAATCAGGCTGATGCCATGTAGCTGCCGAAGGAGAAAGATGCCAGAACCTTACAAGTAAGCCACAGCCTCGTGGTGATACACAGACTAATAGAAATGGGTTAAAGACGCAAGAGCTATCTAGAAATATTCCTGAGCCATCAGCCAAACCGTGTTGTATTTAATATAGTTTGTGTGATTATTCGGGTCTGGGTGGTTGGGAAACAAAGCACAGTCTCCGTTTACAAATATGCATGTGCAGGAACAACATGCATTTGATTCAGTATTATCCAGTTCCAGGCATCTACTGCTGGGCTTCGAATGCAGTCTCTTCAAATAAGGGACTGTTTGTAACTGTCACATTTCAAAGGGTACCTAAAGAAGGAAGACATTTAAAATGATGGGCATGTGAGTGGTGGTACATGCATGTAATCTCAGCACTCAGGAGGTCAAGACAGGAGGATCAACATTTGAGTCATCTTAGGCTACACAGCAAGTTCAAGGCAGGCCTAGGAAACATGGTACCCTGTCTTGAAAACCTCAAATTTACCTGATACTTATGTATTTTTCTGAAGATTCAGCTGTTGATTTCTGATGGTTTCCTTGCTCCTATCAGGCTCTATTATTAATCTTGCCACAAAATCTCAGCAAACACTGGATGAATAATATAGATGTGAGTATGGCCTAACACCATCATACATAACACACAATATACAGACTCAGACTAGAGCTACAATAACCCTAGGGCTCATAAATATCCAAGTAACTGTCATTCACGGTGGAACAGGTAACACAAAACCATAAGGGGGCAGAAAATGAAGAAACGTTAATGCAAACGCAGTCTGATTTTCCCAGGATGTCAGCCAAAGTGTTATGGGTTAAAATGTAAAGATGGACAAATGGCTCACCTTTTCTCTGTTAATGGTTTCACACTTCCAGAAGGGGATCTGTGCTTTTCTGAACACAGTACATCCAGATAACTGTTTGTATAATATAAAACTAAAATACTATCCAGAAAGAAAAAAGTTAACTTTTTTTTTATTGCAAAAATCCACAATTTTGTTCACAGCATCTTTTCAGTGCATGATAACATCTGAGCAAGCATTAGACTCTTCACAGATGCTGGTGCAGCAACATCACAGGTGATAATTGTCTTCTTGTTTCTGTCTTCTGCAGAGCTGAGGGTTGAACCCTTGATCTTGTACATGCTAGGCAAGCACCCTACCACTGAGCTACATCTTCAGCCCCAAAAGTTCTTTTTAAATTAAAAATATACATAAAATCTTTTAGTACTACCTTAATGACAGTGAAAAAAAGTTAAACAAGGTTAAAAACTATTGCTTTTTATTAAAGAAAGTATAAAACATAGAATTCTACATTTATAAACACTATTATTTTAAGAATCAACCAAGTCTCTTTACATTGATGATGTATGTTTGAACAATTCCACTTTGAATAAAATCTTGAATCCTGAAAAACAAGCGGAGGGGGGGAAGTTACTATTTATAAATTTCTTTTTTTGTTGTTTTGCTTTTTTGAGGCAGGGTTTCTCTGTATAGCCCTGGCTGTTCTGGAGCTTGCTCTGTAGACCAGACTGGCCTCGGAGATCTGCCTGCCTTTACGTCCCAAATGCTTTATAAAGGCATGTCCCACCACTGCCCAGCTCAAAATTCTTTCCAGTTTTCAAAAGGGCAGTGTGATTACATCATATAAAATATACATCCAACTATTTTCAAGTGTGTAGTTCAGTGCTGATAACTATATTCACCGTTGTGCAATTTCTATAGTATTCAATTTACAAAATTCAAACTCTATATCTATTAAACAATATCGTCCACTTTGCTTACCTTACTCCCACTCATCCTTGAAAGCATTAATTTGTTCCCGTGGTTTTTCTTCTTTGAGACAGGGTTTCAGTAAGCTCAGGCTACCCTAGAACTGCTGATCCTGCTGTCTTCACTGAAATTTGATTATTTTACATGCCTCATACTAGATTCATATATAGTATTTGGTTTTCTTTGCAACTTTTTCATTTAAAGCATAATATCCTCAAGATTCACTCTGATTGCAACAGGCCACACACCCTTTAAGGTTGCCTGTCCCACTGTTATGGATGTGATGCACTGTATTAACTTATTCTTGGACCTTTGGGTTGTGTGGTTGGAAATTTATTTGGGCTACCAACTAGCTTCTAAATAAAGACATAGATTTATTATTAATTATGAATGCTCGGCCTTAGTTTAGGTTTATCCCACTAGCTCTTTTAACTTAATTTAACCTGTTTCTATTCATTCATGTTTGCCTCAGGGCAAACATTCTTCATTCTGTATGTTATACTTTCCTGCTTCCTCCATGTCTGTCTGTCTGTCTGTCTGTCTGGCCCCTGACATCTTTCTGACATCTTTCTGGTTTCTCCTTTTCATTCTTTGAGCCTAAATTCTTCCTCCTACTTACCCTCCCTGCTCAGAAGAACCACCTATACCTCCTTCCTCACTATTGTTCAGCTTTTTATTAGACCAATCAGGTGCCTTAGGTAGGCAAAAGAGCAAAACTATCTTTACATAATTAAACAAATGCAAACAAACTTAGTGAAGCAAATATTCTGCAACATAAACAAACATGACACTAGTTTACATAGTGTCACACATCTTTGAATACTTAAATATTTCACAACAGGGTTCCTTCTAAGAGAGTAGTGCTGTTTTTTAAGTAGGCATATATTTTTGAGATCCTGCTTCCTATTCATTTTGAATATATAACCAGAGGCAGACTGGTGACATCAGATGATTGCTAAGGGACACTAGTGTTTCCCACAGGAGACAAGTCACCTACAACCTCACCCGCAGTGAACAAGGCATCCACATTTCACATGCTTGCCAAAACCTGATACTTTTTGATAGTTATTTGATAAATATATAAATTACTTCTGGGCTGCACATTCTGTTATGTACCTGTAACCCCCTAGCACTCAGAAAGCTAAGGTAGAAAAGCAGAAAGGTTGCGGATGTGAGGCCAGCCTGGGTGGCATATGTCTAAAAAAGGTTTATTAACATGACTTTGGTAATAGGTGAAAAAGTAAGAATTCATCATTTATTATGTTACAGTTCTTAGAGATTATGCTGACTGTAATACATACACCATCTGAACCTAGTTTTGAAGGACAGAGGTTTGCTGGTTGTGGTAGTACACACCTTTAATCCCAGAATTTGGGAGGCAGAAGCAGGCAGATCTTTTAGTTCAGAACCAACCTGGTCTACGTAGTGAGTTCCAAGACACCCAGTGATACATAGAGACCCTGTCTCAACAAACAAAACAAAAAGAAAGACAAAGATCTGAATGTCTATACCATAAAATCTTACCTGTAGCACACGAGTAAATTAGTGAAACTGTGGCTTCCCTTGAGGTTTCCCCATTTTTTTTTCCATCTCTCTTTTTAGTTTACTTGCTTTGTATCTCTCAGCCATTAAGACAAGTTCCTCTGGGATACTCTGAAATTATTAAATGTGTTATTAGGATTCTGAGTTCCTTCCTTCCTACAATATGCTGAATAACCTTTAAATTGTTTCGGAGAAGCCCACAATCACAAGACATCTTTCAAAAAAAGAAAAAAGAAAAGGTCTTTCTTTGCCAGTTAAGTCCTAAATATATCTAAGCTACAGAATCATGTACGCATCCTTCTTCTACTCCGTTTCTATCGTTTCCTAGCTGCCTAACAATTCCTTTAACACATTTTTGTTTTTTTTTTATTTTATGTGTATGACTGTTTTGCCTACATGTATATTTTGCCTACCACTTGTGAGTTTGATGTCTGCAGAGGCCAGAAGGGGGATTCTTTGGAACTAGAATTACAGATGATCATGAGCATCATGTGGGTGCTGGGAATTGATCCGTGTCCTCTGGAAGTATGCTTTTAATTGCTGAGCCATTTCTCCAGCTCCATCATGTTTACACACACACATACACACACACATTTTTTGATGTATTTGATTTTGTGTATGTGTAAGTTCAGGCTCAGGCCCATGGACAACTCTTGGGAGTCAGTTTTCTCCTGCCACATTGAGGGATCCAGGGATCAAATACAGGTTGTCAGCCCTACATGTACATGCCTCTACCTGTTGAGCCATCTAAATAATAATCCTTATATACATATATTTTTAATTGAATCATAAAACAGTAGGCTTCTACTATATGGATTTTTTTTTTTTTTTACATCCTTCATTTTGGTCAACTCTCTCTGTCTGCCTCAGTCTGTTTTTTTGAGACAGGGTTTTTCTGTGTAGCTTTGGTTGTCCTGGAATTCACTCTGTAGACCAGGATGGCCTTGAACTCATAGAGATAATCTTACTGCTGCCTCTCAAGTGCTGGAATTAAAGGTGTGCCACCACCACCTGGCTCCAACACCCTCTTTTAATGGTATCATTTCTCGTGTATTCTGTCTCACACGGAACCCTCCACGGCTATTCTACTGCTCACTCACCTCACGCTCTCAGTCACACACTGCCATAGCTCACACTCACCTCACGCCCTCAGTCACACACTGCCATAGCTCACACTCACCTCACGCCCTCAGTCACACACTGCCATAGCTCACACTCACCTCACGCCCTCAGTCACACACTGCCATAGCTCACACTCACCTCACGCCCTCAGTCACACACTGCCATAGCTCACACTCACCTCACGTTCTCAGTCACACACTGCCATAGCTCACACTCACCTCACGCCCTCAGTCACACACTGCCATAGCTCACACTCACCTCACGCCCTCAGTCACACACTGCCATAGCTCACACTCACCTCACGTTCTCAGTCACACACTGCCATAGCTCACACTCACTGCCATGTCACAACCCTCGTATTAGTGGTTTGTTATATATCTTACTTGCCAAGCAGGGCCTTCAGTACCTGGCATAACATACAACTAAAACATTAATATAAAAATTTCTGTAAGTTGCAAATTCTTACCTGATTTGCTCTTTCCAGAATATTAATCAATTCAGTGGCAACCCTCCAATCATTTCTTGTGATAAGGGTAATTGACATACCAGTTCGCCTTTAAAAGGAAAAAAGTTCATGTAATTTATTTTATACCATGTACTCCTAATTTGGTTAATACAGAAAACAAGAAGAAAAACAGGAAACTTCAACCTTTACACATATGTGTTATAGAGTAAATATCACATAAACTGCAATTTAGAATCTAAATAAAGTCATCTCTTTGCATTCAGTGGAGTTGGCTCCAGGACCCCATGAGGACATCAAATCAGAGGATACTCAAGAGTCTTCCATAAAATGGTATCACATCTATGTACTGTCCTGTATAATGTAAATCATACCTAGATTATACTTACTATATGCGTACATACACACTCTACAAAAACAGATGTCATAATTTTTTTTTATCTTGGGAACAAAGACAAGAAAAAAATCTGTGTTCACCACTTTTTTATTTTAATTTTATGTACATTGGTGTTTTGCCTACATGTATGTTTGCATGAAATGCCAGATGCCCGAATAGGAGTTACAGACAGTTGTGAGCTGCCATATGGATGCTGGGAATTGAACTCAGAACCTCTAGAAGAGTAGCCACACAGGTACTTTAAAAAACTATATTTGATTTATGGTTCATCAGGTCTGAAACACAGAAATTCTGAGTTTGGAAGGCTGATGGAATTTTCAGCTCAATGATTCAAGAGGAATGAAAAGGTACTCTTCTCATGTTAATGCAAATCTGAATACTTTGTCAATAACAATAAAAGTAATAACTGAACACATTCACTGCTGGAATACCGCAGGCTTAAAACATTAGCATGAAATTCAAGAAGCTAATTCAAGAAGATCACAAAGTTCAAAGCTTGCCTGGGCAACTTAGTAAGACTGTGGGTGGGTGGGTGGGGGGAGTACAAAGAGGCCCAGGGATATGGCTTAGTAATAGACCACTTCCTAGTATGTGAGGCCTTAAATTCCAGCCCCAGTACTGAAAACAACAACAATAACAACAACACCCCCAAACACACAGAGGTTAGAGAGATGGCTCAGCAGTTAATAGCACTGGCCACTCTTCCAGAGTCCTGAGTCCCCAGCAACCACAAGACGGTTTACAACAATCTATAATGGGATCCTATACTCTCTTCTCATGTGCAGATGAACATTCAAATAAAGTGCTCACCTATGTAAACAAATCTTTTAAAAGAACAAAATGCTAAGTAACAACAAAAACAAAACACACAAAACCTACAGACAACAACAACAACAAAAAACTTAAATTACGAGAAGCCAATAACGGTGGGATCTAGTTCATCCAGATAAAAAGGGATAAAAGAGTCAATAAGGGTCTAGAGAAGAACAGAACATTTACAAGAGAATAAAATGGGTTTCTGCGGGGAGTGAAGGGAATCCAAAACCAGACTGGCTTCTCTCCTGGGTTGACCCAGCTGGCTTACCCCGCTCTCCCAGTGCGTCCTACTCTGTGTACATATTCTTCAATGTTCCGTGGAAAATCGTAATTGTAGACATGAGTGATATCATGAACATCAAGACCTCGAGATGCTAAGTCAGTAGCAATAAGTATTCTCACTTTACCTAAAGAATAAAAGCAAATAAACACTAAACTTGTCTGGTAACAGCCAGTCGAAGACATGTGAAATTTAATTGTTTTTAGTATTTAATTAGATATTATTGCTTATAGTGAAAGTAGAAAAGACTTTTATTTTTTTAGTGGTCAGGGAGGAAGGGGACACCCGCCTAGCCAGCCAGATCAGCCGAATCAACCCTGGCGATCAATGGGGTGACAGATGCCGCAGCCAGGTCGCCCTCACATCCGAGGGAGACTTTTAAACTACTGGCAAGTCACAACACCACATACCACAGTTCAGCAAATGGTCTTCTCCTGAACTATCTGAACAATGTGGGAAGGATTAAGAGGTGTGGCCTTGTTGGAAAAATGTACATTACTTGGAGAGGGTTTGAAGTTTCAGCCTCCCACTATCCCCAGGGCAGCGCTCTGCTTTATGAGCTCTCTGCTGCTCCAACACCTTCCCTGCCTGCTGTCAAGCTCACGATGATGGTGATGGGCTCCAGATAAAGCTTTTCTTTTATAAGTTGCCTTGGTCATGGTGTTTTAATTAACAGCAATAGCAAAGTAGCTAAGACATACATCTTTCAGGGAAACTAATACAGTCTCAACTACAAGTTACTATTCTGATGTGACTCATTCATGAATTGGTCTTTGTAGAGTTATCTAGTTATTTCTCAGAAGCAGATTAATATTCAGTCTATTTTGGGTTTACAAGGTGAGGACAGACTGAGAAATAGGAAATATCACTCAGTCAAGCCCAGGTACTGGAATCCCCGAAACTGCAATAGACAGCAATTATAACTCACCTGTCTTAAAGTTCTCTAATGCTTTCTCTCGGTCACTCTGTTCTCTGTTGCCATGCAGAGACTCCACTGATATGTGTCGGAGAATCAGGTCACTTGATAAGTGATCAGCACTGAACCAAAGAATAAAGTTAATGAACTTAAGTACTTATTCTAATACCTTCATCAACTAGCAAACAGTCTTTCAACTTCCTCATTTGAAATTTTATATACAGAAACAGTCATGAGTAAGTCAGCTGGATTGCTGATGATAAAGAAAGCACAAAGAAATACCTACACAGCTTTTCTGCTGACAAACACAATGACTTTATCTTTAGGTGACATATTCTCTAGGAAGGTTTGGATATGAGTTCGTTTCTCTTCTTCTGTGGTGAAGATTATATTTTGCTTCACTGTACTTACAGCCTAAATAATTCAGAGATCATAGTACATTAGCACCACCCACAAATGGCTCAAAAATGCATTTATAATCAGCTAAGACTTTGAAAATAGAAAGGTAGTGAGCATAGCAAAATTACTATTTCTACTCAACACTTACAGCTCAGTCTTTGATTTTTATCACTTATTTACCCACACTGAGTCTGGGAACACATGAATGGTTGGCAGGCATGCTAAAAGCTATTGCCTACTGTTGTAAGGACAACCATCAAGTAATGTCATGTTTGTAAGCATTATATTCTTGAACTTTGCATATCAGACTTTCAGTGATGAGGTGATACAACATGAAACTCAACTCAGGAAGTACTTTGTCAATTTAATACAAAATTGACTAGTGTCATTTTTTAAGCATAATAAAAAAAAATCTCTTTAGATAAAAGAGACTAGTAGTACTTAGTCAAAGAATGAAGTACTCACATAGTTTTTCCTGACCGATTCTCACTTTTCAAAGTATTAGTCTATATTTACTATTATTTTTTATGTGTATGTGTGCAGAAACATTGAGTGGGGAGGCCCAAAGTCGACAAGATCTTCCTCTGTTGCTCCCCACTTTAATAAATAAGACAGGGTCTCTCACTGAACTTGGAACTCTCTGACTTTGGCTAGTCTCATTAGTCAGTCAGCTTGTCCTAGGGAATCTGTCTTTGTGATTGCCACATCTGCCTAATTTTTCACTTTGGTTCTGAGGATCTGAATTCCACGCTTGAGTAGCAAGCACTTTATCCACTGAGCCTTCTTACTAATCCCTCTATTTTCTAATATATATAAAAAATTTAGTATATATGCATATTAGAAATATGCATAATATATTAGAAAAAATACTTACACACACACACATACACACACACTCTGTAAACTAATTGAGTTTTTTCCCCTTGTGTTGGGACTGAACCCAGAGCCTCATGGATGCTGAGTATCTACTCCATCACTGAAGTACATCCCACTGCCTTTACCTATGTTCTTTAAGTGTAATTATAAAAAGTTTTAATAAAAATAAAAACAAGCTTACAACTAGATCCAAAGTACCAACATAGACAATCATTGGCTCTTTCAAATAAGATTGTGCAAGACGGCGGACAGCAGATGGCCAAGTAGCACTGGAACCAAAACAAGATACACAAACATCGAAACTTTATTATAACATGTTATCAAATTTCTTTAAGCATGCTGTGTACCAAGCTACTCATGAAAGACATCTTTATGTTCCTGATCTCTGAAATAAGTCAAGCAAATCCACAGTTAAGTTCTGTTGAGCTGGCTAGCTGCAGGCCACTGGACATAACTTCTAAGTTTTTTTTCATTTACTTATTCTTTGTTTATATTATCCAAAAGGTTAAGAATGCCTCTATGACATCAAATAAATTTTTATCTATAAAAGGGTAATAAAAGTTTAGTTGTGTCTCATCCTTTATAAAAGTCAAAACAAACAAACCATTAAAATTAAACATCTATATTTATCACACAGTGTCAGCAAGGGAAATCAAGTGCTTAGGCCCATACAAATCATTTTAAGTATATTGGTCAAAGGCTGTATAAGTTCATAGTTTTCTTTGACATATATAAAATAATGAAATTGGCCCCCTTTTGTACCTTCATACACAATGAAATATAACTACATTTTCTTGAAATGGTAGATAACAGAAAATGAAATGATTTAGTATTTTTTCCACAGCCATTCAACTATCCTTTCTGTAAACTAAAAATTTTCCATTAATACACAAATGCATTTTATTTGATCAAATCTACCCTTTATTACCCTACCCCCAACTCCTACTAAGTTCCTCTCTCTCACCTCCCAACATCAAGCCTACACCCTTTTTCTGTGTCTTCTACACACACACACACACACACACACACACACACACCCTACTGAGTTCAAATGTGTTGCCACATGCATGTGGGTATAGGGCTATCCACCTTAGCGTAAGAGCCTAACAGGGTCCCACCCCTGAAGAAAATTGGCTTTCTACTGGCAAGTGGCAACTGCTTCGAGTATCCCACCCCACGTTGTTTAATCCCTGCTAGGATACTGACTAGATCGATTGTATGCAGGTCTTGTGTAGCAACTGCTCACCATGTCCAGAAGACACTGTTTTAAAGTCCTCCCTGATCTCTGGTTTCTATATTCTTTCTGCTCAATTTTCTGTATATTTCATGAGCCTTGTGGAAGGGCGAGTCATACACTACTCTTAAAAAATATTCAGTTTTATTACTTTAATTACACGCATATGTGTGCATGGGGATATGCTTATGATTGCAGGTGCCCCTACAGGCATCAGATTTCCTGGGAATGGAGTTAAAGGTGGTAGTGGGTGCTCATATGTACCAGATGTGGATGCTGGGAACTGAATCTGGGTCCTCTGCATGAGCAACAAGCATTCTTAATCACTGAACCATCTTTCAAACAAAGAATATGGGCCTAGGAAGAATTATCCTTTATAGATTACACAGACAATCATTGCTTTCTCAGTTTTATATCAGGAAAAGTAATCATAAATCAAATATTTATCTCTAAAGATAAGTGATCATTTATTCAACATAAGGTTTTTCCAAGAAACACAACTTTTATGTAAAACCCTTCGTGAGCAGCTCAAGCAGGTGAAAGCACTTGCTGCCAAGGCTGACAACCTGATTCCATTCCCAGAACCCACATGGTGGCTGGAACCTACTCCTGCAAATTGTCCTGACCTTTCCACATATGCCATAGTGCATACACACACACAAACAAAAATAAGTATAGGTGGGCATGATAGTATATGCCTTTAATTTCAACACTTGGGAGGCAGATCTCTGAGTTTGAGGCCAGCCTAGTCTACATGGAAAGTTTCAGGTTAGACATAACTACATATTGTTTCAAAAAAAGTAACAAAAATAAACCCATTTATTATGTAGGAAAGGTATACTAGTCAAAGATAAAGTATTGATTGTTACATTCAAGAACCTCAAAGTACTTTCAAGTAATGCTCTGAAAGGTAGGTGAGAAAGTAACCTAATAGAATAAGTTTTTAATCTACTGATTTCTATTCTGAATACATACATAATTAGGTATACTTACCTTGTCATAATAGTCTGCCGGTCTGGGCGTACATCTAACAAAATCTTCATTATCTGGGGTTCAAATCCCATGTCCAGCATCTTGTCTGCTTCATCTAAAACCTGTATTCAAAATGAAGAATGTGGCCAATCTCTTTTCTAAACACTTACTTTCCCTATTATCTAAGACATTTCAACTTCTCAAGACCAGAATAAACTTTCTGTGGACAAAGAATGCAGACTGATTTGTTTCACTTGATTCCCAACAGTTTCTATGGCTACTGAATGAGAAAAACCGAATGTCTAACTTTCCTACTATGTTCAACAGAGTGGGAAATAGTTCCAGAATACAAAACCCTACAAAACAGCCATCCCCTCCCCCATTTTTTTTTTTTTTTACAAATTCAGTTCTTTTTCCTCCCAGTATTCCAAACCCTTACTCCATGATTACCAAATAGGTTACACTTTTCAGGTTGACAAAGTTATTCATTTGTAGGTCATTCAATCTTCCAGGAGTTGCAATAATGATGTCTACACCTTTTGAAACATCTTGTATTTGTCCATCTCTATCGCCACCACCATATACACAAACACTTTAAAAAAATCCAGAAGTTCATGTTTAAGCAAAGAACATCCCATCATAATGCAAAATTGCAACTAACCTAAGCATTTCGGTTACAGATAAGATGAAATAAAAGAATCTCATGTTTTTAGGAGTAGCCACCCCATTATGCAAACTATCCCCACTGCCAGCCTATAGTGTCTCCTAAAGAACCATATTTCTACATTTCTGAGCTTTATGACATAGCTGTTGTTAATTAAATCAGATTCCTAAGGTATAAAACTAATGAAGATGTCAGAAGCTATGATAATAAAAGATAAACTCAGAGCAAGAACTTGTGTTGTTATAGCATAGCAGTAACTTAAAATTTTATTTATTTACTTATCTTTATTTTACATACATTGGTGCTTTGACTGAATGTGTGTCTGTGTGAGGTGTCAGATCCCCTGGAACTAAAACTACAGACAGTTGTAAGCTTCCATGTGAGTGCTGGCAATTGAACTGGGTCCTCTGGAAGAGCAGTCAGTGCGCTCATTGACTAAGCAGTCTCTTCAGCCCTATACAGCAGTGATTTTAATAATACAATCTATTTTTGTTTTTCGATACAAGATTTTTCTGTGGAGCTCTGGTTGTCCTGGAATTCTCTGTTGAACAGGCTGGTCTTAAACTCAGAGATCCATCTGCCTCTGCCTCCTAAGTGTTGGGATTAGAGGAGTATTCCACTACTGCCTGGCTATAGACTATGTTTTTTAAGATTTATTTTTACTATTTTTAATTATGTGATTGTCTGCACTCAAGTATGTGCACATAAGTGCATGTGCTCTTGGAGCAAGAGGTGTGGGATTTCCCTGGAGCTGGAGTTCTAAGTGGGTATGTGCTGACTTAGGTATTAGGAACTTGGGTCTTCTGTAAGGGAGCAGGCAATCTTAACTGCTGAGCTAGCTTGTCAGTCCATAAAATGTACGTTTTAAAGAATTAGAAGGCTTTTGAATGTTTACAACTCAAAACATGATATTTAGGAAGCCCAGTGGTGGCACATTTCTTTAATCCCAGCACTAGGGAGGCAGAGAAAGGGAGATCTTTGTGACTTTGAGGCCAGCCTGATACACATAGTGAGTTCCAGGACAGCAAGAGAGACCCTGTCCCAAAAAAGAAAAGTTTGAGGAAAGGTTTAATTCAACATTACATAATTTACACACATACCAAAGCATAACATGGTACTCCATTAATAAACATGATTTTGTTGTGTATCAATTGAAAATTAATTTGTAGAGCTGGGGTGATAGTTCAGGAGCTGAGCATTTGGCAAATATGCACAAGATGGTGAATTTGAACCAAAGAAACACACATACACAATTTAAATAAAGTTACTACAAATGTGGAGGTGAATATAACACTTATATAGAAATGACTTACCTTTTAAGATCACTATATGAATATTTAGAACATTCAGCTTCTACTTGAAGGGCTAATTCCCGGGTTGGTGTAAGGACTAACATGCCTGGTCCATTTCTTTGTTCTCTAGCTCTTTAAAAGGGAAACAATAATTACGTTATTTGTCTCAGGTGCATGGCAAGGTCATTTAGAGCAAGATTTGTAATGATGGTGTCTAAGCAGAAAAGACATGTTTTTACTTTTTGGTGAAGTGTATGATTAAAAAGTCCCTCCTGTAGGCCAGGTGGTGGTACAGCCTTTAATACCAGCATTTGGGAGACAGAGGCAGGCATTTCTGTGAGTTTGAAGCCAATTTGGTCTACAAAGCAGATGCCAGGATAGCCAGAACTGTTACAGAGAAACCCTGTCTCAAAATAAATAAATAAAAAGTTCCTCGTGTAGACTTAATTTTATTAATTACAATTAACATACATAAAAAATAAGCTGCTGGTATAAGTTTCTATAATTTTTATTATAAAGGTAGAGTTACCATAAAATGACAAAAGCCAGAAAATAAGTCACATGCACCACAAATCTACGGCCTCAAATATTTTCTTGTTCATTTAACATTTCATTTGAAATGATACTTTTTCATTGAATAGAACTATATTGGACAATACATTCATAGAAATTTAATTAAACAACATGATTTAGGTCAATTTAGCAATTTGATTCCAGTGTTTTTTATTGACTTTTGGTAGACAGTATCTATTGCTTCCTAAACTGGTTTTATGACCGTATACATCATAAGCATAGTCATGTGCAGCCTGGCAAAAAATAGGCATCACTTTGACCAATGCAAGAAATGACAGAACTTAATTATAGTTTTTGTTATATACTATTAAATCCCTAATAAGAAAATAAAGCCAAGGGAGTTCTTACAGTGGTTGAGAGTCTAGGTGGATAAATCCAGGCATTAAATAGGACAGTGTCTTCCCTGTTCCAGTTTGTGCTACTCCAATAAGATCTATTCCTTGTAGAATTATTGGCCATGCCTGTGACTGGAAAAAAAAAAGATCAATACTAAAACAAGAATCACAACTCCTCTTCATCTGTGCCCGTCAGCTCTAGGTTTTTAAACACATCTTGTTAGTCATTGGCAGTGCTGCAGGAGGTACTGGGCACATGCTTTTAAGACACAGCTATTCCCTAGTGATTTAAACTTCTAACATTCAACAGATATTATCTGGAGGAGAGGGATGTTCAATGAAATATTGGAGTTAACAAAAGCATACCTGAATTGGTGTAGGTTTTTGAAAGCCTGCTCTTTTAATGTTTTCCATAACTTCTGGGTAACTTTGAAAGGCATCTTCAAATTTACAAATAGGGTTAGGGATAGGACGTTTCTCACCATCTTTCAAGTCATCACATGTTATATTAAAATTTTCTTTCCTTTATAGAAAATACAAATATTAGTGGATTTGTTCAATTAGCTTGAGAAAGAAAAGCTTTCTTTCTTTCTTTCTTTCTTTCTTTCTTTCTTTCTTTCTTTCTTTCTTTCTTTCTCTTTTTTTTCTTTTTTCTTTTGGTTTTCTGAGACAGGGTTTCCCTGTCTAACAGTCCTAGCTGTCCTGGAACTAGATCCTGTAGACCAGGCTGGCCTCGAACTCACAGGAATTCACCTGCCTCTGCCTCCTGAGTGCTGGGATTAAAGGTGTGCGACACCATGGCCTGGCCCAAGAAAAGCACATTTCTTACAGTCGGTTCAGGTAATAGCCAGAAAGTCATCTGTGACTGATTAAAACCAGATTTTAAGGCGATATAGACTAAGAAATGGAGGGATGGACATGGTGGCACACAACTGGAAGGCCAGCACTTGGAAGTGGCGACAGAGGACTCAAAGTCTGAGGCCAGCTTGGGTTATACACTCTGTCTCAAAACAAATAAGTAAACAAATGGACAGACAAAAAAAGAAATAGGACCCTGTTTCCCTCTTAAATGAGGGTGCAGAGGTAAAGGAAAACCTAATTCTGTGGGTGAATGAATGAATGAATGAGTATGGAAAATGGGACCCAATACGTGCATGATAATATAAGACTAGGCTAATAAATAAATAGTCCTAAGATGAGTTATTTGACCAAGGCTTAGCATTATCTCATCTTTTTATTATATCATCTTTCTGCTACATCTATTTTTTTTTTTTTTTTTGCAGAACCTCATGTGGACTTGGCTAGTCTCAAGCTCCACACGTAGCTTACACCGACCTTGAACTCTTTCCTCCTCATCTTACCTCAAACTCCAAAGTGCTAAGATTACAAACATGCACTACTATGCCCACCCATTATTTTTACAACAGACTTGATTTGTGTCAGTTTTTAAGGTTGCTATTAACGGGAAGAAATGGTTCAGTGGTTAAGAGTCCTATTTGTTCTTGCAAAGAACTAGGGTTCAGTTCCCAGTACCCACATGGTGGCTATCACAGTTTGTAACTCCAGTTCCAGAAGATTTAACGCCCTCTTCTGGCTTCCTTGGGAACCTAATGTATGTGGTGTACATATACACATGCAGCCCAAACAATCACAGACTCATAAAAAAATCTAATAACTTCAGATAAGAAATCAAGAGTTTGAGAAATTATTCTTTGTTTTGTAGTAGAAAGATAATTACAGAAAAGTACACCTGGCCAAAACTGAGAGAACAAACTGACTGTAATGTCAGCTCCAATTGATACATCTACATCTGAGACAAACCCTCCATCTCAGGCCAGAGGAACATCACAAAAGACAGGTGAAATGATTAAATGAGCCAGAGCACCAGGTCATCTTTGGTGAAATTGTGCCTTCTAGATATGAGAGTGAAGATGTACCCATGGAATCTCAAATATATTCCTAAATACCAGTTCACATGCCAAGACTGACAGATGAAGAGCTACAGGGAACTAATGAATGTTGAGGGAGGAAGAACAGGTTATCTCCAAGGACAAAGGCCCTAACTGGTTATTTACCACCAGATAGTCAGTCCTGAAAACATACATATAAGCAACAACAAATGGGCTCAGCAGGTTGAAGGGGCGTGGTCGATCGACAGTTATGATTAACCAGACTAGCTTTAATATATAATATTCAGCTTTAATAAAGGAAAGAAAAGGGAACTTACAAAAGCCAAGGTTCCAGCGAGGAGCGCAGGAAAACAAAAAGAGCGAACAAACGCACACGGATGTTTTAAAGGTATCTGGACCCCCGGAGGGGTCACGCCCCTCAGACAAAGGGATTGGTTAGCTCCCCCATCAACAGGTTGCTTAATTCATGTAACAATGATATGTAATAGTAACAAAGAGGAAAAAAAAACATGCGTTTGAGAAGATGTGGAAGGGACACATGAGGAGTTGGACGGAGGAGAGGGAAGGGAGAAATGATGTAAATACAGTACACATATGTGAAATGTTTAAAAATGAAAAGAAGTGCTGGCTGGATGGCTCAGAGAGCAAAGGTGCGTGACAGTGAAGTTGATGCTCCATCCCCGAGACCCACAGAGTAGGGGAGAAGCAACTGCTGCAAGTGGTCCTTTGGCCTCCATATATGCGCCAATGCCATGCATGTATGTATGCACACATACACACATATATAAGTGTAATTAAAAAGTAATGGGATTCATTACAAAAGAAATTACCATATTAAAATACAATATTTAAAAGCTTTTTACCTTTTCACTGTTAGCTGCGGATATAGCTAAGTTGTAGAGTATTGGCTTCAAATGCATGACGGTGCACACTTATAATCTCATCATAAGGAAAGTAGAGGAAGGAGGATAATGTGACATACAGCAGTTCTTTTTTTTCTTTGAGACAGGGATTTGTATTCCAGACTGTTATCAATATCATTATTTAGACAAGGATGATCTTCAACTTCCGATCCTTGCCTTTATCTAAAGGGCTGGGAATGCAGGTATGTGCCATCTTGCCGTCATGATACTAGGAACCAAACTTAGGGTTTTGTGCATGCTAGGCAAGCATTCTACCAACTGAGCTCTATCCTCAGTCCTAGAATAACTTTTTCATTTGGTGGGGGTGGGGTGGGAAGGACCACATGAGAGTATTGCACATTCCAGGCATATGCTCTACTACTGAGGTGCACATCCAGTCCTAGTATACTTGTCAGAATGCATATACTTTAAAATAATAATAAAAGTATAGCAAATATATAAACTAGTAGCAGTGGTCTGTTCTCAGCACCAAGTTTTATAAGCTGTACATAAACACAGTACACTGTGACTAGCACAGCTTTAGTTTACCACCGTCATGTCACCACATACATGTGAATAATGCATTGCATTGTTTACTGCAGCTACAATCACTTCAAAATAGTACTTCTTCAGGTACGTTATAATCTATGGGGTCACTATCATGCAGTTGGAAGTTGACTGTTACATCCCCAGCATTGCATTTAGTTCCTCGGCTATAAGAACCACAATAAGTGTTCAGGTGCTATTTATGGCCTCTGAGACACAAACAGACCAGCTTCCATCATCACAATTGGACATTTATTGTTGTTTGCGACAGTCTTGCTGACCCTGAACTCATGATTCTCCTGCCTCTGCCTCCTGAGTGCTGGGATTACAGGCGTGCGCCACCATGCTCCACTGCAGTATCTGACAACACTGTTCTAAAACTCGCCACATGAGATGCAGCCAAGGTTTCAGTCGAGCAAACATGAAAGTTGGGAACAGTGTTACAATACAACCATTTAAAATCCTTGCCTAACAAGTCAACAGTAAGAACCTGAGAACACTGAGGTAATGTGACAACTACTCACCTCCAGTTGTCTATCTGCACTTGTGACATTGAGCTGGTCGTTGCTGATTCTATGTAAAAGTTTTTCTTAATTGGAGGTAAATCTGGGACAAAGATGACAATCCAAACTTAGATAAAAAATGAGAATGTACATTTATTAACACTTATTCAAAACTACAGATTTCAAACTAGAATAATATTTAAGTTCTCTATGCATACAGTTTTTGATAGTTCTTCATGTTGCTATCTAGGCTTATGCCAGTCTAAAAGATCTTTTGGTTTCTCTTTCAACTTTATTTTCCACTCAGGAAGGAATCTTTTAAAAAATATTTGTATTTTGTTACTTATTATATATGTGTATGCATGTCTGTGTGGGTGTATGCCATGTGTATAGGAGCCCGTAGTGGCCAGAAAAGGCAGTTAGGTCCTTTGGAGCTGAAGTCTCAGGCAGTTGTGAGTCACCCAACAAGTGTGCTGGGAATTGAACTAGGGTTCTCTGCCAGAGCAGCAGGTATCCTTAACCATTCAGGCATGTCTACAGCCTACAGGAAGGAATCTTTTACATTAAAGGAAAGGAAAGCATGATTTTTTTTTTCTATGCAGGGTCTCACTGTGTAGCTCTGACTGTCCTGGAGCTCACTATGTAGACCAGGTTGACCTCGAACAAGAGATCCACCTGCCTCTGTCTTCTTCATACACTTTGAATGTTGGGATTAAAGTGTGTACCACTGGGCATGGCTGGAAAGCATGATTTTTTTTTTTTTTTTTTTTTTTTGGTTTTTTCGAGACAGGGTTTCCCTGTAGTTTCTAGAGCCTGTCCTGGAACTAGCTCTTGTAGACCAGGCTGGCCTCGAACTCACAAAGATCCTCCTGCCTCTGCCTCCCGAGTGCTGGGATTAAAGGCGTGCGCCACCACCGCCCGGCTGGAAAGCATGATTTTTAAAAAAGCCCAACTTACTGCAACAGATGAATTTGCTTTAAAATATTTTAGACTGATTTTAATTTTTTCTTCAAAGGTCCACAACATTAGTTTAAAATCTTTCAGATTTATTTAATTTTATTTATTTAGTTTTGGAGACAAAATATCATTATGCAGCTCTGGCTGGCCTTAAACTTAAGAGATCTGCCTGCTTTTGCCTCCTGTGGGCTGAGAATAAAGGCATCTGCTACCACACCAGGATACTTTTATTATGTGTATGAATGTGTCTGCATGTGGGCATGTGAGTAAGGCCTGCAGGTCTCGGCATTGAAATCCCCCTGGAGCTGGTTCTTAGGAACCAAACTCCTGTCTTCTGCAAGAGCAGTACACACACTCTTAATCAAGCCACCTCTTCAGGCCATACCATTAGCGTTTTTTTTTTTTTTTTTTTGTAATGTTGATAACCAAACCCAGACCTTCTTGTTCAGAAACTTACTCTACCACTGATCCACAAATTCCCAGTCCCCATACTACTACTTTTTGGCCTTAAATATAAATCCTCAATTTTCTGAGGTTGTCTCTGTCTGTCTGAGTCTCTCTTTGTGTGAGCAGTGTTTGCATGTATGTATGTTTGTATGCATGCATTCATGCATATATGTGTGCATGTGAAAGCCAGAGAATGACGGGGGGTCCTCCTTAGTTGCGCTCTCATTGAAACTGAAGCTCACCAACTGGCTAGACTGGCTGGCCAGTGAGCTCTTAGGCTCTACTTGTCTCCATTCCCCAAGCCAGGAGATTACAGATGATCAGCACCCATCTTGCTTTATATGTGGGTGCTGGAGATCTGAACTTGGTCCTAGTGCTTATGTGACAGCTCTGTAGACCTTGAGGATGTAAAAGCACCTCTTCTAAGCTTAAATCCTTACACAATGCCCCATAATGCATCAACTGCATTAACATGTAGAGGTTCAGGCCCACATGATGATATAGTCACAAACACTTTGATTAATTTATTAATAGTGTATTATTTTTGTGCACATGTGAAGTATGTGTGTGTGTACAAACATCTGTGTGTGAGAGTATGTTGCAGCTTACAGAGGCCAGAGGACGTCACGTATCCCCCTCTATCCCTTTCTACCTTATTCTTTTGAGGCGAGTTGTCTTGGTGGACCTGGAGTTCAAATTTTTCAGTTAGGCTGGCTGCCAGTCCTCCTGGTTCCACCCCTCTATGACCAAGCTGCATGTACAGGCACGCACAGGACCACATCCAGCTCTTTAAGTGGGTGGGGTGATAAGAGCTAAACCCAGGTTCCCATGATTTTGAAATAAATACCTTTGCACACTGAGTCCTCTCTCCAGCCTATACAACCAAAAATTAAATAATAATGCTGTATTGTTGCTTCATTTTAATAGCCAAGTTTAGTGCTCAATTTGAGCCTAAAAGTAGACATTTCATGAAGCAGGACTTCTTAAACTTTTCTCTCAGAACCACTTTTCACTGGTGAAAGTTTTAAATGACCTTGACAGTTAGGTAAAACGGGTATATATATCGAACAGTCACTGATAATAAATCAGAAATTTACTTCAAAAATTCTATATATATATATATATAGAACTATATATATATAACACATATATAATATAAAAATTATATATATAATTTTACCATTTATTAAAGATTAAGGTAAAATTGTATTCTAATGAGATAGATGTGCTTATTTATTTTTTCTTTAATTTTTTTGTTTGGTTTTTCAAGACAGGGTTTCTCTGCATAACCCTGGCTGTCCTGGAACTTGTTCTGTAGATCAGTCTGACTCCTGAGTGCTATGAAGGCGTGCATCACCACCACCCAGCTAATTTATTTTTATACAAAGAGTTAAATCTTAGTTGAATAACTATAGTGCAAGGTATAGTTACTTGCACTAAGTATAAAAACTGTCAATAGCTTTTAGAATTGTCAAGATTTTATATTCTAATCATCTATACATGTCACTTTACACAAATATATAGTACAAAATGGTGATTTCATAAATTGTTGGAAATTCTATGCTAATCCCAAGGCATAGTCACTGAATATTTTTTGAGAGTCCTCTGCAACTCAAATAGCAATTTTTAATTATTTTTTTACTTTTTTTTGAGGTAGAGTCTTACTGTGTAGCCCTGGCTGGCTTGGAATTTGCTATATAGACCAGGCTGGCCTCAAACTTAAAGAAATATCCTTGTCTCTGCCCACAGAATTCTGGGATTAAAAGTGTATGATACCATGCCTGACCAGAAATTTTTAGAATCAAACATTCTAAAACAGTATAATTCAAAGATATACTAATTTGATATTTAACATGCTGAGGAATGTCTAAAAACTACCAACTCTTTTTCTGTAGTTAAAGCATTATGTTTCTGTACAGTCAGAAAACTTTGTACGTACAGTAAAATACACTGCAATTGATAACAGAGTATAAACCTGAGCAGAGGTATTGCAGGCGGCATCTAGCGGTGCTGTGTGGTGGGATGGAACGCACGTCTCTGTGTAAATGCAAGGCTATGGTGAAGGCTGCCTGTGCTGAGACACAAGTGAGCACGGCCCGAGACGCTTCAGATCTACTAGTGTTTGGTCACTGAGTGTTCAGAAACCTTGTACTGTTGCCACATTTTCCATGACTTAAATTCAGTTACATGATCCTACATGGGTCATGACTCGCAAGTTAAGAGGCTGGGTTACAGAAGACATGAACTTCAGTAAAGAAACAGCACTGCCCACAAATGGTAGGATACAGCACTGACCTGCCCACTTTTTCTTTTCCCACTTCAAAGCATCTTCTCGAATTTGGTCCCAATCGATCAATGGCTGATCTTCTGTTACACTGTCACTTGTGCTGGTATCTGCTCCAACAGAAGGTTGGAGTTCATTAATACCTGTTAAAAGATTTTTACAAAATTAGCTTTGAAGTAAATCCTGACAGCACAAAATCCCAATGTAATATTTTTGTGTTTATTTATATAAGGATATTAATATTTGAAATGTAAAAAAATCCGTAATTTCCAGGTCTAGGGAGATGGTTCTGTGTGCATGAGGACCAGATTTGGATCCCCAGCCCCCATGTCTGTTATGAGTGGGCATGATGGTCCTCCTGGAATCACAGAACTAGGGAGGCACACACAGAAGTTCTCCAGAGCAGGCTGGCTAGCTTGAGTAGCTCAGTCAGTAAAGTCTGTACTCAAATCAAAGACCTACCTAAAGTAGGTGGAGAGCACTCAGATCCACTGCTGGCCTCTGAACACAAGTTAGAGTGCACACACACAGGACCAATCTTTACCCTTAATACTAAAGTGTGCTTTAAAGAGTTCTCTCATTTGAACTTACCTGTGGCTAAAAGTAAAACTAGATTTAACCATAATAGTTAAGTAGCCACAGGTATTATGTATTTTTTTTACATCCATTTATTTTTGATTATTTTTATAGTGTGTGTGTGTGTGTGTATGTGTGTGCACTCACATGTCCCTGAATATGCCATGGGATACATGTCAGAGGACAACATGTAGGAAGTAGTTTTCCCTTTCTACTATATGCGTTCTGGGGATAGAACTCAGGTCAGTTTGTTATTCTTGGTGGCAAGCAACTTTACTGACATTATGTAATTTTAAAAAGCCAAAGTAATCTTAGCCCTTTATTGAAAAAAATGTGTAGATCTGGAACATCTGAAGCCTTGCCTGAGGAAAGGAATCAAGTATGATGTTTATAACCCTGAAAAAGAACCAGGTATGGCGAAGCACATTTGTATTCCCATCTCCCTGGAGGCTGAGGTGAATGGATTATGAGTTTGAGATCACCTTGTCCTACATATGGAGACTCCGCATCACAGAAGAGAACAAAACCAGTAACAATGGTAAGAAGTATCTTTAAAATATGACAGGAAAAAAAATCAATGAAATGATTCCTAATGATATTATGCTATACTTATAGACTGGAGCCTAGTATAACTGTCACCAGAGAGGCTTCATTCAGTAACTGATGGGAGAAGACCCAGGGCCAAAACATTAGGTGGAGCTCAGGGAATCCCACAGAAGAGGGAAAGGAGGGACTATCGGAGCCAGAGGGGTCAAGGACATCAGAAGAACACAGCCCACATAATCAACCAGGGCTCATAGGGGACTCAGAGACTGAAGCTATCAGGGAGCCTGTATGGGTCTGACCTAGGTCCTCTGCATATGTGTTACAGTTATGTAGCTTGAGTTTTTGTGGGACTCCTAACAGTGGGAGTGGGGGCTGACTCTGACTCTCTTGTCTGCTTATGGAGCCCTTTTTTCCCACACTAATTTGTCCTGTCAGCCTTAATATGAAGGTTTGTACCTAGTCATATTGTAACTTGTTATGCCATGTTTGGTTGATATCCATGGGAGGCCTGCTTTTTTAAGGGAAATGAAGGAGGAGTGGATCTGAGGGAGAGGAGAGATATGGGAAGGGCCTGGGAAGAGAGGAGGGAGGGGAAACTGGTTGGGATGTAATATATCAAAGAATAAATAAAATTTAGGTGGTATATGCCTTTAATCCCAGCACATGGGAGGCAAAGGCAGGCAGATCTTTATGGGTTCAAGGCCAGCTTGGTCTACATAGAGTTCCAGACCAGCCAAAGGCTACATAGTGAGAATCTGTCTCAATAACAGTAATAACAACAATAAACTAAAGCACTTAAGTATGTAAAAATTACTTACCAACTTTGTGTCCTGGAATGTAATTTTGTTGTTTTTTAACAACATTATCTATCACTGTTTTTGCCTTTGTTTGCATGGCTTTATTGCCAAAAATTTTGATTTCTGCCTCAGGACTTCCTTTTATTACCTAGATAAAAAGGGAGAAACAAAGGTGAGATTGAAGTCTCCTCATCAAGCCTAATAATTACCCTACTTCAAATAGTAAGAAAGAATGTAAACATGGTCTTGCTACTATTCCATATCCAGTTTGACTGGTATCCTATGTCTCTTGATGGGTAACAATGACAATCTGTAAACTTAAATTCAGAACTTACTGGTAGAGGGAAAAATAAAACAATACAGGGGCTGCCCAGATGGCTCAGCAGTCAAAGGAACTCGCTCCCAAAGCCTGGCTTTGAGTTCAATCTCTGGATCCCACTGAATACCACACACAACCCTCTGGTGTTTGTGCTCCACCCCCACATAAAAAATAAAGTTAAAATAAAAGGATTCTCTAATTAATACATGTATGCAGTAATGATAGAGTTAGTTTTACTTTTAGTTTAGTTTTTTGAGACAGGGCTTCTCTGTGTAGCCCTGGATGTCCTGGAATTCACTCTGTAGACCAGGTCAGCCTTCAGCTCAGAGAGCTGCCTGCCCTTGTCTCCTGAGTGCTGGGATTAAAAGTGTGCCCCACTGCTGCTCTGCAGATTTAGGTTTTCAAGGCTAGGGTAAGGAGAACTAGGATTGAATACATTTATTACACCACTGAGGACTGAATCCAGGGCTTCACACAGGCCAGGGAACTATCTCCCAGCCCTCTTTCCACTTTCTATTTTGAGACAGAGTCATGCTAATTTACCCAGGGTTGGCTATGAACTCACACTGTAGCCCAGGCAGGCCTTGAACTTGTGATCTTCCTAAGCAAATGGGTTTATAAGCCCACAGCACTAGGGCTAGCAAATGACATATTTAAATGTACACTTATCAATATTTATCTTGAAAACTACTCTTTGTCAAGTGTTGTCTTTCTTGGCTGGTTATTCAATGTTTGTCAACTCCAGGGTTTACAGATATAAACAACTCTGTGTTAAGTGCTAAATGAAGCCATTATAGGATGCTGGGAGGATGTCATAACTTGACTCATCTAAAGCTCAGCAGAAGTTGCCTAGAAAGAGACAACTACAGGGTGATACTGTGAGGAAGTACATGGCAGTCTTCAAATATGCCAGGCCAAGTGGACTATGCCAAGGAGTCTGGGATTACCAGGCTCAAATCTTAGCTGCTGCGGGTAGTATACACATGTAATTCCGCCATTCATGGGCTTAAGGACAGGACACTGGAGTTATAGGGCCGGTATGAACTAAATACCATGTTCCAGGCCAATCTGTGCTGAAAATTGAGACCTTGGGTTGGGCTGGTGGGTAAAGGTGCTTGCTGCTAAGCCCAATCACCTGAGCTCGATCTCTCAGAACCACATACTGAGAGAACCGATTCCTGAATGCTGTTCTCTGACCTCCACATGTCACAGATGTTAGTATACTAATGCACACATATGTACACACTCACAAATAAATATAATAAAAAATAAAGGGTCTGATATACATTTGTAGAAGGAACAGCGGAGCTGCGTCCCGCCACCCAGCTAGCTTTACACCTGAAATAATTACACAGAAACTGTATTCATTTAAACACTGCCTGGCCCATTAGTTTCAGCCTCTTATTGGCTAATTCTCACATCTTGCTTTAACCCATATTTAGTAATCTGTGTAGCACCACGAGGTGGTCACTTACCAGGAGAGATCTTAACCTGCGTCCGACTCAGAGAGGAGGGGCATGGCGACTGCCTATGGTGACTGCCTGAAGCGTCTGCCTGACTCTGCTTTCTTTCTCCCACAATTCTGTTCTTTCTACTCTGCCTACCTAATTTTCTGTCCTATTAAAGGGCCAAGGCAGTTTCTTTATTAACCAATGAAAGTAACACATAAGACAGATGACCCTCCTCCATCATTTCCCCTTTTTCTGTTTAAACAAAAAAGGAAGGCTTTAACTTTAACATAGTAAAATTACATATAACAAAACAGTTATCAAGCAAGAATTACAGTTACAATATTTATATCTACTTTATCTTTTATAATAACTAAGGAAAACTATAACTACCTATTTATTTTTCAACTCCATCAAAGACTCCAGAAGGATATAATACTACCTAAGTAAACAAGAAATAAACAACTTCCAAAACTCTAGAAATGACAGAGACATCTTGCTGCCTGGACAGTCACCCAAAGTTCCTCTGTACCGTTGGGACATCTATCTTCGGCCTTGAAGCCCATAGTATCCAGCAGACATTTCCATGAAGCAGGAAATTCCAAAGACAGTTCAGTCACTTTCTGCTGTGTCCTGCAGAATGTCTTGCAGACTCTTTCATGAGTCAGGAACCCCAAAGGACCATCTCACCTTTAGGCAAGTTCAGCAGTCCTCTCTGTGTGGGTTCTTTGTGTCCAGTTTATGCAACAGTCCAGGCAAGAGCAGTTTCTTGCCCAAACGGCTATCAAACTCCATAAGGAGCCTCTTCAATGCCCATCTTCCTCTTGAAGTAGCTGGTGCTGCCAGGAGCAGACATGTCTTATTGTCATGAAAAGTCCTAAGCTATTAAAACATTAAATGCCATATTCTGTAGTCTTTGAAAGATATGAAGAATGTCTAACTGAAATATATCTCTATATATCTAGAAAAATCTAACATGAATACAAACTTGACTATCATAGATGATTATCTATTAACCTATATTTCCTAATTATACATTACATTTTAAAATGAACTACACAATCACAATACCTTAATCAATATCAGAAATACATATATATATGTATATATATATACATATATATATATATTACAAAATTGACCTTAAAATCCATACCAAAGCAAATTATTCATATCTATATCATATCCCCCTTTAAAGGTAAAAGAACATTTATAAACAATATTTGGGAATATGGGCGCAGTCATTTCTCTCCAAACTGCTTCCTGCTGAATGGGGGCGCTGTTATTTAGGTCTTTTATGGTATAACCTGTGTGCCAGGTTCATCTCAGTCAGCAATTGAGCGAAGTAATTTTTTTGAGGGTGTTCACAGCAACCTTTCAGGAGGGCGTGGTCTATCATACCATATTGGGATAGAAGCAATCCACAGGGTCTCATCCTCTGTGAAAACAAAAGAAGACCCTCTTTTCCAAAGCATCATGTTCTTAGATCCAAATTCTGAAGTCATACTGTTATGATATCCATTCTGGTCTAGCCTGGCAGCCCATATAATGAAATGACTCTCTGTATTTAGCTCCTTTACAGTCAAAAATTTTAAAGAAAACACAATAAAATACATAATCCAGACTCTGTGAATTTTCCATTTTTACGTGGCTTATTTTTCTTTACTTCTTTTAATCTATAACTATCTGTACTCTGTCTCTTTAAAGACTTTACCCTTTTTAAGGCATTAACTTTATTTTCTATATTCTTTTTCTTCTCTCTCCCAAGCCTATGTATACTCATCCAACATTGTGACCCATTTAAAGGTCTTTTATGTCTGAATCTGTCCTATTGTGAATCTGTAATTCCTTACTGTCCAGGAGCATTTCTTAAAATGCTGAGTGCTTCTTAAAAACTTTAGCTTGCACCATGTAGGGGTAATATGGTTGGCCTGTTTACTGCCCAGTCTAAACCTTAAGTGTGCTGTTATTATGCTAATTACGATAGTTCCTGCCTGAGACCAGCACAGTTCAGCATGGCGGAGTCTCTCTGCTTGTACCTCTGAGCAATGCTCATGGCACAGCTAACATGGAGCTGCTTGTGCCTCTGAGCCGCAGCATGCAATGACCCCTTTTAGGCACACAGTGAGTCTAGTTGCCATCAAACAAATTGTAGCATTTTACTCCAAATGCTCCATTCAAAAGTTTTGTCTCCCGCAGGAGCCAGACAGAGATCGCAATGGTGGCACAGCCCAGAAACTGGTATTTCAAAACTGCCACTTTTTAGTAGACCTGATCCTGAGGCCTACCCAGGCAGGAAGAGCTGAGCCACAGGCGTGGAGTTTGTATCGGCAGCAGGGCCCAGGAAGCCGCGTTTTTAAAATGACAGTGGCTTTTTTTCTGCCGCTATTGCTGAATCAGGAAATCTCTCTACAGTACATCCTAGCAAACAGCAAAAAGCTGTGTTAAACACTCTCTCCCCCCCCCCCCTCTCTCTCTCTCCTTTTTAAGCCCTCTCAGGTTTTTAAGTGGATTTAGTCCATCACGTTGGAGCACTACTCTGTAGAAGGAACGGTGGAGCTGCATCCCACCACCCGGCTAGCTTTACATCTGAAATAATTACACGGAAACTGTATTCATTTAAACACTGCCTGGCCTATTAGTTTCAGCCTCTTATTGGCTAATTCTCACATCTTGCTTTAACCCATATTTAGTAATCTATGTAGCACTACGAGGTGGTCGCTTACCAGGAGAGATCTTAACCTGCATCCAACTCAGAGAGGAGAGGGATGGCGACTGCCTATGGCGACTGCCTGAAGTGTCTGCCTGACTCTGCTTTCTTTGTCCCACAATTCTGTTCTGTTTACTCTGCCTACCTAATTTTCTGTCCTATTAAAGGGCCAAGGCAGATTTTTAATTAACCCATAGACAGATGACCCTCATCCAATATGTATTTCTGTGGTAGAATGCTTGCCTAGAATACACACGAGACTGTTGGTTCAGTCCCCAGTACCCTAACTAAATAGCTTAAAAAAATCAACGACTAGAGAACCACCAAAGGTCCTTATGCAGAAAAGGAACTATATGACTATTTTAGGGAGACTCCTCTGACTAGTGGGGCATGGTGAGGAGACTACAAGAAAGCTGGACACCTAAGAGAAAATGAACATTGTGGCATACCCCTGCAAAATACACAGCAGAGACAAGACTCTGCAGAAGATAAGGGTTGCTTTCTCGGCCTGAGAGGTTAGTGACACCTTTCACTGTACGATTAAGAACATGAAGAGCCCTGGCCGAGTACTTCATCACGTTAAGCATAAAGCAGATGCTAGTCAGGGGCTCCTTAAGAGCTACGCTCTCAGGGTTCAGGAACACAAATCACTTACCTGTATTCTAGTGTTTGTTGTATTTTGGATTTCTCTAATTTTTGACCCACCACGACCTGTTTAAAAAAAAATAAAGAAATCTATGATTATGAACTGAAATCAGTAAAAGGGGTCTATGTAGTTACCTCAAAGGCCTTTGTGTGGCTCGTCCTCAGACCATTCGAGGGCAGGTTCTTAGGGTGCAGGAAATATTCTCTTTTGGAAGGGGGAAGAGGCTGACATTTCATATTTGTTGTTTTTTTGTTTATTTTGGTTTTTTGTTTTCTGAGACAGGGTTTCTCTGTTTAACAGCCCAGGCTGTCCTAGAACTCTCTTTGTAGACCAGGCTGGCCTCAGACTCAGAGATCTGCTTGCCTCTGCCTCCCGAGTGCTGGGATTAAAGGCGTGCACCATGACATTTAGCAGACATTTCACACTGTGAGGATATAGGAGACGTCTTTCACTGAGATGGAGGTGAAAAGAGTCTATTCCAGCAATACAGAGATTGGATCCAAACTGCATTGAAAACAATGTAAAGAAATTGGAGACACTGTTAACAAAATTAGCAAAATTCAGGATTTTTTTGTGTGTGTTTTGTTTGTTTAAGACAATGACTCACAAAGCATCCCCAACCGGCCTTAAACGCAAGGCAATCCTCCTGCTTTGCCTCCTAAGTAGTGGCATTTCAAGCACTGAGCCGCCACATCTAGCAAGGGAGGATTAAGTACAGCTGAGTGGTATAGCACCTGCCCGAGTAGCATACCTAAGACCCTGGTTATAATCCCTGACAAATTCCAAGGGTGAGGGATTTGAACAGACATTCTTCAGAAACATTTAAGTCTATAAGGTGTTCAGCATCTCTTAAGAGTGAAACATAGACTATAACCACAAAAAGATTGCCTTCTTTTTTGTTTTAAAAAGATTTTGTGGGGCTGGAGAGATGGCTCAGAGGTTAAGAGCATTGCCTGCTCTTCCAAAGGTCCTGAGTTCAATTCCCAGCAACCACATGGTGGCCCACAACCATCTGTAAAGGGGTCTGGTGCCCTCTTCTGGCCTGCAGGCATGCACACAGACAGAATATTGTATACATAATAAATAAATATTTTTTTAAAAAGATTTTATTTTAAAAACATGGTTTCCTAGTTAGGGTTTCTATTGTTGTGACAAAACACCATGACCAAAAAGCAAGTTAGAGAAAAGTGTTATTTTGTTAATGCTTCCAGATCATAGTCAATCATTGGAGGAAGTCAGAACAGGAACTCAAGCAGGGCTGGTATCTGGAAACAGGAGCTGATGCAGAGGCCATGGAGAGGAGCTACTTACTGGCTTGCTTGTACCTTCAGGATTTGCTTGGGCCCAATCTTGTATATACCACTTCCATTTGATAATAAACTGCTTCTATGCAAGTCCTACTTGATTACTTGGTGGTCCACTGTCAAACGTTCAGTTTACACTAAGGCCCAATAGTAGACCAAGAGCCCTCTTTCAAAGGGAGAATATGCAGATGATGGTTGAGCCTTGCTCCAAAATCCAAAAGCTCTTCTGTGATTCATCTAGAGGGGCTTGTCAAAGGTCCAAGCAGCATCCCTATCAGCCACTGATACCTCAAATACCATAGGTCTTGCTGGATCATATGGTCCAAGTGGTAGAGCAACCTGCACTGCAGCCTGGACCTGTTGAGGAGCCTTCTCTCGTTCTAGGCCCCATACAAAGCTAGCACTTTAGTATGGGACAGAGTAGCACACCCAAGTGAGGAATGTGCTGTTTTCAGAATCCAAAGAGGCCCTGTAAACACTGTGCTTGGTGGTGGGAAAGGATAGCTTCAATAATTTATCCTTTACCTTAGAAGGAATCTCTGCATGCCCCCATACCACTGAACTCCTAAGAATTTCACTGAGGTAGAAGGCCCTTGAATTCTGGTTGGATTTATTTCCCATCCACTGATATGCATATGTGTTATCAAAGTGGTTGCTACCTCCTGCTCACTTGATCCAATCAGCATAATGTCATAAATATAGTGCACCAGATTGATATTTTATGGAAGAGACAAACGATCAAGATCTTTTCTAAGTTATGACACAGAGTGGGAAAAACTCTAAAGGTATATTGTTGCCCTTGTCAACTGAAAGCAAGTTGTTTCTGGTGGTCCTTATGGTCAGGTACTGAGGAAAAGGCATTTGCTAGATCATACCATGTACCAGATACCAGATGTGTTAATTTGCTCAAGTAAGGACACTCTACATCTGGTACAGCCGCTGCAACTAGAGTTACTACCTTTTTTTCTAAATGTTTATTTATTAATTATGTATACAATATTCTGTCTGTGTGCATGTCTGAAGGCCAGAAGATGACACCAGAACTCTTTACAGATGGTTGTGAGCCACCATGTGGTTGCCGGGAATTGAACTCAGGACCTTTGGAAGAACAGGCAATGCTCTTAACCACTGAGCCATCTCTCCAGCCATCTAGAGTTACTACCTGATCGAGTTTTTGATAGTCAACTGTCAGTCTCCACAATCCATCTGTCTTCTGCACTGGCTGGATAGGAGAGTTCAAGGGGAGAGAGATGTGTGGGAGCCAACACTGATGCATCTTTCAAGTTCCTGACGGTGGCATTAATTTCTGCAGTTCCTTCAGGGATGCAATATTGTATTTGCTTCACTATTTTTCTTTAACAGAAGCAACTCTAACCCTTCCAACCGTAAGAGCCCTCACTCCACAGGTCAGGAAACTAATGAGAATTCTGCCAACTTCTAAGTATATCAATCCTAATTATACATTCTGAACCTGGGGAAATATAACCACCAGATGAGTTCAGGGACCGACTATGAGTTGGACACCAGCCATACTCCATTAGTTACCTGACCTCCATAATTCCCTACTTTAAGGGGAGGGCCACAATGTTTCTTGAGATCTCCGGGAATCAGTGTCAATTCAGAACCAGTATCCAAGCAATCCCGGAAAGTTGTTTCCTTTCCCCTAGTGTACAGTTATCCTTATAAAGGCTGTAGGTCCCTCTGAGGAAGAACTGGAGAAAGGCCAACTGTGAATGGAAATAAGCTAGTAGTTGTTCAGTCCCACAAGGCTGAGTGTCTCAACTGGTCTTCTGTAGAATATGCGGGAATCCCAAAGAGGTAGGAGGCTCCATTACAAGTGAAGGAATGGATCTTCTGGCAAGGCGCGGGCAAGCAGGCAAAGAAGAAACACTTCCTTCTTCCATTGTCTTTATACAGGACTCCAGCAGAAGGTGTGGTCCCTCCTGCCTCAAGATCTGGATCACAAGTGTGCCCTCCATTCTGTACTTCAGTTCATTCCAGATATAGTCGACAACCACGAACAGCCATCACACAGGGTCTCACTACATAGTGCCAACCTGCCTGATCTTGATATATAGTCCAGAAGTGCTTCTACCTCCAGAGGGCTGAGGTTAAAGGCCTACATCACCATGTCCAACTTTATCCTCTTTTAAAAAGGTAATTAGCAGCTGTGCAGTGGTGGCGCACACCTTTAATCCCAGCACTTGGGAGGCAGAGGCAGGTGGATCTCTGTGAGTTCGAGGCCAGCCTGGTCTAAAAGAGCTGGTTCCCTGACAGGCTCCAAAGCTACAGAGAAACCCTGTCTTGAAAAAACATATATAATAATCAGGAGTACTTGGTATTGAACCAAGAGCTTTGTGCATGCTAGGTGCCATGGACCCATATCACTACCCCTAGTGATTTAAAACAAATACACATGTTTAGTAAGGATTTGGACAAATTGGAAAACAAAAAAAATCCTACCATCTAATCCAGCAATTGCCACATCTGCGCACATGTAAAAAGAACTAGAAGCATGGTGGCGAGTATCTGCACTGCTGTGCGCACAGAAGTGCTACTCACGAGAGTGTAAAACTGGAAGCAACTCAAACATCACCAAGGGATAGTGAATAACCACAACAGTGGAAGAGACATATAAGGAGTTAACTTTCTGTCTTAAGGAAATTCTGTCAGATACAGAGAAACAGATGATGATTGTGGGCATTATTTCAGCACAGTGAGCCCATCTCAAGCTATACAGTGTCTTGATTCTACTTAGGGATCTAAAATAAAATGCTCCAACAGCACAGAAAGTCGATGTGGAGGCCCCAAAACAAGGAAAAGTGAGTTGAGAAATGGCATTGTTCTAATCATGGGAGAGCTGGGACAGAGTCTTCCATTTATCACTAATACTGCACTATATATTTATTTTTAAATATAAAAATAAGGTGAGGCTGGGTAGCCGATTAAGGGGAAAGTATTTGCTTAACCTTTAACATCCCTATCACTGTTCATGCATCTCGGAGAAGCTTACCATTGCACTGCAAAGACTCTCCGGTGCAGCTTTCCGCAGTTCAGTTCACCTCAAGCTAAACGAAGGCAAAGCCCAGGCTCTGAGTTATCACTACCGCACCCTCTGGGCTCACCCTCGAGTGTGTTCGCCCAAACAGCCCGCTCAGGGAACGCGGAGAGACCCGCCCGTCAGCACCCGGCTTCACCGCGGACCCCGCGCGAGTCTCCCAGGAGGTTCTCTCCCGCACACCCCGCCGGCCGCCCCAGAACCGCGCCCCGTGCTGCTCCCGCCACCGCCGCCGCCCGCCCGCGCTCACCTATCACCGCGCCCACCACGTCGTTCTTCACCCCGAAGCAGAGCGGCGGTTCGCGGCGGCCGCCGGCGGCCGTGGCCTCGGCGGTGGCATCCGCGGGCTCTCTCCAGCCGCCGGCAGCCCCTCTGCTGCTACCGACCCGACCCCTCCGGTTCGGCTCCTCCACCGCCGTCCGACCGGCGCCGCGGGACCCCGCCGAGCTTCGCCGGGGAGCAACGCCAGAGGAGGAAGCGTTGGCTGCGGACTCCCGCCTAGACATGGCTATCAGGAGAGCCGCGCGTCGCACGTCGCACGTCGTTTCCCCCGACTCTGCAGCACAGGCCGCGGCGTCGGAGAAGCTTTGCTGCCGCCCGCGACCCCGCCCGCCAGTCTTCGGCGCGCTCATTGGTCGCCGCGCCTTGGGGGCGGGGCCTGCCCGGCCTGGCCAATCGGCGCTCACAGTCACGCGGCGGCCAGGACCTGTAAGGCTCCTGGTGTCACCCAGCCTGAGGACGTCGCACCTTGGAGCCTGGGACACAATCTCAACCGTGCCTCGAAATTCACATTCAAGCCGGGCTGATGGTGCAAGCTTAACATCTGGGGCAGGAGGGTCTATGCGACAATGAATTTAAGGTCAGCCTGGCAACTTGGTAAGACTCTTTAAAACGAAAATAAACGGATGAAAGCTTTGGGGATACAGCTCAGATGTGGGGCGCTTGCCTACCATAGGAGACTCTATGTACAATCTCCCATACCTAATGTAAGTAAAAGACTAGAGGCAAGGCTGAAGCTCACCTCGCTTTGCAAGGATTCTGGAGCTGGATACACTCCTTCAGGGCTGGGCTAAACCACAGTGTCTCTGCTGGGATTGGGATTCTCAAATTGTCTGAACATGTCTCAGAGGGTCAACCATCCCTCAGAGGGTCACTTAGAATCTTAGCACTGTACGTATAGGGACTAGGAGTCCATCCTAGACAAAGTAATTACACACAATTAACTATAGTATTAGGTTCCCTGAAGCTAGATTTAATCCTCCTTTTAGGGGCTCAAGTGCTGGGATTACAGATATCATACCCAGATATAGAAACAGTGTGTCTTGATGTAATACTTTCTGAAGAAACATGAATAAAGCTCTTATCAAAGTTGTTGGGTTTTTTTTGTTTTTGTTTTTGTTTTCCGAGTGCTGGGATTAAAGGCATGCACCACCACTGCTGGCTCTTGTTTGTTTGTTTGTTTTTGTCAAAGCTTCTTGGAATTACACAAAAAACACTGAGCAAATTCAAACTAAAATAAGCCAATCACAAAATGTCTTGACTATGCTTGAAGATGTAAAGAAATAAATTCTAACAGCACAGAATGGGGTATGGACACAGGAATTCAAGGAGACATGAGGAGCAGAGCAAATCTTGAATGTCCCTACAGTATCTGATCCTTAATCTGAAATGGGTGGTTAGCAGCCTTTAGAAATGACTTTGCTGGGTTTGATGTGCTAACATTAATGAGGAATTGTGCCTGCAGTGATATTTCATTTGTATTTTAATAAATAGAGCTTGCCTGTAGATCAGCGTAAAACAGCCACACTGGTCATCTTTACAGACCAGGCAGCGGTAACACACGCCTTTAATCCCAGTAGCCACACTAAATAGCTGTCACTTGGGAGGCAGAGGCAGGCGGATCTCTGTGTGTTGGAGGCCAGCCTGGTCAACAGAACAATTTCTGGACAGTCAGAGCTACGCACCGAGAAACCCTGTCTTGAACACTACTCCCAAAAGAGAGAAATGCATTGCTCCCAAGATTTCTAGAGCCATTTGAGATTCAAGTGTTATTTTTGAGTATATATAACCTTAACTTCATACAAACATCAAATACATACTTCTGTTTATAGTTTGTCCTTTCACTTTACATTCAGAGAGGATAAATTTAGATTTTTATCTTATATCAAATTTGTTCTTTGCCAATTTCACATATATGTTTATCTTGATTGCCCTCACCCTCACCCTCTCTTAGCTGTTGAGATAGAATCCTGCTGTGTAGCCTTGGCTGATCTGGTCTACAGCTTAGGCTGGCCTTGACTAAATCAATCTGCCTGCCTCAGTTTCCCCAGTGTTGGGAGTACAGGTGTGCAATATCATGGTTGGTGATAGAAGTTTTAATTAGTAGCATATTGTTCTTCTGTGGCAACAGGTTTGGGGAGTTATTTGGAAAGGTCTGTTTCCCTTCTGATTACATAGCAATTGACCCATGTATCCGTCCAGGGCTGCTTTAAAAATACAAAATCTATGCAAGTCTACACTCCCAGCACTTGGAAGGGGATCATTACTACAAGTTCACCTTATAAAGCAGATAGTGTATAGTATCCCCATAGACCTGTACACATCTAGGCATGTGCATATATGAACTCTTACGTGTCACTGATGAGCGCAGGTTAGCAGTTTAGAACTCATCGTTGAGGGATACATGTATGTGTCCTCACATGAACTAGGGTACATTCATGGCTGCCTCTCTTATTCTACCTAGGAAATGCACAACAGACGTGTGTCTGTGCCACTGATGAATGATGTGACTAATGTGAAGGATACAGGGTAAATGCTCAAGAAAGCTAGCTATCGGCACCTCATAGCTTATCACAAGCCACAGACTCACTAAAGCCATGGGTTCCAAATTCTCAGGCCATTGTTTTTCTATGACATATGTCTGCCTGGCCTATAAACAGCCATTTTAACTTCATTCAGACGTTTACTTGGACAGAGTCATATGAAACTTTAAACATGATGCCTGTGCTAGTTTGAATGTATGTTCCGTATCTACTCCTAAATTAAGGCCAGCTTTTTCTGTACAGTGTTCCAATTGACTGCCCATGTCAGGAGACATTAGTTTGAATAAGATGGCTGGGCAGTGGTGGTGCACACCTTTAATCCCAGCAATTGAGAGGCAGAGACAGGAGGATCTCTGAGTTTAAGGCCAGCCTGGTCTATAAAGCAGGGCAGGACTAGGACAGGCCAAAACTACACAGAGAAACCCCATCTCAAAAAAACAACAAAACAAAAACAACAACAACGAAAAATGAGATGGATCCAGAAACCTTGGCCAATCAGCATTATGTGTTCAGTAGTCTGAGACCTCTGAAAACCCACCATATTACATGATATAATACATCAGTAATATGAGGCTTCTATATGTTGTTTTTGGGCAAGTCATAGGGAAGTCTGTAGCTCAACTTTGTGACAGAGCTCTGAGGCATGGTTTGGAGAACTAAACCACACAACACAACTGTTGTTGGTTGTTCTTACTCTTTTGGCTCTCTGGGGCCAATCAGCTCCCAAATAATCACACATGGAGGCATTTTCTTTCTTATAAATGCCCGGCCTTAGCTTGCCTTGTTTCTAGCCAGCTTTTCTTAAATTAGTTAATCTACCCATCCTAAATTAGCCCATCTAAATTTTGCCTTTGGGCTTTTACCTTTCTCTCTCATATATATATCTTTTCTTTACTTCTTTCTCCGTGGCTTCCTGTGTAACTGGTGACTGGCCCCTGGAGTCTTCCTCTCCTTTCTCACAGCCTGCCAACCCTGCCTATCTTTTCTTCTGCCTTGCTACAAGCTGTTCAGCTCTTTATTGGACCAATCAGGTGTTTAGATGGGCAAAGTAACACAGCTTCACAGAGTTAAACAAATGCAACTCTACAGAAACTTATACAGCTATTAACAGTTCAGGTGACACTAAACCCAGAAACAGCACATCCAAACCTGCTTGTGTCTGAGGATAGAAAATGTGTCACATCGTTAAAGAAAAGACAAAGTCCCCCGGGTTCTTTGAAAAGGTTTACCAATAACCCTGTTGTGTTGGGGACTCCGAATTTTATTTCCAGGAGACATTTCTGGGAGGTGAAGGTGGGAAAGAAGCCCGAGTGGGCTCTTGGTATTTGCAAAGCCAATCTGTCCCCTGGGGCAAAGCGGTGATCCTCTGTCCCTCGGGGATGCTGGAGGATTGTCTGGCAGGGTGACTGCTTTGATGTCTCAGGAGCTGCTGACCCAAACTCTCAGCTGAAGGTCACAACACCCAGAGTCACTGGCGTTTTCTGGACTATGAGCTGGGAGAGGTCTCCTTCCATAGCATGCCTGAGAAATCTCACATCTATTCTTTCAGAGACACTTTCACTGAGCCTGTTTGCCCTTATTTCTACCTGGGACTCCATTCAGAACCTCTTAGGCTCTGTTCTGCCTCAGATGTTGAGCGAAAACCCACAGGTGGTCTTAACTCTGACATTTAGCTCAGGCTCCATACTCCATGCTCCCATCCCAGGTCATCCCCAGGGTTGTACAGCGGAGGACGACTCTGAATTTGTGCTCCTCCAGACTACACCTCATGGCTAGCATTATGGGTGTGAGTGCTGTACCCCACATTCTCTTTTATTTTATTTATCTTTTTTTCAAGGCAAGTTCTTTCTGTGTCGCCCAGATTGGCCTGGAACTTGCTAGGCTGTCCAGGCTGACCCCTGTCAGCATGCCTATCTCAGCTTGCTGTACCCTGGGTTACAGCCGTGGATCAACACACCAGGCAACAGGTGTATTTTTAACTTCTATGCCTTACATCTGAAAGACTTTTGTTATTAAACCCCATGGCTAGCCAGTGATGGACCACCGAGCCACACATACTCTTGTCATCCTAGAGCCTGTCCTGGGGAGTCATCCACGCTAGCCTTGACTAACTCTGCAGCTTCTCTGGGTCAGCACATCCAAGGGGCTCAAATCACAGCCCTGTATCACAGATGCATCGTACCTCAGAAAGTGATGGGAGTTTTAAGACTATATTATATTTAGGGGCTGGAGAGATGGCTCAGCGGTTAAGAGCATTGCCTGTCCTTCCAAAGTTTCAAGTTCAATTCCCAGCAACCACATGGTGGCTCACAACCATCTGTAATGAGATCTGGTGCCCTCTTCTGGCCTGAAGGCATACACGCAGACAGAATATTGTATACATAATAAATGAATATTTTTTTAAAAGTATATTTACTTATTTTATATCTGAGAGGGTCTTGTGCAGTCTAGGCTGGCCTCAAACTTGGTACAAAGCAGAGGCTGCTGACCTTGGATTCCTGCTCAGCTACTTCCTGACTCACAATTACCCAGCCTTTCAAACTGGTACTTGAAGATACCTGTTTCCTTAGAATCTCAGAAACACCTGAAATATTCATAAGGAACTGGATTAACAATTGTAGAATTCTAAAATGTTTAAAACTGTTCCTGAGTTTTCGTTTTAGTAATCAGATCATTAATGTTAGCCTCCGTCTCTCCCTCCCTCGGCCTGGCTCCATTCTTCTCTCCTTCCCTCCTTTTCCCCTCTTTCCCTCTCTGTCTTCCAGATCCAGCACTAGGGACTGGGTTCAGAGCCTTGGGCTTCTGTGAAGGTTCTCCGCACTGAGCTCACAGCATCGTCCCCGTGTGATTTTGATGTTGTTTTGTCAGGGTGTCCAGGCTACCCTTGAATTTGTTACTCTCACCCTTCACACCCCTTCCCCAGTAGCTGGAACTGCGGGCTAATGCCTCTGTGCCTCGATATGTTTTTGTGCAGTTTTTAACCAATTTTTAAAAATTTGTGTGTTTGTATATGTGACAGAGAGATAGACAGAGACACACACAGAGAGACAGGTAGACACAGGCAGACAGACAGACAGACAGACAGACAGACTGACTGACTATAGTCGAGGGTGTGGAGGTCAGGAGACACCTTCTCTTCCTTCATCACATGTCATGGGATTGCATTTAGCACTGAGGTCATCAGGTTTGCGATGGGAAGCACTTTCACCCGGTGAGCCTTCTCAGGCCATGATTGGTTCTTGGGAGAGGAGGGAAACAAGGGAGAGGAGGAAAATGCTGGGTGAGAGAGTTTGAGATGTTGTCACCAGAAGGGGAGACAAACTGTTGAAAAGGTAGTTGTCCCTTAATAGTTGAACACTACAGGTTGAAATGTGACAAAGTTCCCATGAATGTACTGTTTTTAACCATTAAATTTTAATATAAGAAAAATAAAAAAACAAAAACACTAGCTGCTCTTCCAAAGGACCCAGGTTCAATTCCCAGCACCCACATGGTGGTTCACAACTGTCTGTAACTCCTGTTCCAGGGGAACCAATATCCTCATACTGACACACTTGCTGGCAAAACATCAATGTCCACAAAATAAATTAAAAGCAATAATTACAAATTAATAGCCAGGTGTGGCGGCCCACGCCTTTAATCCCAGCACTCAGGGCAGAGGCTGGCAGATCTCTGAGTTGGAGGCTAGCCTACTCTCCAGAGCGAGTTCCAGAACAGCCAGGCTACACACAGAAACCGTGTGTGTGTGTGTGTGTGTGTGTGTGTGTGTGTGTATGTGTGTGGTGGGAGTATGAAAATAAAATTTAGAGAAATCAGAACGATGAATCTCTCAGGTAATCTGTTGCCTGAACCAAAACCCATTCAGACTGGTTCGTTCTGGGGATAACTGCTAGAAGTCCTGGTTGTAATTTGGGTTTGGGTCAGGTACAAAGAGTTTAAAAAAACATATATTAGGCTACAAAGAAAATGAGGGAGAAATAGTCATACGACCTCCACCTTCCTCTTAATCAAACTCAAACCAAGACACATGAGGTAAAACAGTGAACAGCTGACTCAGCAGTGCCTGGTAAACAGTAAAGACATTTTAATTCTTTGGAGGCTGCCACCGGCTCTGCAAGGGATGTGCGGGATATGTACTTGGGAAACCAAGATTCCAACAGCACTGCCTTCAAAATAAAGGAAATCATAAATCAGCTGTCGTCCAGATGAGAATGACCAGGGGTCTTATCTTCCTCACGTCTTCACAAAATTAATACCCACAAACAACACAGTGGCTAGCTAGCTCCAGCTCCCTGTAGGTGTCTGAAAATACAGAGACAAGGTGTGGGTGATACGGACTGGGTGTGTTTGTAAAGTAGCTTTAGCTGGGAACATCTCAGGAGAATAGCTCAGGCAAATGTATGGACCAGTGGGAGCATCAATGTCCTCTCTACCTCACGCCCAATAGGGACCCAGTTGTTCCAAGTTTCCACTGGTCTCTTAGACACGTCAGCACTGCTGATGGGTAGAGTGGAGCTCATGACAGAGGATTCCCCTAGGACCCGGTGAAGCATGCAAACCTCGACTGGTATCGTTGTATTAAGGTTAAAACTGACTTTTTTAAAACCTTAACAAGGAGACCCCTAGAGAGGAAATGGCAGTTTAGACTGAAGGAGGAAATTCACGCATACATGAATTAGGAATTTAGAAAGAAATGAAATTTGCCGAACTTGTAACGTGTTTCAATAACCACGGCTACCAGTTAGTTTAAACCATGATACACTGGCGTGAAGGATTTCTAAAGCAATAGTTTAGAGTTTGAGAAGACAGGAGACAGCAGGAGAGACATTCTACAGATCCTACTAGCCCGCCCTGAGCCCATGTCTTTGAAAGTAACAGGGAATTAACTGGAGCACTGCAGGTGAGTTAAGTCACCAAATCAAATTCCCAGGGTTAGCTGTATGTTGGGCAGGCCTAGGCTGTGACAGTCTGGATACTCCACAGAGTAGTGCCCTTCCCACCCACCCCCAACCCCGCCCAGGCCCCCGTGGCCCCGGGCCGCCTACTTGCCTGCAGGCTCTGGCTAGGGGCGTGGTAACAAGGGGCGTGGCCGGACCGCTCATTGAAAAGTGCGGTTGACAGCCAGGCAGTGCAGCTACTCCTGCTTGCAGGCTGCGAGTTCCACTATGGGTCCTCATGCTACAGATACTAACGACCAGGCGAATGGACCGACGCCATACCCTTCCTCGATGAAGCGGCTCAGCGCTCCACCTGTGTCCCCGCGGCTTCGCGTGCGGCCCTGGTGGTTCCCGGCGCACGAACTCAGGGATCCTCTCGTGTTCTACATGGAGGCCTGGGTAGCAGAAATGATCTTTGGTGAGCTCCTCATTACATGGGTGTGGGTTGGCTTCCCGTATTCTTGAGGGGCAGCAAGTCCTTACCCCATTCCCCAGTCCAATCTGACCATCAAGCCCAGCCGAGTCCGCCCCTTCCCACCTGAAGCCTTTCTACTTAACTGCTTACAGTCTCTTTACATGTTTAGGTCCCAATCAAGTCTTAATCCCAGAAATAGAGTGGTTAAGCCAGGCTTTGCTGAGAGTGGACATTGTCGACTCTGGGAATGTAGCTGAAATAACCATTTATGGACGACCCTGTGTGAAGAATCGAATGAGAAATATTCTCTTGCACCTGGCAGCTTGCCATAAAGAAGAACATGTCCAAAGAGGTAAGGGTCTTTGAAGACCTACTCGGGGAGGAAGCCATGGGAAGATTCCCAGCTGCTGGAAACTGTGTCTCTGGGGTTGCTTTCGGAGGGAGACCCTTGAGGAAGAAGTGCAGGGCAGACACACCCAAGCCTGTCACTCCCCAACTCATCACCCCCCAGCTCAGCCTTAAACTCCGCTTTTTCCAGATTCCAGGTCCAGGATCCTTTCTCTCTCTTTTCTCTTTTTTTTATTAAATTATATAATTTTTACAAATTTTTCACCTCCTCCCCTACTCCCATTTCCCTTCCCTCCCCCCACTCCTCCTCCCCCTCCCTCTCCAGTCCAAGGAGCAGTCAGGGTTCCCTGCACTGTGGGAAGTCTAAGGTCCTCCCCCCCTCCATCCAGGTCTAGGAAGGTGAGGATCCAAACAGACTAGGTTCCCACAAAGCCAGTACATGCAGTAGAACAAAAACCCAGTGCCAATTGTCCTTGGCTTCTCAGTCAGCCCTCCTCGTCAGCCACGCTCAGAAAGTCCCGTTGGATCACATGCTCCATCAGTCCAGTCCAGTTGGCCTTGGTGAGCTCCCATTAGATCAGTCCCAGGATCCTTTCTCTTAAACACCATGCTAGAGGCTCCTCCTGTTCCTAATCTAGGGAATTGGATACTGTTTCCCCCTTGATTGTTAGTGTTGATTCTCTTTCAGCTACAAAGATGAAACAACTTGAGGAATTCTTGAAGAACCATTCACCAAACTCAAGAGCCCAGGCAAAAGGCACTTGCTGACTGACAGGGAGACCTGCTTTCAGCCCGTGGAGGTGAAGAGAAACAGATTCTTAAAATCTCCCCATTTGTTTTCTTTCCTGCCTTTGTGGATGGATACCTGTTTGTTTCTCCAAGTAGCAATTTGTAGAATTGTTCAAATATAGAAATGACTTTTTTGGCCTGTTATTTTTATCACACACAATAAAGCAAACTTAAACATCAGCCATCAGTTGATGTGAGGTGTGGGTTGTTGTGTCAGTCAGCCCTCGAGGCTGGCACCGTTGGCTGAGGGTGGTTCTTTAGGTGTTTGAGGTGGGGGTGATGTGTTTCTCAGGCTGGTTCTCAACTCCTGTGCTAGGGCAGTTATTTCGCCTTATTTACCCCAGTAGTGGGGACAAGGACGTCATTGCAGCGTCAGCTCTTCATGCTTGAACTCAGATGTGTCTGTTTCTGCCTCCCAAGTTCTTGGATAAAGGCGTCTTCCACCATGCCTGGCCACTCTTTTGTACTGTTTTTTTTGGTTTTTAGAGACAGGGTCTCTGTAGCTTTGGAGGCTGTCCTGGAACTAGCTCTTGTAGACCAGGCAGGCCTTGAACTCACAGAGATCCACCTTCCTCTGCCTCCTAAGGAATGCTAAAGGCGTGTGCCACCATCGCCCGGCCTGTTTTTGCTTTTCTTTATTTAGTATTCATTGGTATTTTGCCTGTAGATAGGTATTTGTGAGAATGTCAGTTCCCCTGGTGGTGGAGTAAGTTAGATATGAGCTGCCATGTGATTGCTGGGATTTGAACCCAGGTCCTCTAAGTGCTCTTAACCACTGAGCCGTCTCTCTGACCCCCCAACCCCATTAACACCATTGTAACCCCTCTCCCACAGACAAGACATCTCTGTGTAACAGTCCTAACTGTTCGGAACTTACTTTGTAGACCAGGCCAGCCCCAGAAAGACCCACCTGCTTTGACCTCCCTCCCCACTGCTGTGATTAAAGGCTTGCACCACAACTGCAGGGCCCCTTTGTACTTTTCACCTGTTTTTTTTTTTTTTTTTTTTTCCACTGCTGACTCTTCTCTTTCCTCTCCTCCCCACCCCTCCTCCCTTCCCTCTTCCTCGTCTACTCCAGCCCAACTTGATTCTGTGGGTTTAGTCCTTGACCCCCTCTGTCTCCTACAATCCCTTCCTCTCTTCTGCAGGATTCCCTATTACCCAGCTCACTTAATGCCCTTTTTAAACTCTGGGTAGTAACCACTTTGGGGATGGAGTATCAGATAACCCACACATTATGTAGGTTCAGATCCATCACAGAAGCAAAATTTAACTCCAGAGTGGTGGCCCACGCTTTTAATCCCAGCACTTGGGAGGCAGAGACAGGTGAATTTGAGTTTGAGGCCAGCTTGGTCTACCAAGTGAGTTCCAGGACAGACCCAAAGGTAGAGAGAAAGCCTGTCTCAAAATAAAAAAGGAAATGAAACAAGCAAAGAAAAAAAGTAGCAAAATTAATTATGAAGTAGCAACAAAATAATAATATGGTTGGAGGTCATCCCAACATGAACTGTATTAAAGGGTCACAGGACTAGGAAGGTTGAGAACCACTGATTTAAGGTGTGCACAGATTCACCTTGGGAGTTCCTCAAAACTGCCCTAGGCCGCTTCTCAGGGGATTCCTGAGCTTGGCCACAGGGTCTGCATCTCTAACAAGCTCAGTCTGTTGAAGCACCCTTTAGGGCAATCACTTGTCACTGCCTTTAACCTTGGAGACATCAGGTGTGTGTGGCTCAGGGAGTTTTCCAACTACGAGGTGTAAGGCCTACATTGTCATACATCACGATCAACCAGCTAACAGACCTGGAGCAGGCTAAGGTCACAGGCCTCAGAGTTGGCTGTCCCTGTGGTTTCTAGCTATTTCTTCCATTGCAGCATTCTCTCCTGAGAGTGGGGGACATTCAGGAGGGAAACAAACCTTGCTTGTCTGGGGACACTGAAGCTTACAAGACTCACCAACCTCTTCCCCAGGCTTCCAGAAACTGAGCTCCAGCTGGAAGAGGGAGGCTGGCTGGTTGAGCTGCCAAGAGCAGATCCTTGGACCTGTCGAGCCATGCCTAGGAATAAGAGCTCCAGGTTGTAGGGTAGGCTGAGTGCTGCAGCTGCTTTTGGGTCATCACTGCTGCTGTGAGCCACCCTCCCCCAGACCCCTGTGACTCCAGTTAAAGTCACTGGTTCAGCAGGCAGCACTTGTGTGCAGCAATTAGTGGCTGTGGTCTGTTGTGGGTTCCCAGCCAGGGCAGGTTGACTGTGTCCCGTGTCACCCCAGGAATAGTCTTTCACACAACAAACTGATGTCTGTGATGTGGCAGCGGTGTTCATGGCCCGCACTGCCTTCCTCTGCCCGTGACGCTGCTGTTCAGTCTGCAGTGCCACACCTACCCTTGCTCTCACCACTTTCAGGAAGTGGAATTCTTGGCACAGAAAGTGCATGTGGCATTTCTTGGGGACACAGGCCTCCCCCTGCGCTGGGGAGCAGAGGCAAGCAGATGATTGTGAGTTCAGTCCCAGCCTGGTCTACATCGCAAGTTCCAGGCTAGCCAGAGCTATACAGTGAGACTTGGTCTTAAAACAATTGAAATAATAGTGCAGGAACTCTGGAATTAGACAAAGTTGTGGTTAGCTGGTTGTGGTCTTTTTTCCTTTGATAGACAATAAGGTGTTCTAACTCTTTATAGATGATTTACACACATACACATACACACACACACAGAAGTATCTTTTTAAGCAAACATTGGCTTGTTTTCACCTTTATCCATTTCTTTTTTTTTTTTTTTTTTTTTTGGTGGGGGTGCCTGTCCTGGAACTAGCTCTTGTAGACTAGGTTGGCCTAGAACTCACAGAGATCCTCTTTCCTCTGCCTCCAGAGTGTTGGGATTAAAGGCGTGCACCACCACCACCAGGCTATTTTATCCATGTCTTTCCTGGCTTTAAATGCTAGTGTGTTCCAGGATATCCAGGGCTGTTAAATAGAGAAACCTTGTCTCGAAGAACCAAACAAAAGAAATTTTTTCCCAAGACTTCTTTTCTTCTGTGTCTCTGTTTTGTCTCATGTGCATCTGCTCACATGAATGCATTGTCCAGAAGAGGGCATCAGATCCCAAGGACCTGTGATCATCATTGTGAGCCAACAAATAGGTTCTGAAACTGAAACCTTGCTCTTCTGGAAGAGCAGCAAGAGTTTGTAACTGCTGAGGTAACTGCTGAGCTATTATGCCAAGGGCTGCAGGCTGGAAATATGGCTTGGTGGCTGAGAACACCAGTTGCTCTTCCAAAGGACCTAGCTTTGATTCCCAACACCCACATGGAGGCTAATAACTGCTTATAACTCAAGTTAGAGGGATTCTGATGTCCTTTTCTGGCCTCTCCAGGTACCAGGCACATGTGGTACACAGACATACGTGGATGCAGGCAGAACACCGGCACACATAAACAAATCTTGATCTGAAAATACACTCACAGTCTGTGGACCTGAGTTTTAAGACTTAAGAACAAGCAAATGAATGCAAATTATGGCAGAAGTTACTGGAAAAGCAGAAGATTTAAGCATAAATCCATTAATTAATAATGCTTGCTACATCAATCTGCTTAATAAATGAAATATTTGATTTTTTTATAGAATTCACATCCGGAAAAAAGGAAGATAAATTTCTGTGAGACAAGGCAGGTGCTTCTATGCTCTTTGGTGGTTGTTTAGTTTTTTTGTTTGTTTGTTTGTTTGTTTTGAGACAGGGTTTCTCTGTGCAATAGTCCTACCTGTCCTAGAACTAGCTCTTGTAGAAGATCAGGTTGGCTAGGAACGCAAGGATCTGCCTGCCTTTGTCTCCCAGTCTCCCAAATGCAGGAATTAAAGGCGTGTGCCCCCACTGCCCAGAAGGAGCTTCTATGCTTAGCACATGGGATAGGGATGAAGAAACAGGCAGCAAAAAATTTGGCTTAACAACAATAAAAATGCATAGGCTAAAATTTTGAGAGGTAAGAGCATGAAGACACTGCTAATAATGGAATATTGTTTGTTACATATATTTACTGAAATCTGTCTTTTTTTTTTTTTTTTTTGGTTTTTCGAGACAGGGTTTCTCTGTGGCTTTGGAGCCTGTCCTGGAACTAGCTCTGTAGACCAGGCTGGTCTCGAACTCACAGAGATCCACCTGCCTCTGCCTCCCGAGTGCTGGGATTAAAGGCGTGCGCCACCATCGCCTGGCTGAAATCTGTCTTTACGTTCACCAAACATAGTCCTAAGGAGCATGGGTACAGGCTCACACACTCACTAGAATTTAAAGCCAGGAAAGAAATGGATAAAGTTGAAAAAGTAAGTCTATGTTCACTTAAAAAGACACCTCTGTGTGTGTGTGTGTGTGTGTGTGTGTGTGTGTGTAAATCATCTATAAAGAGTTAGAACACCTTATTGTCTATCAAAGGAAAAATGACCACAACCAGCTAACCACAACTTTGTCTAATTCCAGAGTTCCTGCACTATTATTTCAATTGTTTTAAGACCAAGTCTCACTGTATAGCTCTGGCTAGCCTGGAACTTGCGATGTAGACCAGGCTGGGACTGAACTCACAATCATCTGCTTGCCTCTGCTCCCCAGCGCAGGGGGAGGCCTGTGTCCCCAAGTCATGCCACATGCACTTTCTGTGCCAAGAATTCCACTTCCTGAAAGTGGTGAGAGCAAGGGTAGGTGTGGCACTGCAGACTGAACAGCAGCGTCACGGGCAGAGGAAGGCAGTGCGGGCCATGAACACCGCTGCCACATCACAGACATCAGTTTGTTGTGTGAAAGACTATTCCTGGGGTGACACGGGACACAGTCAACCTGCCCTGGCCGGGAACCCACAACAGACCACAGCCACTAATTGTGCACACAAGTGCTGCCTGCTGAACCAGTGACTTTAACTGGAGTCACAGGGGTCTGGGGGAGGGTGGCTCACAGCAGCAGTGATGACCCAAAAGCAGCTGCAGCACTCAGCCTACCCTACAACCTGGAGCTCTTATTCCTAGGCATGGCTCGACAGGTCCAAGGATCTGCTCTTGGCAGCTCAACCAGCCAGCCTCCCTCTTCCAGCTGGAGCTCAGTTTCTGGAAGCCTGGGGAAGAGGTTGGTGAGTCTTGTAAGCTTCAGTGTCCCCAGACAAGCAAGGTTTGTTTCCCTCCTGAATGTCCCCCACTCTCAGGAGAGAATGCTGCAAAGGAAGAAATAGCTAGAAACCACAGGGACAGCCAACTCTGAGGCCTGTGACCTTAGCCTGCTCCAGGTCTGTTAGCTGGTTGATCGTGATGTATGACAATGTAGGCCTTACACCTCGTAGTTGGAAAACTCCCTGAGCCACACACACCTGATGTCTCCAAGGTTAAAGGCAGTGACAAGTGATTGCCCTAAAGGGTGCTTCAACAGACTGAGCTTGTTAGAGATGCAGACCCTGTGGCCGAGCTCAGGAATCCCCTGAGAAGCGGCCTAGGGCAGTTTTGAGGAACTCCCAAGGTGAATCTGTGCACACCTTAAATCAGTGGTTCTCAACCTTCCTAATCCTGTGACCCTTTAATACAGTTCATGTTGGGATGACCTCCAACCATATTATTATTTTGTTGCTACTTCATAATTAATTTTGCTACTTTTTTTCTTTGCTTGTTTCATTTTGCTTTTCTTTTGTTTTGTTTTGTTTGACACAGGCTTTCTCTTTAGAGCCTGTCCTGGAAGCCAATGTTAGGTTCTGTGAGCTTTATAACTTAATATACTTTGTTTATGAGAGAGAGAGAGAAACAGAGAGAGTGTGTGTGTGTACATTCCTCTTCACATGTATTTGTATAGAAATACATGGAATGTTCAGAGGTCAACAATTATTGTCTTCTTTAAGATCTCTCCACCTTAAAAAAAAAAAAACCAGGATCTCACTGTGGCCTGGATTTCCTGGAACTTGCTAATGTAAACCAGACTGACCTCATACTTTGAGATCTTCCTGCCTCTGCCTCCCAAGTGCTGGGATTAAAGATGTGCACCACCACCGTCCTGCTCAACACTATGAGTATTGGTACTTCATGGATGCCCTGCTTTTTAAGTCAATGCTGGAAAACAAACTCAGTCCTCATGTGCTGTGCCTACTAGCTGTCTCCCAAACCTCATTTTGTTAGTCCCCCATACCCTGGGCAGAGAATGGGGATGTGAAACACATACCTAGCCTGGAACTTAATATACTTGATATATGGCAAAGAATGGCTTTACATTCCTGATCCTTCAACCTCCCTCTAGTGATGGTTCCATCACTGTGCCTGTTTTACCCTGAGGATATTTGAATAGAATGAGGCCCAGCAGTGGTTGTGCAGGCCTTATCCTCAGCACTCAGGAAGCAGAGGCTGGCAGATCTGGTCTACAGAGTTCCAGAACAGCTAAGGCTACAAAGAAAAAAATCTTATCTTGAAACCTCCCTCCCTCCCCCCAAAAAAGAAGAGAGTGCTTTCTCATTCTCTTCCTCACATTGCAGGGTCAATGTTAGTTATATATTAGTTTTATGTCAGGCACCTCAACTGGATGCTTTGAAGTTAAAGAGTTGGCTCAGCTCACAGCTGGGACAGCAGCTCGAGGATGGTAAGACAGGGACAGTAGCAACAACTCCATGATGCAGACCAGCTGTGTCTGCACTTCCGTTTGTTCTTTCTGCTCTATGATTGCTGGGGGGGTGAGGGTTTGCACACGGCACAGCTCCTGCTCAGATAACTGAGGACAGCCAGGCAGTGGTGGTGCACACCTTTAATACCAGCGGTTGGAAGAGACAGGCAGACCTCTGTGAGCTCAAAGTCAGTGTACAGAGCGAGTCCCAGGACAGGCTCCAAGTTATAGAGAAACCATGTCTCCAAAAACAAAACAAAAAACGTCTGATATCAATTCTGCAATTGTGTTTCTTTTTCCTCCTCCTACCTTACATGAGTCTTGGGTATATTCTTCTTTGCTGAGCCATCTTAGCAGACCCTCTTTGTTTTTGAGCATGTGCAAAGATTTTATTTGACCAAAATAACTGCGGAAGAACTAGTTACGGACAATATAATCAGTGTGAAGGAAGCTAAAAGAGCAGAGGAGGACACATGCTGAAAAGGGTTTGCTAAACGATCACCAAACAGAACAACCACAAACTCTCTTCCTCCACTACACTTTTCATGTAAATTACAGAGCTGCAAAGCCCAGTTGTGTCTCAGTCACTATGCTGGTTGCTACCAGGTTTTCATGGGAAACAACTCAAGACACCTGAGTCCAATAGCCACAGCCTGGGGGAAGTTCTCCAGGAGCGACTCAGTGGCTGTCCCATCTACAAGCCGGGTGTACTGGGCAGCTCTGGAAAGCACCTGTGCTGCAGGTTCCTGGGTAGGGTTTTGATGGGTGATTAGACATCCCCCTGCCCCAGGGAACACAGTAACAGAGTTCAAGAGCACTGGGCTGCTGGGGGGAAATCATGTTTGCTTTCTTTCTTTCTTGCAGGTAACAGACCATTTGCCCTTCTTGACTGAAGGCTTGCAGATCCTGTTTCCAAACATTTAGCTGGGGGCAGATAACAAAGCTGACTCCACTCTGGACGACTTCTAGGCAGAAACAGAACTGCAAGGAATGACTGCTGGGGCCTTCCCCAGGTCAGAAGAGGGCTGGCTTCCAATCTCATGGACTCCCTGGAAAACATGCTGAGTGGCAGCCTCTGGGAACCACAAGGAGTGTGTATTGTGATAATCTCAAGGACCTCCAAGAATGTGTCAGGGTTTCTACTGTTGGGATAAAACACCAGGACCAAACCAACTTGAGAGGATACCCTGGGAAGCCAGGGCAGCAACTCAAGGCAGGAGCCGATACAGAGACCATGGAGGAGTGCTACTTACTGCTTTGCTCTTCCTGGCTTGGTTAGCTTGTTTTGTTATGTACCCCATGATCATCTCCCCTGGGGTGACACCACCAGCAGTGGGCTGGGCTCTCTGGCATCAATCACTAATTAAGAAAATGCCCTATAGACCTGCCCGCAGGAAAATCTTATGGAGGCATCAATTGAGACTTCTTCCCAGGTGACTCTAGTTTACATCAAGTTGACCTCAAACTCTCCAGAATGATGGGAAAAACTCTGTGTCAGCCTGATGAGCCAGGGGGATAGAGTGGGGGGATAGGAAAGATGCCTCAGAATTGAAGAGCGCTTGCTCGTCTTATAGAGTACCCAGGTTCAGTTCCTAACACTTACATGGCGACTCAAAATCAAACTCCAGTTCTGGGGGTGGGGGGATGTCATGCTCTCTATGGCCTTTGTGGGCACCAGGCATGCATGTGGCACACAGACACACAAGCAACACTCAAGGGTATGGAAAAAGAAAACAGTGCTAGCTGGCCTTGCCTTTGTCAGCGTACCTGGGCCACAAAAAGTCTCCCCTGCTAGCTCCCTGAGTAAGAATCACAGATTCCCAAACACAGACCTTTTTCTAGACCCTTTCCCCAACTCTTTCCCCCAAGCCTTTCCTAGGAGAGTATTTCCAGAGGAGCCAGGATTGGCTGGTACTTAGCACCAGGTGGTTTGTAGACATGGTCGGCTAAGCTCAGTGTGTCCCGTGGTAATGAGGTGGCCCTGGTACAAAGGTTTCAGGCTTCAGGGTTCCTGCACCTACCTAACGCAGTACATGTGCAACACTAGCCATACAGGATACACTCTGCTTTTACCTGAATGGGAAGGAGAGAGGACAGAAGAGTGGACGACTCTACCTTTCGACGCTGAAGTTGGGGAACTGAGGTGGGGAGAGGGAGGATGGTATGAAAATGGGGCCCCAGTCACTAAAGATGCTTTCATGAGGCAACATGACCCCCAATGGTCTGAGCACATGTATGTGTCAGGGGCCTCTGCCTTCCTTTTCAGGCCCACTGAGGAAATCATGTTCACCAGTTAGGCCTCTAGACAACTTACTTTTCGACTATTTGGGTACTAGGTATAGAACCTCTTTGACAGCTGGCAAAGGTCTCCCAGCACCTGAAATAATGTTCCTATTTGTGGCTGAAGCTAGCCTTTTGAAAACTCTTGAGAATGGCCCTGTGGTGAAGCAAAATCAGAGAGGCCAAATTTGGTGGCCCAGGCCTATAATCCTAATCCCAGCACTGGGGAGGTGGGGGTAGGCAGGTCTTTAGCTACAGAGGGAGTTACTTGAGATTCTGTTACACACACACACACACACACACACACACAGAGCGTCTGTGCAGGATTGCCTTTTATATCTTCTTAAAATTAAAGACATCAAAGTCCAAATGTGTTTTCTTGCCCCTCCAATTGAAGAAACTGGGGATGAAGATTTAGAAATTACAAGGAAAGTTCTTCTTTTTTTAATTAGCTGCCTGCTGTTATATAATACTTCCATTCTCTCTTTCATTAAAAAATTTCAAGGTTTCTGGGCCTGGTGGTACATGTTTTTAATCCCAGCACTCTGGAGGCTGAGGTAGGATTAGAGGCAGATCTCTTAGTTCGAGGCCAGCCTGGTCTACAGAGTGAGTTCCAGGACAGCCAGGACTCCACAGAGAAACCCTGTCTGAAAAAAAAGAAGAATTCAAGGGGTGGTTGAGGTGATTCAGTGGGCACAGGCACTTGTCCCCATCTGACTACCTGAGTTCAAACCCCAGGTCCCACATTGTGCATGGAGAGAACCGGTTTCTAAACTGTCCTCTGACTGCCTCCACAAGTGTATGTGTACACACTAGTAACTGTAAAAGTTCAAACCTGGGACAAATGGAGGTGTGCCTATTCAACACATCAAAGTAGATCCTTTAGTCCCTACCTGTGATAGGGTGTGGCTGACATACCCGAACCCATCCTAAATTTCTCCAGCCCAGGGGCTGGGCTGCTCTTCCCTTTATAATCCAGCCCTTTTGGTTGCCTGGCCTTTCTGGTCTACTCTCTTGGCCAGTTTGTTGGTCGAGGATGCTCTTCTTGGTCGGCAGCTGCTCTTTCTCTCCTCCCCTCCCCATTCTCCTCACATGGCTCAGGGATATGTACACTCTGGATCCCCCAATGTCCCGCTTCAGGCTATGTTCTCACACATATCTACAGGAAATGTTCTCCCCCACACCTAGAAGCTGTCACACCCTTTTCTTTTTTATTTATTTATTTATTTACTTCACTAACCTACACAAAAAATATTTTAAATAGAATGGAAACTGTGGAAGAGTTGAGAGTGTAGATCCTTGGTTTTTCTTTGAAGCTGGGAGAGCTCAGCATTAGGAAGCCGTATCAATCTTTTGGAAGATCCAGATTTTGGTCTTTTTTTTTTTTTTTTTTTTGGTTTTTTGAGACAGGGTTTCTCTGTGGCTTTGGAGCCTGTCCTGGAACTAGCTCTGTAGACCAGGATGGTCTCGAACTCACAGAGATCCGCCTGCCTCTGCCTCCCGAGTGCTGGGATTAAAGGCGTGTGCCACCATCGCCCGGCCAGATTTTGGTCTTTAGTACCTATGTAATCCTGTAATTCCATCTTTAGGGAATCTGACCTCTGGCCTACCACCCAAACTCACACACACATACTTCCACACAGCATTCTTAACCATGGAGCTGTCTCTCAAGACCCCTCTTTTTTGTTGTTGTTGAGAAAGGGTCTCACAGCATAGCTCCAAACTCAGCCTCCCAAGTGCTTATTCCAGCCACTCTAGATATTTCTGAACAACTTTGTAATATACTTCATATTTGTTTTTTCTATGGCAATGAAAAGTCTTTGAGTCAAGAATATTTGCACAGCATTCTAATGTCTTTTTATATTTATTTATTTATTTATTTATTTTGAGTCAGGGTTTCTTCATGTAACAGACCTAGCTATCCTAGAACTCTCTTTGTAGACCAGGATGACCTTGAACTCACAGAGCTCCGCCAGCCTCTGCTGGGATAAAAGGCATGCTTCACTAATAAAAGGCCCCCTCTGACTTTGTTTACATCATAATTGATAAACCAGTTGTCCCTTTGTTGTATTGTTTCTAGTCTAAAGCAACTTAGGGAGACTTTCTAAGTAGCTACTTTTCAAGCACCTTCATCCAACAATTTTTAGCAATTAGTGATTATTTTCTTATAGACCAGGCTGGTCTCGAACTCACAGAGATTTGCTTGCCTCTGCCTCCCAAGTGCTGGGATTAAAGGCGTGTGCTACCACTGCCCAGCTCAGTGATCATTTTCTTTTCTTTTAATATTTATTTATTATGTATACAATATTCTGTCTGTGTATGTGCCTGCAGGCCAGAAGAGGGCACCAGATCTCATTACAGATGGTTGTGAGCCACCATGTGGTTGCTGGGATTTGAACTCAGGACCTTTGGATGAGCAGTCAGTGCTCTTAACCTCTGAGCCATCTCTCCAGCCCCCTCAGTGATCATTTTCTAACTTGTTAATGTTTAGTGGTTACAATAAAACAAAAAGGTGATGGTGCTCACCTTTGATCCCAGGCAGAGGCAGGTGGATCTCTCAATTCTGGAGCCAGTTTGGTCTACAGATCAAGCTCTGGAACAGCCAGAGCCACACAGAGAAATCCTGTCTCAAACACACACACACACACACACACACACACACACACACACACACACACACAAAACAAACAGAAACAAATGAAAACTTTGCTTTAAGCTGTTACGAATAGCCATCTGGAAGGACTTTACCTGTTCCTAGTCTGTTCTGGGCCTGGGAAAACCCAACTTCGTCTTCATCATAAACTATAAAACACTGAAATCGCCTCCTTACTAGTGAACCCACTATGTGCCTTCAAATTTGTTTGAAATACTGTTTTAAATAATGAATAAACCAAATTTATTCAGAGGATAGTCTGAAGCCTAGACCAATTTGGGGTGGAGTAGTCAAGCAAGGCACACAGGTGGTGAGCTTTGAAATCCAGGTCACTGCAAAACATCCAAATCAGGACCTTCAAGGAGGATCGTGGGCTCACTTTAAGGGTACCTGAGCTTCCAGAGAAAAGAACGAATTCCCAAATATTGTTTTCACATTTATTAAATGACAAGAATTATAACGGACTCTTTGGAAGTTGCTCAGGCACCACACAAAATGACGCCCAGGATCTGACTCCTTCAGTTTGGGGAAAATTATAGTCTTTTAGAAGTCTTCGAATCTTCCAGTGTGGATTCCTGCTTTTCTGAGTTCAGGTCCAACCAATTATTTCCCAGAGGAAGACCATCAGCACCGACTTCTATTTTTTTTTTTTTTTTCAAGACAGGGTTTCTCTGTAGCTTTGGTGCCTGTCCTGGAACTAGCTCTTGTAGACCAGGCTGGCCTCAAACGCAGAGAGATCCGCCTGCCTCTACCTCCCAAGTGCTGGCATTAAAGACGTGCGCCACCCCCACCCAGCTCCGACTTCTATTCTTAAATTCCCTGTTGTTTAGAAGAACAACTACAGTAGTTAGTTTATGAAGGCTGGGCTGGTGGTGGACTGGCGTTGTCTCCCAGGGGCATAGCCTGAAGGTGCAAGCAGTGAGTCTGCGATTGGGCCCCGAAGTGGGAGGACCCTAATGGGTGTGGTCTAGCCAGCCACCGCCCTCACAGGTGCTACTAGGGGTTGTGGGCCACAAGGTTAATCCTGAACTAATCTTAGCTGCAAACTGGTTGCTTGCGGAGGAGGAACTGAGATGGGAACTTTCCCGACCCGTAAAGATATCCCACCATGGGTGAAAATTCCTGAAGACCTGAAAGATCCAGAAGTATTCCAAGTCCAGACACTGGTGTTAAAATTTCTGTTTGGTGAGTAGCAAGCCTTGTTCCGGCTGCCAAGCTCAGGCCCTGGCTTCCTAGCCTGGACCGCTCATTTCTTTTCTCCAACAGGTGCACACGGCTCTCGAATCCCTCACTTCGAGAAGGTGAGCCAGGCTATGTTCGAACTGAAGACCCTGGAGTCTTCCGAACTCACCGAGATCTTAGTTTACGGCTCTTACAACCACAAGCTTCGGGCCAAATGGATGCTTCAGTCCATGGCTGAGAGGTACCGCCTACGCCAGGAGAGAGGTGAGACTCCGAACCAAGGCTCATCCCTCCACCACGCTGACCTCCCTTCTCCCTTCTCCACTGCCTGCGTGCCCCGAAAGGTGACGTGCCTTGGGCATCACCTGGGACCCCTTGCTCTCTGGGCAGTCTCTGAGAGAGAATCTTTTAGTGGTTGGGGCCCCAGAGGAGTGTCTAAGGTAAGTGGGGGTTGGGACTGGTTCCTCTGGGTAGGGTTATTCAGGGTAACTGTGTCCTACCCCACCCATCTCCACGCTTCTAGTGGTGCCTGGTTCCAGACCCAGAATACTGGATTCCAATTAGAGAGCCACAAAAAGATGCTGGAAGAGGCGGTGAATCAGGAGGGCTCCTATTGTTCCCCAGCGCTTAATCCTGTCGGTGTTTCTCATGCAGGAATGCTCCACCTGGAGGAAGCCATGAAGGCCCTGGAACTAGGAAAGTGTTGGGAGTGAAGCCTGTTTCCAGGCAGTGTGACTGATTAGGCTGTGGCCAGTGTTGGCCTAGTTCTGGTGTGTGGTTTTTACTTTGATAAATCCTTCGCGGACTAACGAGATATTCCTGGATCCCTGCCTTGCTTTTGAGGTCTGATGAAACTGCCTCTTTCCAAGGTTGCGAATAAATAATAAACAGTAAAATTTAAATAAATCAGATAGCTTCTTGACTCTGTATCTAATGGATCGAAGGTCACAGTTTTACATCCGATGCACCACGAAGGTGTGATCTTTAAGCTTAAAACCCTTACAGCTTGCCACTGGACTGAGATCCTAGGGAAGTGTGTGCCATGCGGTCTGGAGCTCAGCTGGTTAATTATGAAGAATCAAAAGCTCTAAAGGGCACCAATGTAAAATATTTGCATGCTCTCCATCGTTAAGAATATGGAAGAGCCAGAACCCTTTCCAGTGCACCTTTGTATCCTTGTAAATGCCTCGACAGAGTACAGCTTGTGGGATATTTTTGTTTGTTTGTTTGTTTTGTTTTGTTTTTTCGAGACAGAATTTCTCTGTAGCTTTGGGCCTGTCCTGGAACTAGCTCTTTTAGACCAGGGTGGTCTAGAGCTCAGAGATCCACCCATCTCTGCTGGGATTAAAGTGCTACCACAGCCCAGAGTCTTTTTTTGTTTGTTTGTTTGTTTTCTTGTTTTGTTTTGGCTTGCGGGATCTTTTAGCTTCTGCATTGAACCTGTTGTGAAATCCTGTCTAATTTGTAATACGGGTTGTGAATTGCTGCATTAGTCACCAACAGGAAGGTGGACTTAGATAGCTGAAGAACCACCGAAGTAGGTATTTCAGTTTACCCTAACAACTAACTTGATAGTTAACCTGAAATAAATCCCACTTTAGGGAGCTTTCTGGCTCTATGACCTTAGGCAAGTTGTTTACCCACCCCTCCCAACTACCTTTAACTTAAATATAAGCAGGGTCTCTAGGCACTTGGGAGGCAGGAGGATCAGGAAGGAGTTCATGGCCAGTCTCAACTACAGAGCAAGTTCTAGTCGAATTTGGGCTCTATCTCTACCTCAAAACAAAACTGTATGTGTTCTTACACAAATACATATATATGTAGGGTACTTAGTATCACACGTAGCAATAAATACTATCTTGTAGAGACTGATGGTACTGGGAGAAAAACCCTAGTCTGTTGAGATAAACCCAGTGTGTCCACAAACAACTGCTTTCTTTTTGTGACCAGCAAGGAAAGCATTATTTTGCCCTGTAGCTCAGGATGACCTTCAGCTCACGATCTCTTGCCCCCACTTTACAGGTGTGCCACCACACCCTGTGCCAAGTCTTCATTGAGTCTCCCCATCCAATTAAAAATCCAAACACCTCTTTTCCCCGCTAGGCCCTAAGCAACCTCACCTGTGTATAATAGACTTTATTTTCTGCCCCATTTTATCCTTCCTTCCCTCCAGATACCAGGTTTGTTACTTGAGGATCTTTTACTTTTGTCATTTTTATTTTTAGGCAGGGTCTCGCTGTGTAGCCCTGGGTGGCTGGCTTGGAATCCCTGGGACCAGGCTGTCCTTGAACTGTGGGGAACACCAGAAGCCAGTTTTGCTCTTCTGTGACACCTATTTATCTCCGTTGGGGAGCTCTGCCCGAAGGTTGGCTTTCTTCTCTACATTCATGAACCAGTGTTACTTCATTTTTACTTTTTCTTCACTAGAGTGTGAATATAAGGCAATTAAAAAAGAGGCAATAGAGTGTAGCAAAAAATACTTAGGCAGTGTGATAAGACACAGGGTCAGACTGCCTGTCTTTAAATCTGTCAGCATTGTGCTTCTGTCTTCAATCCTCTGTGAGGATAAGGGTTGCAGAGGGAAACAAATGTTTCAGCTGTCCTTCTTGAATCTCTGTCAAATCAGGATACCCGACACAAGAGTGATCAGATCACCACATATACAATCCACACACATATATGCATTTATATCACCGTGAGAGATACACATCACCACATACATACACATGTATACTCATTTATATCACCATGAGAGAGATACACATCACCATATACATACATATGTGTACTCATTTGTATTACCATTGAGAGATATATATTACATAAATATGTAAATATCTACATAAACACACCATCAATGATATAAATTCACATACACACAATCTTTGAGATATATCTATCACCACACATATATACGCATCAACACTGAGATACATACTACATCTAAGTATGGTCATTGATTTATATTTCTTTTGATTTTGTTCCTTTTTGGGGCAGGTTCTTATGTAGCAGAGACTCCCAAACATCAATCTTCCTGTCTCAGCCTCCTGATTATTGGGATTATAGATATGAGTGCCACTTTTTTTCTTTGATTAATTTTTAATTTAAAAATTAATTTTTATATATTTTGTATATACATATTTGGGTATGGAATGTGCGTTGTCATAAGAGAGTGCTGAATCCCCTGGAAATAGGTGATGGTGAGGGTGAGCTTACCATGCTGGGAACTGAACCCAAATCCTCTGCAAAAACCTGAGAGCTTTAACCACTGACCCATCTCTCCAGCCCCACAATAAATATTGGCTTCTTCTTCTTTTTTTTTTTTTTTTTTTTCAAGACAAAGTTTCTTTGTGTAGCCCTGGCTGTCCTGGAACTAGCTTTGTTGACCAGGCTGGCCTTGAACTCAGAGATCTGCTTGCCTCTGTCACAGAGTCCAGCCACAATATATATTGCTAATTTGCAAATGAGAGACTGTTCTTGTTTCATTGCCTTAATGGGCTAGATTTCTCCCATCTTGGCTCTGAAGGAGAGATTCTGGCTGAACCTCCTCCAAGGTTCCTGTCATGGGGCTCTCAAAGACAGTACCCCAGACAGCCTTTATACAGTGTTCTGGTGTCATCAGATGCCATATATCCTGGGGGTCCCTCAAAAGACAAATGCAGGTTTAGCTTGCTAAGGGACTAGTCATTCACTACATTAAGTCCTTTGAATCTCATTCTTGAGAATCCTGGACCATTCAGATATTTTGAAGGAAATAAAAACTTTGGGTTTTGATTGTCTATTGTTATTATTATTATTATTATTATTATTATTAGCTTTTTAAATTTTAGTTTATGTATATGAGTGTTTTTCCTGCATATGTGCCTGTGTACTGTTTGTATTTATGGTGCCTGAGAGGTCAGAAAAGGTTTCCGATCCCCAGAAACTGGAGTTGTGAGCCACTTTGTGGGTGCTAGGAAGCAGACCCAGGGCCTCTGTAAGAGAAACAAGTGCTCTTGATCACTTAATCACTTAGTTAGGCCATATCTCTAGTTCCTGTTTTAAAATGGGCCTGCTGGTCCACGTTGGCAATCCCAGCACATGAAAGGTAGAGGCTGGAGGACCAGGAGTTTGAGCTACTTTTGGAGGTCAGCTTTGTCTACAAAGTACCACGACTTCAAACAAACACGTAAACAGGCTTGGTTGGGGGATGGGAAGGCAGAGAAACTGGTGGAGTTCGCCCAGCATCCATGAAGCTGTGGGGTTTGATTCCTAAGCGTTTCAAAAATTTGACAAGGTGGTATATATATTCCCCGAGACAGGGTTTCTCTGTGTAGCTTTGGTGCCTCTCCTGGAACTTTCTCATTTCCAAGTGCTTTTAAAAAGTGGTATTTATGTGTTGATGTGTGTGTGTGATATTACTATGAAAGAGGGCATCTTGCTGGGGTTAGAGCTCTCCTTTCAACCGCAGGTTCTGGGGTTAAGACTCAGATCATCAGGGATGGCAGCAAGTGCCTGTACCTACCTGTTGAGTCACCTTGCTTGCCCTATTTGCTTTTTGAGACAGGGTCTCACTGTGTATGTAGCCCAGTCTTGCCTTAAATTTGTGGCAATTCTCCTGCTTTAGACTCCTGGGTGCTGGGATTATAGACATGATTCATCTCCCAGCCACGGTTCCTCAATTATAAATGTAGATTATTTTCTTCTTTCCATCCTGTCAGCTAGGCCATTTAATTAGCTCCGTCTCATAGGGCCATTCTGTAGTCTCGACCTTTGTCTTGACAGGTGTGTTAAACTCATTGAATGCTGTTGTTTTGCCAACATGTCTGTAGGATAAATTCTAGGGACAAATTGCTATCATAAATGAGGTCAGGAACAAAGCTCCCGTGGTATGAACCATGGCAGAACACCCGCCTGGCAGCATGTTCAAAACCCTAGTTTCAATCTCTAGCACCACAAACAGGGCACAAACAAAAAGCCAAGACCTCACTTTTGCCAGCTGTTACTACTTTCCTTTAGTGACAGTGGCAACAGTCTCACTCCTAGAAACAATACAGGAGAGAGCACTGTTTCCTCACTGACCCCCCCACCCCCCACCCCCTTCTGGTAGGTGCGGTATTTTCTTCCAGCGCTTGCTCAAGCGCCCTGGAAAGGACCAGCTGAGGATGAAAGGGTGTGGGTGGCAAGGCTAACTGACGCTTGAAGTTCAAGACCGCCTGGAGAAGAGAATATTTAAAATCCGACCTTGCAGACTGGGAGGAGGGCAGCTCAATTCGGTTTACTGTCCAACCCCAAGGACACAACACCCCTCCCCAACAACAAAGGTTGACCTTGCCCTCGAGAATTTGTGCGACAGCCCCTAGAAAAGAGGGGGAAATTCAAGACAATATTGTGAATTCCAAATATGTGGCCCAACAAAGAATCTTCAGCCCTAGTAACAAAAGCAAGAACGTTTTAAAAAAGTTCAAAGGAAGAGTTTGGGAAGTAAGAGCATAAAGGTTAATTTATTATTTGAAATGGTTTTTCTTAATTTCTAGACGTCGAAGAACTGTGATTATGGAAGACAACAAACAGAACACTCTCCCCTCCCCGCCCAACTTTCGTTGTTATGTAAATGAAAGGGGTCAAACGCTACAGGTAGCCTGGAGCTGTTTGTGGGAGGACTACAATGGGAAGCTGACGGGAAAGTGTGGCAGTCACATCTATAATCAACCCCTTGGGGAGAAGGAAACTGGAAGACCTGAAGTTTAGCCAGGGCTTTCTTTGCATAGGCACCAAGAACAAACACCCCTCCCCCCAATAAAAAACACCACCAAAACCCCCAATACTACCCTTCTTAATAAAAGCCAAACAAAATGGCTAACAATACCAATAACCAAGGCTAATTAGGAGCCTTGAACATCATACAGTTGAGGAAATCAAGTCATCAACTGTAAGTGACCCTGCTTCATCTCACACGGACAAACCAAACCAAACCAAAACATAGTGATTGAATCTTTTAAGCTGTATTTTATTCCCAGAGCTGGCAATCTGAGAGAATGATGGATTTGAGTCCGAAGGACCTGTCTTCCCTCTCTCCTTTAGCCAGCGACTCTTACAGGGAGAGAAAACAAGGCAGTCAGCCTTCTCTAACTTGAGTCTTGCCCCTCTGGTCATGTGACTCAGGTCTTCTCTCTGAGGATTGGGGCGGTACTTTTCTCCACATTTTTCTCTGTAGAAAGCGAATGTTCTAGATGCCTAGGCCCAGTCAGCTGGCCCTTCCTCTTGAGCCAGTCCTTAGGATGACTCAGGACTGAGGGTAACAAAACAAGCAAATCAATAGCAGTGAGTGCAGGTAGAAATGTGGTCTTAAGTACAGGGTATGCAGTGTACTATCACGGGCCTCCTAAGGGTTAGTATTTCTTTCTTTTTTAAAAAAATATTTATTTATTTATTATGTATACAATATTCTGTGTGTATGCCTGAAGGCCAGAAGAGAGCACCAGACCTCATTACAGATGGTTGTGAGCCACCATGTGGTTGCTGGGAATTGAACTCAGGACCTTTGGAAGAGCAGGCAATGCTCTTAATCGCTGAGCCATCTCTCCAGTCCCAAGGGTTAGTATTTCTGTGTTTAAGTGTATGTAATAATTCTGAGGGGTATAGGAAAAGCTTTGCTCCTTGGGTGGGCAGATACAGAAGGAGACGCTCCTCTCCAGGGTCTGATGCTCCCTCGTCCTCTCTTAAAGTATCTGGGAGTTTGACTGAGACAACCTTCAGCCTACAGAAGGGAGGGCTCTGCCTTCTAATGGCTTCTAGTCTGGTAGGAATCATATGGATCCTAGGATCCACGAAATAACTTCAGTGCTACATGCAACAAGGAGCCTGGTGGTACTCGACAGAGTGAACGCCTGGGATAGGACCAGGGAGGAAAGCACAGGGAGGGAGGATGTCATCTCTGGGCGAGCCCTAAGGACCTACTATCCAAAGAGAAAGCAGAGCACCCCCTGCTGGAAACCTGAGAAATAAGGGCGGCTCAGCATGGTTGCAGCCAGGAGGGAACCGCAGGGAGGCAGGTGTGCAGGGTCTGGAATCTTCCTAAGAGATGAAACAAGCAAAGGGCTTGGGACAGGGGGTGATTTGCTAGCCACCCAGAATCAACTAAGCAGTTTCGTTCCCTATGTCTTCCAACTGGGATCTCAATTCGGATCCCCACTTCTCTCAACCCCTCGCTACCATCTGTCCTCAGCTCCTACAGATTGTAAAATGTAAATCCTTTTTTGTTTCTCGATGCTGAGCAGAGTCCAGGACCTCACATACGTTAAGCACCCACTGTACCACTCAACTATAGAACTGAGTGCATGCTTTCCCATCTCTGTGGGAGCACCATTGTGGGAACATAGTGGGAATTTGAGGGAACATTTTCTTTTCTTTTCTTTTTTTTTTGGTTTTTTGAGACAGGGTTTCTCTGTAGCTTTGGGGCCTGTCCTGGAACTAGCTCTTGTAGACTAGGCTGTCCTCAAACTCACAGGGGTCTACCTGCCTCTGTCTCCCTAGTACCGGGATTAAAGGCGTGCGCCACCACCACCCAGCTTGAGGGAACATTTTCAGACAAGCATCCAGAATGTTATTTACATGGAGGAATTTGAAAGAATAACTTGTTTGTAGTTGAGGGTTCTTTGCTCTTGGAGGGTCTGCCACCCAGCTCCCAAGTCATGACATGGAGGCTTATTCTTTCTTATAAAGGTCTTAGTTTGTCTTGTTTCTAGCCAGCTTTTCTTATATTAACTTGCCCCATCTATCCTTTGCTTCGTGCTTTTATTTTTCTCTACTTCTGTATACCTATCTTTTCTTCTTTCTCCTTGACTTGCTGTGTAGCAGCTGGGTGGCTGGCCCCTGATGTCTTCCTCTCCTTGTTCTATCTTGCTCCTTCTTTGATCTCTCTACCCAGATTCCTCCTATTTATTCTCTCTTCTCCTGCCTTGCTATTGGCCATTCAGCTCTTTATTAGACCATCAGGTCTAAAGGCAGACAAGGAACTACAACTTCACAGAGTTAAAACAAATGCAACATAAAAGAATGCAACACATCTTCGCATCATTAAACAAATGTTCCACAGCATAAACAAATGTAACACATCTTAAAATAATATTCTACAACACTTGTTTGTTGACTGAACAAATGTAGATCCCCCCGCCCCTGGGGGGAGTGCCTGTAAGGCACTAGGACTTGAGAGTGAGAATTAATCACAGAGCTGGTGGCTTGCCCGGGTCCTAGAGCTACTTTGTGATTCCTCTAGCACAAGTATAAGTACCGGGTCGGCCAAAGTCTAGCCACGGAAACAATGATTTCATAGAGTTTCTGGTTTCTTTCTAGCATTAACAAAAATACATAACAAATATTGGGGTCACACAAAGATGGGGAACAGACCACCAAAGTCTATTAAACCAGAAGCAAACTTCCCCCTTTCTTCTTTTTATTAATAATTTTCCTTGTTCTTGAGAATTTAATTCATATATACAATGAAATATGAACATATCTACCATTTTTACCCTTCTAGCCCCCACACTCTCCCCTCCCAAACTCCTTTTTTTCTGCTAGACAGGGTCTCATTATGCAGCCCTGGCTGATCTGGAACTCCCTATGTGGACCAGGCTGGCCTCAAAACTCAGACATCCACTTGTGCCTGCCTCAGGAGTGCTCAGTCTTTTGTTTCTCTAACCCTCTAAGTTCAATTAGTGCTGCCAATAAATGCTTAGGTGTGGGACCATCCACTGGAGCGTGGGCAGCCTACTAGTGTCCCTGCCCAGCAGCTACAACTAGCCAGCAGTGCCTCCGTCAGGGTGGGGCCTGGCTAGAAGAGGGCGCTTCACTGCACTCCTCCGATCCTCTGGCTCTTCTCTTTGCCTCACCTTCTGAGATGCAGAAACAAACTTTACATAGGGCACAAAAAATTTTATCAGCTAGCTGAGATCACAGCCAGAGATGGACTTGTAAGGCTGTGGCAAGGACGTTTCCTGAACTCCCCCTTTTATAGCAAGAAGCAACAAGCATTAGTCATGAACAAAGGAATTTTTACAGTCTCAAGGTAAAACCCAGATACAAATTGCCTTTTTAAAAAACAATTTCCATTTACAGTTTTTCAGGTAAACTAGTGTTTGTATTTAGTCCATTGTTTTTCCCTGGCGCTCCCTGATAGTGTTTACCAAAACTCTGCCCTTCCCCTGATACTGCCAGTTTCACATAGCAGGCAAGGGTATGGGAAGATGCACAACCAAAAAGTCAGGTACATCCCATTATTTAAAAGTTAACTCAGTTCATATCTGTTGTTAATCACGGGGGGCCAGGGTGTTATCTTAGGGCTAACTCTCAGTTTGCAGAGGGATGCTTCGGTCTTGTAGACAGAGCAGCCAGTTGTTAAAATAACCCACTGCTGTTAATAGTTAATCTTTAAGCTGTTGACAGCCTGCTCTCATTCTCCTAGGTTTACAACTTTGTATTTCTTTATTTATACATTCTGATTTCTGAAATCTACATTTCTAATTTCTTACTCTTGGACTCTTCAACTAGGGCCAGGAAGATTTTGATATTTTTGTGCCTTCGGGTTCATCTAAATGTAGGAAACTTTTATTTTCTTACTGCCTTCATAGTGACTCAGTTATTATCCAATACTGTGCTGCTCAATCTCCATGAGTTTGTGTACTTTGTACAGTTTCTATTACTATTGACATCTAACTTTAGTCTATTACAGTCAGATAGAATATGCAGGCTATTTCAGTTGCCAATATTTGTTGAGACAGTGTCTTAACATGTGACCAATTGTGGCATCTGCACTACGGGATGGTTCGCGAATCAGGCAAGGGGCTGGAGATTGAAACACACACACACAGACCGAGACATGGGTCATCCTTGAGACAAGAACGCCCCTTTTATTGAGTTCCAGGGCAGCTTATCTAGGGCTCTCCTTGACTAATGGCCATGCCCTATCTCTCAGGATTTTCCAGCTGCAAGCCCACCAGAAATCATTCCCCTGCCATCAGGAACTCATGAGGGTCTCGTGCTCAGAGCAGCGGCAACCGTAGGAAAACAAGTTGTTTACTCTGGCAGACAAAGGGTTACAGAAAATTCAGGATCTGAGGGTCTGCAGTCCCTAACAACCTATATTGGAGAAATTTCCATGGACTGCCAAGAAGAACATATCCTCCTACATAGCTATCATCCAAATTGAAAGGAAGGAGTGCCTTGGGCAGAAAAATCTTCCACTAAGTGTGGAGGCAGTTTTGCTCATAGACAGCAGTAGAGGCATCTCAACCTCTGCCTCAGCAGAAGCTGGCTAGACTGAGGTGTGACCAGAGCCATTGGCTGGTGTCCTGAAGGATTTTGGAAACAGTTTTTTTTTTTTTTTTTTTTGTTTGTTTTTTTGAGACAGGGTTTCTCTGTCCTGGGGCTAGCTCTTGTAGACCAGGCTGGCAGGCTGGCCCCGAACTCACGGAGATCCTCCTGCCTCTGCCTCCTGAGTGCTGGGATTAAAGGCTTAAAGGCGTGAGCCACCACTGCCCTGACTGTGACTTCAGAGAGGGCCCTTGACCTTTTTTTCCCTATAAGCAGGGACGTGTGACAATCCTCTGGGAGAAGGACAGAAACAGCTCTGATCACAGGAGGCTGCTGGTAGGCTGTGGTGAGAGCAGAGGAACTCAGCAGTAACCCTGAACTTCTGCTAGCCTTCCCCCACTTTCCCCCACTGCCCACACCCCCGCCCGCCTCTCCTACGACATGCCCAGAATGAATCTGAACTCTGAGACCTGTGTGTCCTGTCATTCTCTCACAAATGCATTGTCCCTTGTCTTAAACATCTGTCATCGTCATGGTTTGGAGCTTGTCTCCTATGAAGGTCTCTGTGTACATGGATGGTAAGAAAAGGGTTGTGCTTTTCTCTCGTCACTGTGTTTTCTGGTTTCCTCCATTCAGCCAGAGAGAGCACAGAAGCACTGAGAGCTGGGAGAGGGGATTCCTCCCCACAGAACAATGGAGACTGGTACCCTGGGTAGGACCACCTGTGCTCATAGTCAGAGGGACAGGAAATAGAGAGGGTTTAGGACCTAGAGAGGAGGGGACATCTGCATACTTCTAGCCCACTGAGGACATGACAGAGTAGCCCAGACATTCTAGGGTCATTGATAATATCACCTTACTGACAAGTTAGCCAGCTCCATAATTCCCCAGTTCACTGCTGATGGCTGATCTGCCTTACGAAGATATTTTGAGTTTTCTGATACTTGCAAGTGGAAGCATCTCAGGTACCACATCTCCAGGCAAACAGCATCAGGGAATGTGCTTAGAGGCTTCTGAGGGGTCAGAGGACAGTGTGGGTCTCTGTTGAAGAGAAGCTGAAGGATGGGGAGTAAGAGATGGGTTAAAACACACTGAAGTGGGAGAGGAGAAGCCCACAGGTATGTCCCCAACTTCCACTCAACCAGCAACTCAGAGATTCTTCTGGACAAACATCACTGTGTTCAGACATGTCTGAGGGTGGAGTTGGGGATGGATGGCACGTTCACAGTTTAGACTGTGGGAAGTTCCATAGACAGCTTGGAAGAGTCATAGGTGTTGCATCTGTCTTTTGGTGACATTTGGTGACATTCAGACTTTGATAAATGGTATGGGAAATCCTTCTGTATATATGTGTTGCTTTTGTTGGTTAATGAATAAAGAAGCTACTTTGACAGAATAGAGATAAGGCGGTAACAGTAAGCTGAGTGTGGGGAGAGAGTAGGCAGAGTCATAAGATGCCATGGAGCACAGAAGTCAGCCAGAACCTTGCCAGTAAACCACGAGCTTCATGGTAAAATAGAAAATAATAGAAATGGGTTAATTTAAGGTATAAGAGCCAACTAGAAATATGCTTAAGCTATTAGACAAATAGTATTACAATTAATAAAGTTTCTGTGTAATTATTTTGGGTCTGGGTGGCCAGGAAATGAATGAGCAGCCTCAGCCAAAAGAATGGCACCCACAGTCTGGGGGTATAGATCCACATAAGACCTAAAAAAAAAAAAAAAAAGCTTAAGAAAAAAAGAAGAGGGCTTCTATACCCACAGAAACAGGAGTCAATTGGAGCTTGTTGGTAACACATAGTTTCAGATAGGCTCTGTTTGCTGGTGGCAGGCAGAGGTGCAGCTCTCTTAAGAGGTTTTCTGATTCAACTTTAGTGGCAAAAATATTGCATGACTTCTTTAGGATCCGGCTTCCTTATTTGTGCTGGCAGAAGGAACTCTGGCTTTTTCGGGAAGCCCTGTACTTAAATGGAGTCTGTGAGCAAAATTTCTTAATGGTGACATAGACCTGCTACGTTCCTGGAGCTGGGGCAATGGGCATGGCTCCCAGAGGCAGCAAATATGCCTCCACCATGTTGGACTGGTCAGAGAAAACATGCAGTGCTGCTGGGTTGGTCCTAATCATGCCTGCTTAGCATTTAAAAGAAAAAAAATAAAGTGTTCCTGGTCAAAAAGTAATTACAGATATGCAATAAAAACAGATTCAGATAAAGAAGACCTCTGAATAGGTCACAGTGTTAAATGAATGTACATAGGCTTGGGAGAGAGAAGAAAAAGAGTAGAGTAAAAATATCATAAAAAGAGTATGGACAGGCATAGATTAAAGGAGTAAAATATTAAAATAAATATTACGCTTGTATAAAAAATCAGGGTAAGAAAAATAAGCCATGTAAAGATGGAATATACATAGAGAGTCTGGACTATGTATATTATTGTGTTTTCTTTGACTTTTTTTGACTACTGAGAGATATTTGATTCTGACAGCTGCTAAGCTAAACCAACATATATATTTTAAAGGTATTTTGACTTCAAAATTTGGTCTAAGGATATGTTGCCTTGGAAAAGAGGTTGTGCTTTTGTTTCCATAGAGGATGAGAACTGGTGGATTCCTTCCAGACTAATGTGGTTTGATGGACCAAGACTACCTGAAAGGTTGCTGTGAACACCCTCAAAAATTACTTTGCTCAACAAAAAGCACTAAGCAGTTATGAAAGAACTATGCCCAAATTCCCTAAATGATTATTTATAAATGTTTGTTTACATTTAAAGAGGGATATGCTATAGAGATTTGTATTGGTATGTTCTTGGTCTATTGGTCTATTGATATAAATTTTAGGTCAATTTTGATATATATATATATATATATATATATATATATATATATGCTCTGATTAAGGTATTATGTTTGTGAAGCTCATTTAAGAATGTAATAATTAAGAAATACAGGTTAATAGGTAGTCATTTATAATAGTCAAGTTTGTAGTCGTGTTAGTTAGGTTTTCTAGGTATATAGAGATATATTTCATTTAGATAGATAATCTTCAAACCTTTCAAAGACCTATGGAATATGGCATTTAAAATGTTTTAGGAACTTAAGACTTTTCATGACAATGAGACACATCTGCTCCTGGCAGCACCAATCTACTTCAAGAGGATGATGGAAGATGGGTATCAAAGAGGCTCCTTATGGATGGAGTTTGTTAGCCATTTGGGCAAGAAACTGCTCTTGCCTGTATTGCTTGATGTTATGCTGTATGAATTGGACATACAGGACCCACAGAGAAATGACTGCTGAACTTGCCTAGACTTGGAAATGCCATTGCTAATGGTGACATGACAGCTTTCCCGCAGCAGTAACTGCAGGTGTGCACAGATGCACATAGACCCAGAGCATGCTGGGACAGTGTGTTGATGGTCATCCAGGTGAAGGTAAATGTGAATTGTGAAATTCCTTTCTGTCCTTCAGCTCCAGATTAAAACAGGACAAAGGTTAAGACAAATATTCTCTTACAGGATATTAGCATTCTCAGCAGATACAGTAAGCAGGGGACATTGGTTTTTTTTTTTTTTTTTTTTTTGGTTTTTCAAGACAGGGTTTCTCTGCAGCTTTTTTTTTAGAGCCTGTCCTGGAACTAGCTCTTGTAGACCAGGCTGGCCTCGAACTCACAGAGATCTGCCTGCCTCTGCCTCCCGAGTGCTGGGATTAAAGGCGTGCGCCACCACCGCCCGGCTTAGCAGGGGACATTGTAACCTGAACTTCAGCTTAGCCTTGAATTTGAGACACTGTATACATTCTGTAACTCAAAGCTACTTCACAAACATTCCCCTAAATTCAGTAGTTTAAAGCCACATCTTATTATTACAGTTGAGGATTTTGTAGGTTGAATCAGTTAAGGTCCTAGTACTTTATATTCTCATGTAGTTTTCCTTCCTTCCTTCTTTTTTATGTTCTCTTTCATCCTACAAGTGTAAGTTTGAGTGTGTGTGTGTGTGTGTGTGTGTGTGTGTGTGAGAGAGAGAGAGAGAGAGAGAGAGAGAGAGAGAGAGAGAGAGGGAGGGAGGGAGGATAATGAGTTTCTATCACATTGCTATAAACTCCTGTCTGAGGGTTATTTACAGGGCCTTGGGAAGCTTATCAGTGACTGCTTTAAAGGACTCTAGATTTTCAGGGAGGGTTGGGCCTTCATAGCCCCCCTCCCATTTTCCAATTTGTCATATTTCTAGTCTATCATGAAACTCTGGAATCCTGAACTCTGTGGCAGTTGATGGGAGTGGCTCTTCCCTATTGGTTCCCACCCCCCCCCCCCTTGGGGAGAATGGTCACCTTATTAAAGAAGCTTCCACACTCATCTGGAGGAGGAGCTGGGGAGCTGATCAGAGCAGAAGCCTGGACTCTCACTAGGTCAGTTCTCTCTCTTATAACCTGTGTAACAAGTTCCATGTCTGCATCAGTGGAAAACAGCTTTTCCATGTTCTACTTAGCATGCATTAATTGTACAAAAGAGCTGGTTTTATTACGCAGTTTTCACACATGTATAAAACATACTTTGATCATAGTCACTGTTTGTTACCTTTTATTAAAAACTGTGATTCTGGTTCATGTATATTGCTTTGTGACTGACCATCAGGTAGCAAGCTATTTCTCCTCTTCCTTTCCTTTCCTTCTCTTTCTGTTCTTCCTCCCTCCTTTGCCCCATCTTTCTTCCCACCCTCCCCTTTCTCATTTCCCTCCTCCCTCCTGTCCTTAATTCTTTCTTTTTTTTCTGTTCCTTTCTTCTTCTCCTCCCGGTCCTCTTCTTTTTTCTCCTTCTGTTTCTCTGTGTGTTCCTTCTTTCTTCCTCCAGTGTCACTGAGCAGAAGGGTGGGGTTTAAGGTATTTACAAGGGAATCTAAACGTGTGATTTAGGACAGTGAGGCGTAGACCTGGATTGCGCTCTCAGGCAAACCTGAGATCAATAACGTTCTTCTCTTGAATTGTGTTCCAGTCTCACAGAGGACGTGCAGATTCCTCTCACTTGAGAACGTGAATTCTCCCAGGCTCTCCCAGGCCTCCCTTCCAAAGCCCTTCCCCAGTTTGGATTTCTACCACATTTGTTTGTGTCCTGTGGATTTTGATAGCTTCGATGATTCTGTTTAAATAGCAAAGTAGCAGGTTTCATACTTAGGCTTTGTTACTTTATTACTATCTTATTTAATTACAAACAGCACAAGCTGTTTTTAAATGGTAATCCTAAGGAAACAAATTAAAAAGAAAACAACAAAATTGTGAATTTTGAACTATTGAACCCTGAGAGATCTGAGAACTGTGGGCTAAACCTTATACCAAGCAGAAGATGTCTACTGATGTCCTTTGATCACAGCTGTGTGTATGACGAAATGCGTGCGAGACCAGAAAACAGTTTAAAATTCTGTAGGAAGACATGGCAGGAAGAAATGGGTCTGTAGAGGAACGAGGTTAAACCCAAACTCTGACCCTCAGCCGTTATGCGGCCAACCCTATGCTAAGGTTCAAAGCATCCATCGCTAATCTGGAGAAGACCAGCGGACTCTGAGACAGTGTGCAGCTCTAAAACTGGGAGGTTAAGGAGAGAGTCACACATCTCAGCATAGATGTCCTTTGTACGGTACACATCACCATAAGGCTGCAAGGCAAGCAATGTTGTAGGATGACCACAACATGGGAAGGGTTTCTGAAAGTCTCAGAATCTGAGTCCCTGTGAAGTGCCCAGTGCTGAAGCTTCCAGGACAAACTAGAGTTCATGGGGAAAAAAACAAAGGCAAACAGAAAGGCAAAAAAAATCAGGGTTTATCACGGGCTGCAATCACAGGTGCCCACAAGGGAGTTTGAAGTCAGCCTGGTCCACAAACGCTAGTTCCACGACAAGCTCCAAAGCTACAGAGAAACCCTGTCTCGAAACACCCCCCTACCAAATTTTTTCTTTGACTTTCGCAATTAGGGAAATAAAATATATTTTAAGGTTTACTTTTGCACCATTAGAGTGGATGGACACAATCAAACAGCTGACAACTGATACTGAAGAGGGTGTGGGGAAAAGGGAATCCTTATTCACTACTGCTAGATTGCAAACCAGTGAAAACCACTCTGAAAATCAGGGTGGGGAATCCCCAATAAGTAAAGAATAATCTACATCAAACTCTGCTCTATGTGCAGCCCAAAAGGACCCAGCATTACATGCACAGATATTTCCTCAGACATGTTACTGCCGCTCTGTCCAGAGTAGTTAGGAAGTGGAAACAACCCCAGTGTCCTTCACTATGCACATGACAGAATCCTACTCAGCTGGAGAAGAAATGAAATCCTAGCAGATGGAACTAGAAGATATTTGCGTTCAAGTCATCTAGACCCAGACAGGCCACACTGTGTGTCCTCTCTCTCCTGTGTATTCTGTTTCCAAATCCTCAGGTATAACAGGTATATACAGCCTGGTCATCACAGAAATGAGACAATTAAAAGGAGACCGTGGTGGGGGCACTAGAGAGGATACAAGTGATATGAAAGGGAAAATGGGTGAAGGGGAGGGAGCAAATGTAGAGGAGAAAACAATATAGAAAGAATGGGAGGGAAAAAGAACAAATCATTAAATTATGTGAAAACATCATAAGGTATTACATTATTTCATATTTACCTAAAATCACATGTGTGTGCTCGCTAGTTTTATGTCAGCTTGACAAAACTAGAGTTAGGTAGGAAGAGGGAACCTCAACTGAGAAAATATGGCTGGTAGGAACACCTGTGGCACATTTTCCTAATTAGGAATTTACACAAAATGGCCCAGCCCATTGTAAGTGGTGGCACCTATGGGAAGGTGGTTCTGGGTGCATAAGAAAGCAGACTGAAGAAGCCTGCAGGAGCCAGCCCGTAACCAGCAATTCTCCATGGCCTCTGCTTCAATCCTGCCTCTAGTCTCCTGCCTTGAGTTCCTATCCTGACTTCCCTGGCTGATGGACTACAAGCTGTAGGATGAAGTAAACCCTGTCTTCCAAGTTTCTTATGACCATGGCGTTTATCACAGCAACAGAAACCTAAGACAACAGATAGGGTATTTGTAAACTGTAATTTTCAATGGCGTTATGCCACTTGGGGTTATAATGCTCTCCCGCAAAGTCACAGACTACCTACTACAAGTCTCACTACCAGGTATGAGGCACTTCCCCTTTGAGTTGTTGGCCAGAGGAGGGTAAGAGACTCCCCAAACAAGATAGGCTATTATGTTGTCCTTGAAGGTAAGGGCCCATGGCTAATGAAACCACACACTTCTGACACAGGACTTGGAGGATTCAAGCAGGGACTTCCCTGAAAGCCTCCTTGCTGAGGACTTGCTTTCATAACACCAGCTGGGACTGTGCAAGCTACCAGGGGAGAAAGGCAACCAATAGCCTACCTCGCTGTGATGCTCATGACCCCAAACAAAAACCAGCATGGCAAGATAGACCTAAAGTTCATATCTTGACAGTCACCAACAGCTATCTAATTGGACCTAAGCCTTGATCAATGAAGGAAATTATGACTAATACTGAGAGAATTAGCCAATCATTAAGGGCTACTGAAGTCAGGGATCTTAGAGGAAAATATACTACTGCCATCTTCCTAAACCAGTACAATTCCTAACTACAGTCTAAATGCTTATTCTTATAACCACAGATAGGTATAACTCTCATGGAAGATATAACATTACTTAAATTAGTAAGACTCGGCCGGGCGGTGGTGGCGCACGCCTTTAATCCCAGCACTCGGGAGGCAGAGGCAGGCGGATCTCTGAATTCGAGGCCAGCCTAGTCTACAAGAGCTAGTTCCAGGACAGGCTCTAGAAACTACAGGGAAACCCTGTCTCGAAAAACCAAAAAAAAAAAAAAAAATTAGTAAGAATCTACCTCAGATATAAAAAGCCAGACAGTGGCACCAGCACTCAGCCGACAAGGAGGGCACAGAAGCAGCTGGTTACAGAGAGCTTTACAGAGAGGTCAAAATAGAAAACCACAAGAATACAGTCTACTTGTAAGGTATGTTTCAACTTCTTAACTGTGAAACTAGATATAAAATCACTCTTCACCCTTTACTTCTGACCTGCTAATTCCTGCATTAAGTAACTCAGATCCTTCAGGCATGACGAGTCATCTGAACACAAAGCGAGTTTCAGGACAACCAGGGCTACTGAGGAACTCTGTCTTGAAAGCCAAACAAACAAACAAACAAAAAATAAAGCTAAAAAAGCAACCTTAGAAAACAATAAAACCAAAAACTGAACAGGCTAGCTCTTTCCCATTTGAGTCATATGCAGAGGCCCTGTTTCTCAGCTGCACCTTTTATTAAAAGCCATTAAAATTAATTAAAAATTCATTTAAAAGTGGAACATTGCAATAATAAAACCAGGATATAGTTCAGAAGACTGGTAACACCCACCCCTCCCACCTGTCATGGCACAAACAGATCTGGAGCTTGGCGTCCCAGTCTCCAGGCGCAGGCGTTTCCACAGCAAGGCTCCTTCCCCATGCTGAAGTCATGGCCAAGCATGTCTTCTGAACAATGGATGCCGCACAGTCCTCCACCTTAAATAAAGTATCTCCTCAAGGACCACCGCACAGGGCTTTGCAGGCCTCTGGCCCAGGCTCTGGCTAAAAAGGAAGCAGCTGCTGAGGCCCATGCTGGCACAGGGGTTTTACAGGGTGGGTTTGGACTTGGGCATGCCCCCAGTGCTCTGGGCGGCTTTTAAAGCCCAGGCTGCTATGTCTTGCTCTCCAGTTTCTGGTTCTGTGATAGTGGAGAAGGTGCCTGAGTGGATTGAGATTTTTAATCATTGCCCTGGTGACTCTGATGCTGCTGGGCCTCAGACTGGCTGTTGAGAAGCACAATCAGGTGAAGTTAAGCCATGGGCCAAGCAAAGAGATTTGACAGATTGCATCCCTCTAGAGAGCAGAGCCCTAGGGACTCAATTCCACACCTGAAAACCACAAACAAGATCTTCCCTATTTACATCACATACATAATCCCCTTAAATGGCTGCAGTTTGCTGGTGCTACTCTGAAAGATCACAGCTAGAGATTGTTAGATTGGCTGGTGGTTCTCAGAACTCTACTCTCTGTCCAGGTCCTTTAGACAATGGAACTAACTAGAGGGAACACAAGTAGTGGGAAAAGTGGCCTTTTCAGATCCCCTGAGAACGAAATGCCTTCTACCAGGATACACAAACTCATTTACCTCGATTTCGTTTCATCCGGAGATCGCAAGCCAGCGACATAATGAGAAGCAGTGTAAGATCCCTTTCCTCTCTCATCCCATAAATGTGCACGACCATGCAATGCTCTTCCGATTTAACTGCTATCAAAACACTGTAGGTATCCTCGAAGAGTGGAACCCGTTCATTATCAAGACCTGGGAAGGGGAGTGGATGCTCTGCTATCACCGCCACCGCCACCGCCACTGCCACCGCCACCACCACCACCACCACCACCGGCGGCGGCGGGGGCAGCAGCAGCAACAGCAGCATACACCAAGAAGACTGACGGTTAAGATGGGAGAAGTAAAAAGAAAAGGACACTTTATGGGGTCCCCTAAGACTTGGCTAACATCTTATCTACCTTTCTAAGAGATGCTGGATCAGGAACCCACTGGCCCAGGGAGTGTAATAACAATTACCAGACCATGTTCAAATGTCTTCTTCTCCAAGGGCACAGGTTCCCACCATACTCACCAAACAATCCTCTGAAAACCCACAATTCCAGTCGGATGGGCATAGGTCTCATGCTGTCATCGAAAGTCGGAAACAGCCCAGGGATATTACCACCAATTCTAGAAATACATGGGAAATCTAAACTACATCCTTGCCCTGCAAGAAAGGGCATCAGAAGATCTTCTTTGACCCCACCTTCTTATAATGGTGCCTTCTGTCCTCTCCTTCCCATTGCTCCACCCAAAGCCCAGTGCTTCTCTTTCAGTTACTATGTGTTTACAGTCTCTCTTGCCATCTGTGGTCCAGAGAACACTACGCAAAGCTCTAAAGCGTGGGTATCATCAACAAGGGACCTTCTGCCGATGAACCAGCCATGTAGGGCCCTGTCTGTCCCGAGACACCATGTGCCAAAAATCTAAAGTTAGGGGAGGCTGTGGTCAATGGAGCCCACACCTTCTCTGAGGAGTCCCTTATCCCCAAAGCCTCCATAGTTTCCTTTAGGTCCATCTCCACCTCACACAGGGTCTGTCCCGCAGTCCCATCGTTATGCCTAACTTCCAGGGTCATACATTGTAGACCCTGGACACAGACCTCAGTTCTGTTGGGCTGAAAGCCATTCAGCTAATTTTTGGCAGAAATCTAGATTGCCCAGGAGGAAGCCAGGTCTGAAACCCTGAAGGGAAGGAATCTGCACATTGCCCCAAGGTCTGAGGAGAGGTGAGAATGCAGGATCCTTTCTACATGGGCGGTTTAGAATCCCCACGACAGCAGGCACCTGGAGGAAGCCAGTGGGCTTGCTCACACGAGCGTACTTCCCTGAGCCCCCTCTCACAACCCAGCACACTCAACACTACCTCATTCTGTTTTCATCCTGCTCCTCTCTTGTGTCTCCCTTTCCACTGCGACCATGACTTCTCTTGTGTCCCCGACCACGCATGCTCATGGTTGGTTGCCTGTCAGAGCACGATGGGTTCTGTGAATGGTGGGTAATCAGATTTATCCTGAAGCTTTGGAATCACCCAAACCCTTTTATTCTGCTCCCGGGTTGCCTGCCTCACTAACAAGCCTCATGAAGCAAATAATTTACCACACCTGTGAGTGCGTTGTGCTCGAGAGTCTGAGACACACACACTGGGGACATTGCAGTCCTGACAGAGGACTGTGAATTCAACACCAGCAGAAAGGGGCTGCTGGGACTTTAGTGTTGTCAGAATTCTTCCAAGATGGAAGCTATCAGGAAGGCTGTGTGCAGAACCCTGGCCACTGAACCTTGGGTGCAGGCCTGATTTGACTGTTTCCATGTGTGATCTTGGGCATTACTTTAGTAAACAGGAGTGTTTGAGTCAGAAAAGGAAAATACCAAGTAGGGCAGGAAAGGGAGCTCAGGAGTTAGAGCTGCTGTCCCTGAGCTACTGCTGGACTCTTGTCTGATAGAGTCTCAGGGGACGATGCTTCTGCTCTGCCCCAGGCATGTTCAACCCTCCTGCTGGTAAGGAAGGAAAGAGGTGGCTGCAGCCACTTTGCTGCCTGAACACTTTGCTTTCAGTATAGTTATCAATTAATTAATTAACTAAACAGTTAGTGTATGTGTGTATGCATACACGTGCATATCTGTGGAGGTCAGAGTACAACTCTTGCTTTGGCTCCCTCATTCCAATTTTAGGTAAATTCCAGGGAACTAGCACTGTGTGAAAAGTGCCTGCCACACTAAGTCATTCCACTGGCTCTATAATACCTCGTATTTAAAAAGAATTTACTTATTTTTATATTATCTGTTTGAGTGTTTGCCTGCTACTTAGTATGTGTATCACATGCATCAGTACCCAAGGAAGCCAGAAGAGGGCATCAGATTCCATTCCCCATGCTTCACCCAAAAGTGGAGTTATAGGCAGTTTTGACCTACTTCTGGGAACTGATATCCAGTCCTCTGCAAGAGCCTAAGTACTTTTAACTCCAGAGTCATCTGTCTACCCTGTACTAAAGCAATTTTAAGATGTAGCCTTCTAGAACTAAATGTTCTGAGACACAGTCTTTCTCCATTCCTTCTTTAGTATTTCTTTCTCTATTCTGCTCTTCCATTTCTTTTTTTTTTTTTGGTAGTGGAAATTGAACCTAGAGCTTCTCATGATGCTCCACCCCAGACGAGAACCATATTTTCAAAGACTGATGCTTTGCCACAGCTCTTGATATTGAACAGATGTGTGTGTAGATCTAGCACCCTCTGTTAAGTTTGCAAATCTAGGCCAAATTGTCTTCAGGTGTCTTTGGTGTTTCTCATCTGCTATTGCCCACCTCTGTGTCTCACCGAGCACCCTTCAGTCATCAGGCAAAGCCCTTGGATGGCATCAAAAGATCTCTAACTTACAAGAATTCAGCCAAAATACACTGAGTTTGCACAGCACAGCCAATCATGGAGCCACAGTGTGGTTTCCATGGTCCCCAGGGTTCCCCATAACTAGAGGGTTTTACTTTCAGGAGCCCAGCCCCCGGAAAGACAAAGGTTGGGATCAGACCCGGGTTAACTATTTTCTCCAGTGGCTTGTAAGCAGTGACAACCTCTAGGTCAACCATTCCCCAGTCTCTTTTCATGCCTGCTTGGCCATGTGACCAGCCTGACACCAGGAGGGGAAGACCATTGTCCCAGGGTTGTAGTGTTGAAGGACAGAGCTGCTGGTCAGGGCCCTTGGTACCCATGAAGATCTCAAGATGCTGCTGCTCCAGGCTGGGCCTGAGGGGCAGAATCAGGTGAGGGTCCCAGGTCCAACTCAGCAAGAGAAAGAACTGATGCTGTTCATGCCTGGAATAAGGCCACGCGGGTGTTGTGTAATAAAGGAATGGAAGCAAACACCAAGAGAGTTCATGATTATGGCTTCAGCCTGGGCTGGAGGGGCAGCTCAGACAAGGATCATAGGTTAACTCAGGCAAGACAATTCAAGAATACAGCTCCCACCTGAGCCTGGGCCTAAAGGGGTACCCTGATTGGGTGGAGAAGTATGAGGTTAACCTTCAGAATCAACTGGAGAGGGTGAAGAATTACATCTTGCTTGAGCCTGGGCCTCCTGGAAGGAGAGTAGGTGGAGGGGACCTACTGTGAGTCACCAAGACAGCTCATGGATGCAGTACCGTCAGTGACCATGAGGGGCACTATGGGGGCAGTGCTGCTTAGGATCTAGATTCAGCTTGTCAGGAGTATGCCTGACAGGAGATTGGAGCTTCCTCCTGGGCCTCAGCCTGGAGGGGCAGAGTCTCTGGATGATGGGAGTGGGGGTTGGGGTTGAGGAAGGGGTGCCTAATCAGACTAGTTTGCTTTTAATTGAAGTGTTTTTAGTTTGCCTTCCTCTTTATGTGTGACACCAGGAATCCTAGCTCACACTTCAAACACACTAGCTTAATATACTGTTCTTCCATGCTTATTATTCAAAAATAACCAGTATCCACAGCCGCTACTCAGTTTTGAGAAACACCAGAGACTGGAATACAAGGACTCGGTAAATGCAGCTTTACTAAAACTTGAAAATCTTCCTTGCCTCTTCGATTTGATTTGCATTAATGGGAGGCTTTCTCTGGCTGCCAGGCTGCAGGAATGATGTAGGTGTGTCTTCTATCTATCTGTTGATTTCATTGGTTAATAAACTGCCTTGGCCCATTTGATAGGCCGGCCCTTAGGTGGGTGGAGTAGACAGAACAGAATTCTGGGAAGTTAGTCAGACCGCTGTGCCTTTCCTCAGGGAGACAGACGCGATGAAGCTCCGGAGCAAGATGGACATATGCTAGAATCTTCCCGGTAAGGCACCACTTTGTGGTGCTACACAGATTATTAGATATAGGTTAATCAAGATGTGAGTAAGAGGCTGAAACTAATGGGCCAGGCAGTGTTTAAATGAATACAATTTGTGAGTTGTTATTTCGGGGCATAAGATAGCTGGTGGCTGGGAGCAGGGTGGCAGGAATGCAGCCTGTAGCTCCTCACTACAGAATGGCACCCACATGGGTAACTGAATCCACAGAAAACTTGAGAAAGCTTGGGAAAGACTAGCGTAAAGCATGGCTCCTTGGTGGCAGCAATTTCTCGGGTCTTCTATGCTTGCTAGAGGCTAGCAAGCACTCTCATCTAAGAGAGGCTTCCTGACTCAGCTTTAGCTGTGAAACCCTGCAGCGCTTTTAAGAGGTCCCACCACGAAACACTTAAACGGTGTTGATGAAAAGCCGACCACATGCTTTTCGGTTTTCAGCTGTAGCAGGGAAAAAATTGCGCTGTTGTAAAATGCTGGCTTTCTGGGCAGTTCTGCCAGGGCAAACTCTGACTCTTTCAAGCAGGCAGTCCTGACTATGGAGCTTTTGATTGTTTTTTAACACTGTTGCAGCTTGCTTGCTGGCAGGGACCTTGAAACACTGTAGAGCTGTGGCAATGAACATCGCTCTGGCCGGTATCTCAGCCACAAGGCTGGAATTGCAGAAAGCTGAGGAATGGGCTGGATCTAGCTGTCAAAGCCATGGCTTTAGTCCTACCAATATTGTTTGGTAAATTAAAGGCTCATGTGGTCAGAAAAAGAGAGAGATATACAGTAAAAGAAAGATTAAAAGTCGAAGAAAATGTCTAAATGGTTTACTATGTGTTAAAAATATATGCAGGCTAAAGGTTAAACTTCTTAAAAGTAAAAAAGAAAAAAGGGAAGTAGTTTGGTGTGGTGGTACACACCTTTAATCCCAACACTTGGGAGGCAGAGGTAGATTGACCTCTGTGACTTCAAGGTGTTGTAGCACACACCTTTAATCCCAATGCCTGGGAAGCAGAGACAGACAGATCTTTGAGAGTTCAAGGACAGCCTGGTCTACAGAGTTATTCCAGGACAAAGATATACAGAGAACCTGTCTCAAAAAATAAAAGTAAAAATAAAAGAAATAGAGGTTAAAATAAAGCCGCACAAAGATGGAAAATACACAGATTATCTTGATACTGTATGCAATTATGCTCTCTTTGAATTGTTCGAATGCTGAGCAAGGAGCAACAGCTGCTAAAAGATATTTGTTTACAAATGCTGCTGAACTAATCCAAGATAGATATTTTGAAAATACCTTGACTTGAGAATTTGGATCTAAGGATATGATACTTTGGAAAAGAGATTCTTCTTTTGTTTTTACAGAAAATGAAACCCTGTGGATTGCGTCTATCCCAATATGGTATGATAGGCCACACCCTCCTGAAAGGTTGCTGCGGACACCCTCAAAAAATTACTTTGCTCAACTGCTGACTGATATGAACCTGGCACACAGGTTACACCATGAAAGATCTGATTAATAGCGTCCCCATTCAGCAGGAAGCAGTCTGGAGAGAAATAATTGCACCCATATTCCCAAATATTGTTTACAGATGTACTTTTACATTTAAAGGGGGATATGATATAGATATGAATAATTTACATTGGTACAAATTTTACTCTATTGACATAAATTTAAGGTCAATTTTGTTATATGTATATGTATTTCTGATACTGATTAAGGTATTGTGATTCTGTAGTTCATTTAAAAAAATAATGTATATTGGTTGTCATCAATAATTGTAAAGCTTGTAGTCATGTTAGATTTTCTAGATATACAGAGATATATTTCAGTTAGATAGGCATTCCTAATATCTTTCAAAGACTACAGAATATGACATTTAAATGTTTTAATAACTTAGAGCTTTTTATGACAATGAGACACATCTGCTCCTGGCAGCACCAAGCTACTTCAAGAGGAAGATGGGCATCGAAGAGGCTCCTTATGGAGTTTGTTAGCCATTTGGGAAAGAAACTGCTTTTGCCTGGACTGTTGCATAAACTGGACACAAGAACCTGCAGAAAGAGGACTGCTGAACTTGCCTAAAGGTGAGATGGTCTTTCAAGGTTCCTGACTCATGAAAGAGTCTGTGAGACATTCTACAGGACACAACAGATACTGACTGAACTGCCTTTAAAATTTCCTGCTTCATGGAAATGTCTGTTGGATACTTATGGGCGTGTAGGCCAAAGATGGATGCTCCAATGGTACAAAAGAATTTTGTGTAACTGTCCAGATAGCAAGATGTCTCTGTGATTTCGAGAGTTTTGGAAGTAGCTTACTTCTTGTTCACCTAGGTAATATTATATCCTTCTGGAGTCTTTGATGGAGTTGAAGAATAAATAGTTATAGTTTTCCTTAGTTATGATAAAAGATAAAGTAGATATAATATTATAACTGTAATTCTTGCTTGATAACTGTTTTGTTATATGTAATTTTACTATGTTAAAGTGAAAGCCTTTCTTTTTTGTTTAAACAGAAAAAGGGGAAATGATGTAGGTGTGTCTTCTATCTGTTGATTTCATTGGTTAATAAACTGCCTTGGCCCATTTGATAGGCCGGCCCTTAGGTGGGTGGAGTAGACAGAACAGAATGATAGGAAGTTAGTCAGACCACCGTCCCTCTCCTCAGAGAGACAGATGTGATGAAGCTCCGGACCAAGATGGACGTACGCTAGAATCTTCCCGGTAAGGCACCACTTAGTGGTACTACACAGATTATTAGATATGGGTTAATCAAGATGTGAGTAAGAAGCTGAAACTAATGGGCCAGGCAGTGTTTAAATGAATACAATTTGTGTGTTGTTATTTGGGGCATAAGCTAGCCGGTGGCCGGGAGCCAGACGGGATGAAGAGCAGGCCTGCCCGCAGCTCCTTTTTTTAAAAAATATTTATTTATTATGTATACACTATTCTTTCTGTGTGTATGCCTGCAGGCCAGAAGAGGGCACCAGACCCCATTACAGATGGTTGTGAGCCACCATGTGGTTGCTGGGAATTGAACTCAGGACCATTGGAGCAGGCAATGCTCTTAACCACTGAGTCATCTCTCCAGCCCAAAAGAGCACCACACACACTTAACAGGCTGAGCTACTGCCCAACTTGCTCCGCAGTTCCTTACTACACAGGAAATTCTTCACATTGGGCTGATTGCTGATTCTGCTCTTCAGGGCCTCTAATCAAAAAGACACAGCCTGAGAGTCAGAACTGCTCATGTGCAGAGTGCAAAACATCTGAGCCGCTCCCAGCACACGACCAACTGCATCCTTGCAACAGGTCCGGAGTAGATGTGAGAAGAACAACAAATCCTGAGCTAGAAACCATAGCTCAGCACAATTTCCTTAAGACTCCTTAGACATCCAGTTGCCTTCTCCTCAGGCCCCTGCACACAGACTGAGCAGAGTGTGGTGCAGAGCACAGAGCACTGTGTCTCTCAGGTGTGAAAGCAGAGAACCAGAGAAAAGTGAAGACATGGAAAACTGAGTTGGAACTGGGGGCAGAAAACATCAAAGTCTGACCAGGAATAACTCCCAGTCAGTTTTCACACTGGAGATTAGAATGGGAGGAGGGAGACAGCATGGTGGGGACCGTGGAGAGGGAAGCACAGTGCTGAGGGGTCAGAGCTGAGAAGGGGAGCAGCATGACAGAGACCTGCTCAGACACTGAGTGTGCAGAGACAGGCCACATGAGATGGAAGATGAAGGCCAGAAGCAGCCTGAAAGAAACAGGGGTTTAGGGAGAGAACTTTGGGATCCTGTTTTTTTCTCATCAGAAAAGACAAAATATTCTTCTTGGGGTACCACCTCCAAATCTCTTTATACAGAAAGATTATTGTCATGTCTCAAACCAGGGTCTAGTAGCTCAGTTTGGAGGGCAAATGGTAGGCCCTCAGCCGCCTACACAGACTAATAGAACAGATGTGAGAACAGAATCCATCTTTCTGTTGCATACAAGAATCACACATCGGGGCTGGAGAGATTGCTCAGTGCTTAAGAGCACTGGATGCTCTTCCATAGGTCCTGAGTTCAACTCCCAGCAACCACATGGTGGCTTACAACCATCTGTAATAAGATCTGGTGCCCTCATCTGGCATGCAGGCATACATGGAGGCAGAATGTTGTATACATAATAAATAAATCAATCTTTAAAAAAAAGACACACACCTCAACTCCAAAAGCAGACTTCAGCTCAGAGTAGAGGGTTACAAAAAGAGTATGCAATCAGGTGGACCTAAGAAATAAACTGTACATCTGTCCTAATATCTAACAAAATAGATTTCAAACTAAAATTAATCAATAGACATGAAAAAAGGCATTTCATATCTGTCACAGGAAAAATCCATCAACATGATGTCTATGCCCCAAATACAAGGGCACACACATTTGTACAAAAAAATCAATACTGAAATTCTACCAATCTAAGACTTTCTCAGAAGCCCCAATGACAGGACAAAAGGAACCTAGTTCTGTGCCCTTGCTCAGGAGTGGACTTGGCATGTCCAGTCTGAGGAGGAGGCCTGGACCTAGAAGGAGTCAAGGTTTTGGTTCCTGGGAACATGGCTGTTCCTCCTGAAGAGACTTGGGTTGTCTGTCCCAAGGCCACTGTGTGCTCAGTCTCTAAAAAATCTTGAGATTCCCTGTGTTACCTTTGTGTGATATCATTGATTAGCCTCCTGCTGATTTTGTCACATTTGTCCCTGAACAAGGGTATAAAAGATGCTCTATGTTTTAATCAACCATGGCAGTTTGACATTCCAAGTAGGAACATGAGGATTAGAAATGTTAAGCAGGAGGAACAGAGATAAGAAGGAAACACAGAGACATAGGATAGGGTTGGGAAGGCAACATGTGCAGCTGCATACTGAGTTGGGCGTTCTTAGTTCCTCCTTGGTTAATTTTCCCTAGACTTTTATACCCCAATACAAAAGGGGGGTGACAAGGCAAAAGACTGTTTTATCAGGTTGTTTTTTGTATAAACAACCTGTAACAGGTCAATTGCTCCAATACTTTGAGCCATCTATCCACTAACTCCTGACTAAAGTGTATGTTGGTTGGTGCAGTGAAAATACCTTAGGCCAAGTATCCTGCAGGCAGCCATTCCCCAGGTCGAAACTCCTATTTGAATAGAAGGAGCAGAAGGATGCTTAAATTATTTGGTGAGGATTGAGAGTGTCTACCCGTATAGGCCAAATTAAGGTCCTAAACACCGGGTAACCAACCCTAGGTCAGGGTGTGTAGCCAAACTTGTTGTCAACAACTTTGAGCAAGCAAAATAAACTCAAACTCTCCGACCTTCAGACAAGGTGGCATAGGCTCACATATTTGGGTCTGCACAAGCTCCTGAGCCCTGCGGTGGGAGTAAGCAGGTCATGGAGTCGAGTGAGTGCTCAAAATTCTGGAAGAAACCGGCCAGGCATAATTTCACCAAAGAAGTAGTTTTGTCATGACAGATTATATTTATTAGTCAAAAGGCAATCCAAAGCAAACAGTGTGTCAAATATTAAAAAACACTGGAAATCAAAGTCTCGGGTCATTAACATCAGAGGTTCTTCAAGTTCAGTAAATGATCCCAGAGGATGACAGCCAATGTCGATGAAGCAAGAGGTCAATGTACCACAGTTAATGTGGAGCCTTATAGGGAGAAGCTGAAGCCAGGCTTGGGAAACACTAGATGTTTGGTGGAAGGGAGCCTAGAAACTTTGTTGTTCTTTAGCACATTTAACAAATTAAATAATCTTAGCACATTTCTGACTTTTATTTTCATTTATTATTATTTTTGGAGATAGTGTCTTACTATATAGCCCTGGCTGTGTGACTTTTATTCTTTATCAAAGTCTGTCACCAAATGTCACCAAAAGAAAGATGCAACACCTATGACTCTTCCAAGCTGTCTATGGAACTTCCCACAGTCTAAACTGTCAACGTGCCATCCATCCCCAACTCCACCCTCAGACATGTCTGAACACAGTGATGTTTGTCCAGAAGAATCTCTGAGTTGCTGGTTGAGTGGAAGTTGAGGACATCCCTGTGGTTTTCTCTTCTCCCACTTCAGTGTGTTTTAACCCATCTCTTACTCCCCATCCTTCAGCTTCTCTTCAACAGAGACCCACACTGTCCTCTGACCCCTCAGAAGCCTCTAAGCACATTCCGGAACTGTTGCTGTTTGCCTGGAGATGTGGTACCTGAGATGCTTCTACGTGCAAGTATCAGAAAATTCACAATATCTTCGTAGGAAGGATCAGCCATCAGCAGTGAACTGGGGAACTCTGGAGTTGGCTAACTTGTCAGTACGGTGATATTATCAATGATCCCAGAAAGTCTGGGCTACTCTGTCATGTCCGCAGTGGGCTAGAAGAAAGCAGATGTCCCCTGCTTCTCTAGGTCCTAAACCCTCTCTATTTCCTGTCCCTCTGACTATGAGCACAGGTGGTCCTACCTAGGGTATCAGTCTCCATTGTTCTGTGGGGAGGAATCCCCTCTCCCAGCTCTCAGTGCTTCTGTGCTCTCTCTGGCTGAATGGAGGAAACCAGAAAACACAGTGACGAGAGAAAATCACAACCCAAAAGCCAAAACAAAAACAAAACACCAACTAAACAACAACAACAAAAAAACATACTTGAAAACGATAAGCTACAAATTGCCAACAGATACCAATGAAATACATAAAACCATAAAAACATACTTTAAATACCAGTAAGTTTATAATTAAGTGAATTTCTAAATGCACATGATGTGGCAAATTTTGCTAAGAAGAAATGTTTTTATGCTGATTCATAACCAGCAGCAAGACTGAAGCAGTAATAATAAGTCCCTTGACTAAAACATGTCCAGAGCCAGATGAAGGCACTGCAGAAGTCTACCACACTTAAAGGAGAACTGACATCTGATGACCCAAATTGTTCCAAGAGTAGAAGAGGAAGAGGGGTTTCCAAACTCATCTCATGACGCACTATGACCCTGACACCAAAGCCCAGGTAAAGACACAGCAGTCACCAAGCGTTTCTCTTTCCTCACTTTGTCACCAGCCATTTTATACTATGTGTTTACACGTAAGTGTGCACACATGTATGCATGTCATTTTATACTATGTGTTTACACGTAAGTGTGCACACATGTATGCATGTCATTTTATACTATGTGTTTACACGTAAGTGTGCACACATGTATGCATGTTTGGAACAGCATGGTTTGAGAGTTTGCTTGCACTCAGATTCCCCAAGTTTGTTTTGCTTGCTGTAGTGTCTGATTTGAGCCCTAAAGAGGTCTTGGGCCCTGGTTAAGAATATAATACCACCCTTAGTCCATTCCTGGGGATACACCCAAAGCCTTCAGGGCTATGACCACAGACAACTGCATCTCCATGGTTCACATAGCAGGAAGTTGAAGCAGCCTAGATGAACATCACCAGATAAAGATGTATGGGTATACAACGGAATTATGCTACAGCAAAGAAAAATGAAATAGTGGCATTTTCACAAAAATAGAAGGAACTGGACATTATTATATTTGGTGATATAAGTGAGTGTCAGATTGATAAATGTCTCAGCTTCCCTCTTAAAGAACTGTGTGTGTGTGTGTGTGTGTGTGTGATCGCATTTGGATGTCACACAACAGAAAAAGAATTATGACAGAAGAGGAGAGATCTAGGGGGAAACTGAGAGGCTGATGGAAGGCAAGAGAAAAGTTGAGCTGCCGTGCCAAATGCACCTGGCAAGCAAGGGCTGCCCTTAACTGGAGGGAGAGGTTGATGGACAGGGGAACAGGGTGATGCATATGCTTGAAGACATTCTGATGAAACCCGTTACTTCCTGACTACCTACAAACTCTAAAAATAGATTCCATCTGCAATTTAAAGAGCAATAAAGAAATAATCTCAAAGTTGTGACATTAACAGTGTTGTGCCTGGTTTTAATAAAAATTATTATGACCTATTGTGTGATCACTCTGATAAAAGGCAAGATAGTAAGATCCTTGTTCTGCCACTCATGGCGTGTGGCCATGGAGAAAGGATACAACTCATACTCTTATCTGAGTACCCAGGAAATGACCAGGGAGCCATATCATCGAGGTTGTTTCTGACATTGAGAAACTCAGCGAAGTAAAACTAAAAGTTAGCAAAGACACTGGGAAAACTAACCGCTTAATTTTTTCTTTTCTTTTTTGAGATTATAATCCAATTACATTGTTTTTTCCTCCCTTATTCCCTCCAAATTCTTTTTTTTTTTTTTTTGGTTTTTCGAGACAGGGTTTCCCTGTAGTTTCTAGAGCCTGTCCTGGAACTAGCTCTTGTAGACCAGGCTGGTCTCCAACTCAGAGATCCGCCTGCCTCTGCCTCTGCCTCCCGAGTGCTGGGATTAAAGGCGTGCGCCACCACCGCCCGGCCTCCCTCCAAATTCTTGAAGACACTCTCCATGCTCTCTTTCAAATCCATAGACTCTTGTTTCTCTGTTGTTACATCATGTATATGCATGTATATACATTTATATCTATCTACTTTTTAAAAGTATTTTATTGCTGTGGGGTGGTGGAATATGCCTTTTATCCCAGGACCCGAAAGGCAGAGACAGGTGGAACTCCATGAGTTTGAGCCAGCCTGGTTTACAGGAGCTAGTTCCAGAACAGCTGAGATTGTTCCATAGAGAAAATCTGTTTGGAAAACAAAACAAAACAAAACAAACAAAAACCACCAAAAAAAAAAAAAAACCAGGAAATAATCAATGAAACAAAAAATTACTTTGTAATTGAAAGCAAGTCATCCCATGTAGTCCTGGCTGGCTGAGAATTCAAGGTCTTCTTGCCTCCTTCTTCCAGTTGCTGGGATTGAAAACATGAGCCATCACTCCTGATTTAAGATTTTACCGTTCAAGACAGTGTTATGTATTTAAGATTTAACATTACTTAAATTAGTAAGACTCTACCTCAGATATAAAAAGCGGGACAGTGGCACCAGCACTCAGCCGACACAGAAGCACTCAGAGGGCACAGAAGCAGCTGGTTACAGAGAGCTTTACAGAGAGGTCAAAATAGAGAACCACAAGAATACAGTCTACTTGTAAGGTATGTTTCAACTTCTTAACTGTGAAACTAGATATAAAATCACTCTGCACCCTTTACTTTTGACCTGCTAAGTCCTGCATTAAAGTAACTCCAGACCCCACAGGCATGACAAGAGTCATATGAACACAATGGACACTCAATCACTCATCTTGGCTCTGTTCTCAGCACCTGTCAATCTGCTCCCTCCACCCAGGCTCTGGCTCATGCCTCCTCTGCCTGTCATTGGGGCTTGAGGATGTTTTGCCCCTGGACTGTCAGACTCCACATCCCATTGAAATTTTCTCAGAGGTAAGTTACTGGCTTACAGCTCTCAACCTCCAGGTCCAGCCTCCACCCCCGAAAGAAAGAACGAAACAAAGAAACAAAGAAAGAAGGAAAGAAAGGAAGAAAGAAAAAAAGAAAGAAGAGAATAAATAAATAAAGAAAGAAAGAAACAAAGAAACAAAGAAAGAAAGAAGGGATGGCTGGAGGGAGGGAGAAAAAGAAAGAATGAAATCTATTCCCAGATTTTTCTACCCAGAAGGATCTAGTCTACTTACTATGAGGGTGGAGAAATCCCATGCAAGCATCTTCATGTAAAACCTCCCTCTCAGTCTAAGTCAGCTTCACAAAGGCTCAGACTGAAACTTCCCTGCTCCCGTGGATGCAGGCAGTGAGCCCTATGATGCACAACCCGGATGTGATTGTTTCCTTACAATTACACTGCTGCCTCACCTCTTCTCCCATCCCCCAGTTACCTCATGAAACTCTGCTGGGATGCAGGCCCAGGTGGGAAGCTCATCTCCAGGAGGGAGGCAAACAAGACTCCTCTAGAAAACCTTCACACAGAACCCTAAACTCTAGGAGGAGCCCAGAGTACTACAGAAATATATATTACACCTCTTCATATCACCAGATAAAGATTAAACCAGGCATTTGTGGTGCACGCCTTTAATCAGAGTACTTGAGAGGCACAGGCAGGCAGATCTCTGAGTTTGAGGCCAACCTGGTCTACAAAGCAAGTTCCAGGACAACCAGGGCTACAGAGTAACTCTGTCTTGAAAACCAAACAAACAAAAGAAAAATAAAGCTAAAAAAGCAACCTTAGAAAACAATAAAACCAAAAACCAAACAGGCTAGCTCTTTCCCATTTGAGTCAAATGCACAAGCCCTGTTTCACAGCTGCACCTTTTATTTATTATAAAACCATTAAAAATTAATAAAATTTCATTTAAAAGTGGAACATTGCAATAATAAAACCAGGATATAGTTCAGAAGACTGGAAACACCCACCCCTCCCACCTGTCATGGCACAAACAGATCTGGAGCTTGGCGTCCCAGTCTCCAGGCGCAGGCGTTTCCACAGCGAGGCTCCTGTCCCCATGCTGAAGTCATGGCCAAGCATGTCTTCTGAACAATGGATGCCGCACAGTCCTCCACCTTAAATAAAGTATCTCCTCAAGGACCACCGCACAGGGCTTTGCAGGCCTCTGGCCCAGGCTCTGGCTAAAAAGGAAGCAGCTGCTGAGGCCCATGCTGGCACAGGGGTTTTACATGGTGGTTTGGACTTGGGCACGCCCCAATGCTCTGGGTGGCTTTTAAAGCCCAGGCTGCTATGTCTCGCCTCTCCAGTTTCTAGTGCTGTGATAGTGGAGAGGATGCTTGAGTGGATTGAGATTTTTGATCAGTGCCCTGGTGACCCTGACGCTTCTGGGCCTCAGACTGGCTGTTGAGAAGCACAATCAGGTGAAGCTAAGCCATGGGCCAAGCAAAGAGATTTGACAGATTGCATCCCTCTAGAGAGCAGCTCCCTAGGGACTTAATTCCACACCTGAAAACCACAAACAAGATCTTCCCTATTTACATCACATACATAATCCCCTTAAATGGCTGCAGTTTGCTGGTCCTACTCTGAAAGATCACACCTAGAGATTGTTAGATTGGCTGGTGGTTCTCAGAACTCTACTCTCTGCCCAGGTCCTTTAGACAATGGAACTAACTAGAGGGAACACAAGAAGTGTGAAAAGTGGCCTTTTCAGATCCCCTGAGAACAAAATGCCTTCTACCAGGATACACGAACTCATTTACCTCGATTTCGTTTCATCCGGAGATCGCAAGCCAGTGACACAATGAGATACAGCACAACAATTCTGTCCATTCTCATCCCATAAACATACAGGGCCATGCCATGCTCTTCCAACCCAACTACTATCAAAACCTTGTAGGTCATCTCAAAGAGTGGCATTAGTGCATGATCAAAACCTGGGAAGGGAAGAGGATGTTCAGTTAGGTGCAGCAGCAGCCCCCAGGAAGACTGCTGGTCAAGATGTGAGAAGTAAAAAGAAAAGGGCATTTTGTGGGGACCCCTAAGACTTGGCTGACATCTTATCTACCTTTCTAAGAGAGGTTGGATAAAGGGACCCAATGGTCCAGGGAGTGTAATAACAATTACCAGACCATGTTCAACTGTCTTCTTCTCCAAGGGCACAGGCTCCCACCATACTAACCAAACAAGCCTTTGAAGACCCACGACTCCAGGCGGATGGGTTGAAGTATACTGAAGTCTTTGAAAGTCGGAAGCAGCCCAGGGATATTACCACCAATGCGCTGGAAATTCATGGGAAATCTTAACTGCATCCTTGCCCTGCAAGAAAGGGCATCAGAAGATCTTCTTTGACCCCACCTTCTTCTAAATGGTGCCTTCTGTCCTCTCCTTCCCATCGCTCCACCCCCAAATCCAGTGCTTCTCTTTCAGTTACTATGTGTTTACAGTCTCTCTTGCCATCTGTGGTCCAGAGAACACTACACAAGGCTCCAAAGCATCAGTATCAACAAGGGACCTTCTGCCTATGAACATCTGTGTAGGGCGCTGTCTGACCTGGGACTCCACATGCCAAGAATGTAGAGTCAGGGGAGGCTGCAGTCAATGGAGCCCATACCTTCTCTGAGGAGTCCCTTATCCCCCAAACCTCCATAGTTTCCTTTAGGTCCATCTCTACCTCACATATGGTCTGTCCCGCAGTCCCATCCTTATGCCTAACTTCCAGGGTCATACATTGTAGACCCTGGACACAGACCTCAGTTCTGCTCGACTGAAAGCCATTCAGCTAATTTTTGGCAGAAATCTAGATTACCCAGGAGGAAGCCAGGTCTGAAACCCTGAAGGGAAGGAATCTGCACATTGCCCCAAGGTCTGAGGAGAGGTGAGAATGCAGGATCCTTTCTACATGAGCGTTTTAGAGTCCCCACAACAGCAGGCACCTGGAGGAAGCCAGTGGGCTTGCTCACATGTGCGTACTTTCCTGACCCACTCACTCAACCCAGCACACTCAACACTACCTGTTTCTGTTTTCATCCTGCTCCTCTCTTGTGTCTTCCCGTCCACTGGGTCCCTGACTTCTCTTGTGTTCCTGACCACACATGCTCATGGTTGGTAGCCTGCCAGAGCACGATTGGGTCTGTGAGTGATGGGAGCCAGATCCATTCTGAAGCTTTGGAACCACCCCAACCCTTTTAGTCTACTTCCGGGTTGCCTGCTTCACTAACAAACTTCATGAAGCAAATAATTTGGCACACCTGTGAGTGCGTTGTGCTCGAGAGCCTGAGACACACACACTGGGGACATTGCAGTCCTGACAGGACTGTGAATTCTGACACCAGCAGAAAGGGGCTGCTGGGACTTGAGTGTTGTCAGAATTCTTCCAAGATGGAAGCAATCAGGAAGGCTGTGTGCAGAACCCTGGCCATTGAACCTTGGGTGCATTCCTGATTTGACTGTTTCCATGTGTGATCTTGGGCAATTACTTTAGTAAACAGGAGTTTTTGAGTCAGAAAAGGAAAATACCAAGTAGGGCAGGAAAGGGAGCTCAGGAGTTAGAGCTGCTGTCCCTGAGCTACTGCTGGACTCTTGTCTGATAGAGTCTCAGGGGACGATGCTTCTGCTCTGCCCCAGGCATGTTCAACCCTCCTGCTGGTAAGGAAGGAAAGAGGTGGCTGCAGCCACTTTGCTGCCTGAACACTTTGCTTTCAGTATAGTTAGCAATTAATTAACTAAACAATTAGTGTATGTGTTCATGCACGCATGTGCATACCTGTGGAGGTCAGAGTACAACTCTTGTGTTGGCTCCCTCATTCCAATTTTAAGTGAATTCCAGGGATCCAGCACTTTGTGAAAAGTGCTTACACACTAAGTCTTTCCACTTGCTCTATAATAACCTCGTCTTTAAAAAGGAGAGATTTACTTATTTTTGTTGTATCTGTTTGAATGTTTGACTGCTAAATGTATATGTACCACAAGCAGGGAGGTTAGAAGGGATCATCAGATTACCTTCCCTATGCATCACCCAAAAGTAGAGTTGTAGGCAGTTTTGACCTGCTGCTGGGAACTGAAATCCAGTCCTCTGCAAGAGCCTAAGTACTTTTAACTCCAGAGCCATCTGTCTACCCTGTACTAAAGCAATTTTAAGATGTAGCCTTCTGGAACTAAAGGTTCTGAGACACATACCTTCTTTCTCCATACCTTCTTTCATATTTCTTTCTTTCTTCTGCCATATCTTTCCTACTTTTTTTTAATATTTCGTTAGTAGAAATTGAACCTAGAGCTTCTCATGATGCTCCATCCCAGACGAGAACCATATTTTCAAAGACTGATGCTTTGCCACGGCTCCTGATGTTGCACAGATGTGTGTGTAGATCTAGCACCCTCTGTTAAGGTTGTAAATCCAGGCCAAATTGTCTTCAGGTGTCTTTGGTGTTTCTCATCTGCTATTGCCCACCTCTGTGTCTCACCGAGCACCCTTCAGTCATCAGGCAAAGCCCTTGGGTGGCACCAACAGATCTCTAACTTACAAGAACTCAGGCACAATACCCTGAGTTTGCACGGCACAGCCAATCATGGGGCTACAGTGCGGTTTTCATGGTGCCGAGGGTTCCCCATAAGTAAAGGGTTTTACTGTTAGCCTGCCCAGCCCCAGGAAATACAAAGGTTGAGATCAATTCCAGGTGAACTATTTTCTCCAGTGGCTTGTAAGCAGTGACAACCTCTAGGTCAACCATTCCCCAGTCTCTTTTCATGCCTGCTTGGCCATGTGACCAGCCTGACACCAGGAGGGGAAGGCCATTGTCCCAGGGTTGTAGTGTTGAAGGACAGAGCTGCTGGTCAGAGCCCTTAAGACTGGTGAAGATCTCAAGATGCTGCTGCTCCAGGCTGGGCCTGAGGGGTAGAATCAGGTGAGGGTCCCAGGTCCGACTCAGCAAGAGAAAGAACTGATGCTGCTCATGCCTGGCCTTAGGCCACGGGGGTGTTGTGTAATAAAGGAATGGAAGCAAACACCAAGAGAGTTCATGGCTATGACTTCAGCCTGGGCTGGAGAGGCAGCTCAGACAAGGATCTTAGCTTACCAAAGGCAAGACAATTCAAGAATACAGCTCCCACCTGAGCCTGGGCCTAAAGGGGTACCCTGATTGGGTGGAGAAGTATGAGGTTAACCTTCAGAATCAACTGGAGAGGGTGAAGAATTACATCTTGCATGAGCCTGGGCCTCCTGGAAGGAGAGTAGGTGGAGGGGACCTACTGTGAGTCACCAAGACAGCTCATGGATGCAGTACTGTCAATGACCTGAGTGGCCGTATGGGGGCAGTGCTGCTTAGGATCCAGAGTCAGCTTGTCAGGAGTCAGCTAGTTAGGAGATAGTAGTTTCCTCCTGGGCCTCAGCTTGGAGGGGCAGAGTCTCTGGATGTCAGGAATGGTGGTTTGGGTTGAGGAAGGGGTGCCTGATCAGAATAGTTTGCTTTAGTTGAAGTGTCTTTAGTTTGCCTTCCTCTTTATGTGTGACACCAGAAATCGCAGCTCACACTTCAAACACCCTAGCTATATACAGTGTTCCTCTACGCTTATAATTTCCAAATAACCAGGATCCACAGCCACTACTCAGTTTTGAGAAACACCAGAGACAGGTAGACAAGGACTCGGTAAACACAGCTTTACTAAAACTTGAAAATCTTCCTTGCCTCTTCGATTTGTTTGGCATCAATGGGAGGCTTTCTCTGGCTGCCAGGCTGCAGGAACTTCTTCACGTTGGGCAGGCTGCTGATTCTGTTCTTCAGGGCCTGTAATCCAGAAGACACAGCCTGAGAGTCAGAACTGCTCATGTGTACAGTGCAAAACTCTGAGCCTCTCCCAGCACACGACCAACTGCATCCTTGCAACAGGTCCAGAGTAGACGTGAGAAGAACGACAAATCCATGAGCTAGAAGCCATTGTTGAGCACAATTTCCTTAAGACCTCTTTTGACATCCAGTTGCCTTCTCCTCAGGCCCCTGCACACAGCCTGTGCAGATTGTGGTGCAGAGCACAGAGCACTGTGTCTCTCAGGTGTGAAAGCAGAGAACCAGAGAAAAGTGAAGCCGTGTAAAACTGAGTTGGAACTGGGGGCAGAAAATATCCAAGTCTAAAGTGGAATATCTAACAGTCACTTTTCACACTGGAGATTTGGATGGGGTCACTGACGGGGGGACAGCATGGTGGGGACCATGGAGAGGGAAGCACAGTGCTGAGGAGTCAGAGCTGAGGAAGGGGTCAGCATGACAGAGACCTGCTCAGACACTGCGTGTGCAGAGACAGGCCACATGAGATGGAAGATGAAGGCCAGAAGCATCCTGCAAGGAACAGGGGTTTAGAGAGAACTGTGGGATCCTGCATCTTTCTCATGAAAAAAGATAATATTCTTCTTGGGGTACCACCTCCAAATCTCTATACATAGAAAGATCATTGTCATGTCTCCAACCAGGGTCTAGTACCTCAGTTTAGTGGCCAAAGCGTGGGCCCTCAGTGGACTACACAGACTAATAGAACATTTATGAGAATAGAATCAGTCCTTCTGTTGCTTACAAGAAACACACCTCAGGGCCGGAGAGATAGATCAGTGGTTAAGAACGCTGGTTGTTCTTATAGAGGTCATGATTCAATTCCCAGCAACCACGTGGTGGCTCATAACCATCTGTAATGAGATCTGGCACCCTATTCTGGCATGCAGACATACACGGGAGCAGAATGTTGTATACATAATAAATAAATAAATCTTAAAAAAAAAAAAGAAACGCACCTCAACTTCAAAGTCAGAAATCAGCTCTGAGTAAAGGGTTAGGAAAAGATTCTACAATCAACCAGACCTAAGAAACAAGCTGGTACAGCTATCCTAATATCTAACAAAATAGACTTCAAACTAAAATTAATCAATAGAGATTTCATATCAGTCACAGGAAAAATTCATCAAGATGATGTCTATGCCCTAAATACAAGGCACACAAATTTGTAAAAAAAAAAAATAGTTACTGGGGGCTGGAGAGATGGCCCAGTGGTAAGAGTACTGACTGCTCTTCCAGAAGACCAGGGTTCAATTCCCAGCACCCACATGGCACCTCACAACTGTCTGAAGATCCAGTTGCAGGGGATCTGACACCTTCATACCAATGCACATAAAATAAAGTTAAATAACCATAAAAAATATAAAGAAATCATGACTGAAATTTCACCAATCAGGCTTTCTCAGAAGCCCCAATGACAGGACAAAAGGAACCTAGTTCTGTGCCCTTGCTCAGGAGTGGACTTGGCAAGGCCAGCCTGGGGAGGAGGCCTGGACCTAGAAGGAGTCAAGGTTTTGGTTCCTGGGAACATGGCTGTTCCTCCTGAAGAGACTTGGGTTGTCTGTCCCAAGGCCACTGTGTGCTCAGTCTCTAAAAATCTTGGGATTCCCTGTGTTACCTTTGTGTGATATCATTGATTAGCCTCCTGCTGATTTTGTCACATTTGTCCCTGAACAAGGGTATAAAAGATGCTCTATGTTTTAATCAACCATGGCAGTTTGACATTCCAAGTAGGAACATGAGGATTAGAAATGTTAAGCAGGAGGAACAGAGATAAGAAGGAAACACAGAGACACAGGATAGGGTTGAGAAGGTAACCCAGTGCCTGCTGCATATTGAGTTCTGTGTTTTTAGTTCCTCCTTGGTTAATTTTCCCTAGACTTTTATACTCCAATACAAAAGGGGGGTGACAAGGCAAAAGACTGTTTTACCATGATACAAAAAACAACCTGAACAGTCAATTGCTCCAATACTTTGAGCCATCTATCCACTAATTCCTGACTAAAGTGTATGTTGGTTGGTGCAGTGAAAATACCTTAGGCCGAGTATCCTGCAGGCAGCCATTCCCCAGGTCGAAACTCCTATTTGAATAGAAGGAGCAGAAGGATGTTTAAATTCTTTGACTTTGGTGAGGATTGAGAGTGTCTACCCGTATAGGCCAAATTAAGGTCCTAAACACCGGGTAACCAACCCTAGGTCAGGGTGTGTAGCCAAACTTGTTGTCAACAACTTTGAGCAAGCAAAATAAACTCAAACTCTCCGACCTTCAGACAAGGTGGCATAGGCTCACATATTTGGGTCTGCACAAGCTCCTGGGACCTAAGGTGGGAGTAAGCAGGTCATGGAGTCGAGTGAGTGCTCAAAGTTCTGGAAGAAACTGGCCAGGCAGAATTTCACCAAAGAAGTAGTATTGTCAAGATAGACTATATTTATTAGTCAAAAGGCAATCCAAAGCAAACAGTGTGTCAAATTTTAAAAGACATTGGAACTCAAATTCCCAGGTCATTAACATCAGAGGTCCTTTAAGTACAGTTTAAATGATCCTAGAGGATGGCAGTCAATGTTGATGGAGCAAGATGTCAATGTACCAAAGTTAATGTGGGGCCTTAAAGGGAGAAGCTGAAGCCAGGCTTGGGAAACACTAGATGTTTGGTGGAAGGGAGCCTAGAAACTTTGTTGTTCTTTAGCACATTTAACAAATTAAATAATCTTAGCACATTTCACTTTTATTTTCATTTATTATTATTATTATTATTATTATTGGAGACAGTGTTTTACTACATAGCCGTGGCTGTGTGACTTTTATTCTTTATTAAAGTCTGTCACCAAATGTCACCAAAAGACAGCTGCAACACCTATGACTCTTCCAAGCTGTCTATGGAACTTCCCATAGTCTAAACTGTGAACCTGCCATTAATCCCCGACTCTACCCTCAGGCATGGCTGAACACAGTGATGTTTGTCCAGAAGAATCTCTGAGTTGCTGGTTGAGTGGAAGTTGGGGACATCCCTGTGGGCTTCTCCTCTCCCACTTCAGTGTGTTTTAACCCATCTCTTACTCCCCATCTTTCAGCTTCTCTTCAACAGAGACCCACACTGTCCTCTGACCCCTCAGAAGCCTCTAAGCACATTCCGGAACTGTTGTTGTTTGCCTGGAGATGTGGTACGTGAGATGCTTCTACGTGCAAGTATCAGAAAATTCACAATATCTTCGTAGGAAGGATCAGCCATCAGCAGTGAACTGGGGAACTCTGGAGTTGGTTAACTTGTTAGTATGGTGATATTATCCATGACCCTAGAATGTCTGGGACATGACTACTCTGTCATGTCCGCAGTGGGCTAGAAGTATGCAGATGTCCCCTGCCTCTCTAGGTCCTAAACCCTCTCTATTTCCTGTCCCTCTGACTATGAGCACAAGTGGTCCTACCCAGGGTACTAGTCTCCATTTTTCTGTGGGGAGGAATCCCCTCTCCCAGCTCTCAGTGCTTCTGTGCTCTCTCTGGCTGAATGGAAGAATCCAGAAAACACAGTGAGGAGAGAAAAGCAAAAACCAAAAACAATCAAACAAACAAACAACACCCCCCCCAAAAAAAACCAAAAAAGAAAACACCAACTAATCAAGCAACAATAATAACAACAAAAAAACATACTTGAAAATGATAAGCTACAAATTACCAACAGATACCAATGAAATACATAAAACCATAAAAACATACTTTAAATACCAGTAAGTTTATAATTAAGTGAATTTCTAAATGCACATGATGTGGCAAATTTTGCTAAGAAGAAATGTTTTTATGCTGATTCATAACCAGCAGCAAGACTGAAGCAGTAATAATAAGTCCCTTGACTAAAACATGCCCAGAGCCAGATGAAGGCACTGCAGAAGTCTACCACACTTAAAGGAGAACGGACATCTGATGACCCAAATTGTTCCATGAGCAGAAGAGGAAGAGGGGTTTCCATACTCATCTCATGACGCACTATGACCCTGACACCAAAGCCCAGGTAAAGACACAGCAGTCACCAAGGGTTTCTCTTTCCTCACTTCGTCACCAGCCACTTTATATTTATGTGTTTACACGTAAGTGTGCACACATGTATGCATGTCATTTTATACTATGTGTTTACATGTAAGTGTGCACACATGTATGCATGTCACAGTGTATACATAAATGTCAGAGGGCAACTTAGTGGAGTTGATTCTCCCCTTCCACTCTGTGGAATCAGGGAATTAAATTATGGTGGTGAGTCTGGCTGACCATGCTGTTACCCAGTGAGTCATTTTATGACACCTTCAGCAGTATTCACTTTGAGCTCTTTCTTTTATAATTTAAGTAAAATGTAATTACATCATTCTCCACTTTTGTTCCTTCCTACTATCCCTCCAGTGTTTACCCCTCTCAAACGCTCACAGATTCAGTCTCCTTTTCTGTAATCATTGTTATATATACACATAAACAAATAAACGTAAATATGCTCTACTGATCTGTCTAGTGTTGCCTGTATGTATGTCAATAGGGTTGACCCCTTGGTATTGGATCCAATCAAGGGGCTCTTCCCTGAGAAAGCCTAATTCTCTATCTTGCAACAGATCCTGATTATTTGTAGCATTTTATTTATTGGTGTGACCTATACAATTTTCTTCATATTGGGATACCCATTGGTATTCGAATTGCTCATGTCATGTTGAGATTTTATGGGTGTAGCTTTCCCATCATAGAAGTCACAATTTTGCAGCAGACTTCTTTCTGTTTGGCTCTTATGATCCTTCTGCCCCTTTTTCATGGTGTACCCTGAGCCTTTGGTGTGGGAGCTGGGTTATAGATTATCAGCTGAGCCTGGGAATCAGAGTCAGTTATTCTCTGAATTTTGACCATTTGTGACTTTCTGTTATGATTCCCAACATCTGCAAATAGAGGCCTCATTCATGACAGGTGATGTTATGAAAATTTTAATTATTTCTATAGTTTTTCAACATAGATTTTCATTAAGTTACAATAGAGTAGTAATTAGATTTTTTTTAGGTGCATACGAAAGAGTATAAAATATATATTTTTATCACCTCCTCTTCAGTGAGAGTTATACCTATCTGTGGTTATAAGAATAAGTATTTAGACTGCAGTTAGGAATTATACTTGTTTAGGAAGATGGCAGTAGTATGTTTTCCGTCTAAGATACCTGACTTCGCTAGCCCTGGATGGTTGGCTAATTCTCTCAGTATTAGGCATGATTTCCCTCATGTTGATCATGGCTTAGGTCCAATTAGACAGCTGTTGGTGACTGTCAAGATATGAACTTTGGGTCTACCTTGCCATGCTAGTTGTTGTTTGGGTCATGGGCATCACGCTGAGGGCGGCTATTGCTTGCCTTTCTTTCTACTTCAAGGACATACAGACACTTGGTGCTACCTTTTATTAATTTCTTCCAATCTTCTGAAGTTTCCATAAACTTCTCTTCAAATTGGAAGCAGAAAAAGTAAGGCATTCTCGTTAGCCCATTCTGGATCACTGTAGACTTTTGAACTTGGGCAGTCTATGTCTGGTAGAACATTCTGTATCAGTGCAGATCTTTGAGTTTGAGCTGACTGTGTCTGATAGTACATTCACAGAAGATAAAACATGGTATATAAAAGGAGACTGATTACGGCCACTTGGAATTTAGATTAGATGCATCAACAAAAGGGTGTTGATCACCACAAAGCTTCTCAGTCTTATTCACTACTGCTAGGATTGCAAACCAGTGAAAGCCACTCTGATAATCAGGGTGGGGAATCCCCAAAAAGTAAAGAATAAATCTGCCATCAAACTCCATCAAACTCCGCTGTACCACTCCTAGCCTTGTGCAGCCCTAAAGGACCCAGCATTACATGCACAGATATTTCCTCAGACATGTTACTGCCACTCTGTCCAGAGTAGTTAGGAAGTGGAAACAACCCCAGTGTCCTTCACTATGCACATGACAGAATCCTACTCAGCTGGAGAAGGAATGAAATCCTAGCGGATGGAACTAGAAGATATTTGTGTTCAAGTCATCTAGACCCAGATAGACCACACTGTGTGTCCACTCTCTCCTGTGTTTCCTACTTCCAAATCCTCAGGTATAACAGGTATATACAGCCTGGTCACCACAGAAATGAGACAATTAAAAGGAGACCGTGGTGGGGGCACTAGAGAGGATACAAGTGATATGAAAGGGAAAATGGGCGAAGGGGAGGGAGCAAACGTAGGGGAGAAAACAATATAGAAAGAATGGGAGGGAAAAAGAACGAATCATTAAATTATGTGAAAATGTCATAAGGAATTACATTATTTTATATTTACATAAAATTACACATATTTCCTGGCTAGTTTTATGTCAGCTTTACAAAACTAGAGTTATGTAGGAAGAGGGAACCTCAAGTGAGAAAATATGGCTTGTAGGCACACCTGTAGCACATTTTCCTAATTAGGAATTGACACTCGGGAGGCACAGGCAGGCAGATCTCTGAGCTCAAGGCCAACCTGGTCTACAAAGTTAGTTCCGGGACAAACAGGGCTACAGAGAAATCCTGTCTTAAAAACCAAACAAACAAAAGAAAAATAAAGCTAAAAACAACCTTATAAACCAATAAAACCAACAACCAAACAGGCTAGCTCTTTCCCATTTGAGTCAAATACACAGGTCTTTTTCCCAATTGCACATTTTATTTATTATAACACCTCTAAAAATTAATTAAAAATTCATTTAAAAGTGGAACATTGCAATAATAAAACCAGGATATAGTTCAGAAGACTGGTAACACCCACCCCTCCCACCTGTCATGGCACAAACAGATCTGGAGCTTGGCGTCCCAGTCTCCAGGCGCAGGCGTTTCCACAGCGAGGCTCCTGTCCCCATGCTGAAGTCATGGCCAAGCATGTCTTCTGAACAATGGATGCCGCACAGTCCTCCACCTTAAATAAAGTATCTCCTCAAGGACCACCGCACAGGGCTTTGCAGGCCTCTGGCCCAGGCTCTGGCTAAAAAGGAAGCAGCTGCTGAGGCCCATGCTGGCACAGGGGTTTTACAGGGTTTTTTGGACTTGGGCACGCCCCAATGCTCTGGGTGGCTTTTAAAGCCCAGGCTGCTATGTCTCGCCTCTCCAGTTTCTAGTGCTGTTGTATTGGAGAGGATGCTTGAGTGGATTGAGATTTTTACTCAGTGCCCTGGTGACCCTGACGCTTCTGGGCCTCAGACTGGCTGTTGAGAAGCACATTCAGGTGAAGTTAAGCCATGGGCCAAGCAAAGAGATTTGACAGATTGCATCCCTCTAGAGAGCAGAGCCCTAGGGACTCAATTCCACACCTGAAAACCACAAACAAGATCTTCCCTATTTACATCACATACATAATCCCCTTAAATGGCTGCAGTTTGCTGGTGCTTCTCTGAAAGATCACACCTAGAGATTGTTAGATTGGCTGGTGGTTCTCAGAACTCTACTCTCTGCCCAGGTCCTTTAGACAACGGAACTAACTAGAGGGAACACAAGAAGTGTGAAAAGTGGCCTTTTCAGATCCCCTGAGAACAAAATGCCTTCTACCAGGATACACGAACTCATTTACCTCGATTTCTTTTCATCCGGAGATCGCAAGCCAGCGACACGATGAGATACAGCACAACAATCCTGTCCATTCTCATCCCATAAAGGTACAGGGCCATGCCATGCTCTTCCGACTTAACTATTATTGAAACCCTGTAGGTATTCGCAAAGTGTTGAATTAGTTCATGATCCAAACCTGGGAAGGGAAGAGGATGTTCAATTAGGAGCAGCAGCAGCAACCCCCAAGAAGACTGCTGGTTAAGATGGGAGAATTAAAAAGAAAAGGGCATTTTGTGGGGCCCACTTCTACTTGGCTGACATCTTATTTACCTTTCTAAAAGATGATGGATCAGGGACCCAATGGTCCAGGGAGTGTGATAACAATTACCAGACCATGTTCAACTGTCTTCTTCTCCAAGGGCACAGGCTCCCACCATACTCACCAAACAATCCTCTGAAAACCCACAATTCCAGTCGGATGGGCATAAAAGTCACATAGTAATTGGAAGTCTCAAACAGCCCAGGGAAACCACGACGAAAGCTCTGGGAATACAGGGGCAAAGCAAACCCCATCCTTGCCCTGTAAGAAAGGGGCTTCAGAAGATCTTGTAAGGCCCTACCTTCTTCTAAATGGTGCCTTCTGTCCTCTCCTTCCCATGGCTCCACCCCAAGCCCAGTGCTTCTCTTTCAGTTATTATTGGTTTACAGTCTCTCTTGCCATCTGTGGTCCAGAGAACACTACACAAGGCTCCAAAGCGTGGGTATCAACAAGGGACTTTTTGCCGATTAACCAGCCATGTAGGGCCCTGTCTGTCCTGGGACACCACGTGCCAAAAATCTAAAGTTAGGGGAGGCTGCGGTCAATGGAGCCCACACCTTCTCTGAGAAGTCCCTTATCCCCAAAGACTCCATAGTTTCCTTTAGGTCCATCTCTACCTCACATATGGTCTGTCCCGCAGTCCCATCCTTATGCCTAACTTCCAGGGTCATACATTGTAGACCCTGGACACAGACCTCAGTTCTGCTCGACTGAAAACCATTCAGCTAATTTTTGGCAGAAATCTAGATTACCCAGGAGGAAGCCAGGTCTGAAACCCTGAAGGGAAGGAATCTGCACATGGCCCCAAGGTCTGAGGAGAGGTGAGAATGCAGGATCCTTTCTACATGGGCGGTTTAGAGTCCCCACAACAGCAGGCACCTGGAGGAAGCCAGTGGGCTTGCTCACATGTGCTTACTTCCCTGACCCCCTCACTCAACCCAGCACACTCAACACTACCTGTTTCCGTTTTCATCCTGCTCCTCTCTTGTGTCTTCCTGTCCACTGGGTCCCTGGCTTCTGTTGTGTTCTTGACCACGCATGCTCATGGTTGGTAGCCTGCCAGAGCACTATGGGGTCTGTGAGTAGTGGGGAGCGAGATATATTCTGAATCTTTGAATAGCCCTAACCCTTTTAGTCTACTTCCGGGTTGCCTGCCTTACTTACAAGCCTATTGAAGCAAATAATTTGGCACACCTGTCAGTGTGTTGTGCTCGAGAGTTTGAGACAAACACGCTGGGGACATTGCAGTCCTGACAGAGGACTGTGAATTCTGACACCAGCAGAAAGGGGCTGCTGGGACTTGAGTGTTGTCAGAATTCTTCCAAGATGGAAGCAATCAGGAAGGCTGTGTGCAGAACCCTGGCCATTGAACCTTGGGTGCAGGCCTGATTTGACTGTTTCCATGTGTGATCTTGGGCAATTATTTTAGTAAACAAGAATTATTGAGACAGAAACGAAAAATAAGAAATAGGACAGGAAAGGGAGCTCAGGAGTTAGAGTTGCTGTACCTGAGCTACTGCTGGACTCTTGTCTGATAGAGTCTCAGGGGACGATGCTTCTGCTCTGCCCCAGGCATGTTCAACCCTCCTGCTGGTAAGGAAGGAAAGAGGTGGCTGCAGCCATTTTGCTGCCTGAACACTTTGCTTTCAATATGGTTATCAATTAATTAACTAAACAATTAGTGTATTGTGTGCATGCACGCATGTGCATACCTGTGGAGGTCAGTGGACAACTCTTGAGTTGGCTCCCTCATTCCAATTTTAAGTGAATTCCAGGGATCCAGCACTGTGTAAAAAGTGCCTTTCACACTAAGTCATTCCACTGGCTCTATAATAACTTCATTCTTAAAAGGAGAGTTTTAGTTATTTATATTTTATCTGTTTGAGTTTTGCCTGCTACTTTGTATGTGTACCACATGCAGCAGTACCCAGGAAGGTCAAAAGAGGGCAATAGATTCCCTTGCCCATGCCTCACCCAAAAGTGGAGTTATAGGCAGTTTTGACCTGCTGCTGGGAACTGAAATCCAGTCCTCTGCAAGAGCCTAAGTACTTTTAACTCCAGAGCCATCTGTCTACCCTGTGCTAAAGCTATTTTAAGATGAAGCCTTCTCGAACTAGAGGTTCTGAGACAGTGTTTCTTCGTTCCCTCTTTCATACTTCTTTCTTTCTTCTGATCTTTCTTTCTTACTTCTTTTGTTAGTGGAAATTGAACCCAGAGCCTCCCATGATGCTCCATTCCTGACCGGTACCATATTTTCAAAGACTGATGCTTTGCCACGGCTCCTGATGTTGCACAGATGTGTGTGTAGATCTAGCACCCTCTGTTAAGGTTGCAAATCCAGGCCAAATTGTCTTCAGGTGTCTTTGGTGTTTCTCATCTGCTATTGCCCACCTCTGTGTCTCACCGAGCACCCTTCAGTCATCAGGCAAAGCCCTTGGGTGGCATCAACAGATCTCTAACTTACAAGAACTCAGGCACAATACCCTGAGTTTGCACAGCACAGCCAATCATGGGGCCACAGTGCAGTTTCCATGGTACCAAGGATCCCTTTAACTAGAGGGTTTTACTGTTAGCCTGCCCAGCCCCAGGAAAGACAAAGGTTGGGATCAGACCTGGGTGAACTATTTTCTCAGTGGCTTGTAAGCAGTAACAACCTCTAGTTCAACAATTTCCCCAGTCTCTTTTCATGCCTGCTCAGCCATGTGACCAGTCTGATACCAAGAGGGGAAGGCCATTGTCCCAGGGTTGTAGTGTTGAAGGACAGAGCTGCTGGTCAGGGCCCTTGTCACCCAAGAAGATCACAAGATGCTGCTGCTCCAGGCTGGGCCTGAGGGGCAGAATCAGGTGAGGGTCCCAGGTCCGACTCAGCAAGAGAAAGAACTGATGCTGCTCATGCCTGGACTTAGGCCATGGGGGTGTTGTGTGATAAAGGAATGGAAGCAAACACCAGGAGAGTTCATGAATATCGCTTCAGCCTAAGCTGGAGAGGCAGCTCAGACAAGGATCTTAGGTTAAAAAGGCAAGACAATTCAAGAATGTAGCTCCCACCTGAGCCTGGGTCTAGAGGGGTAGCCTGACTGGGTGGAGAAGTGTGAGATTCTGGGTCAGAATCAGCTGAGAGGGTGAAGAATTACATCTTGCTTGAGCCTGGGCCTCCTGGAAGGAGAGTAGGTGGAGGGGACCTACTGTGCTTCACCAAGACAGCTCAAACACGCAGTACCGTCAGTGACCATGAGGGGCAGCATGGGGCAGTGCTGCTTAGGATCCAGAGTCAGCTTGTCAGGAGTCTGCCAGCCTGGAGATAGGAGCTTCCTCCTGGGCCTCAGCCTGGAGGGGCAGAGTCTCTGGATGACAGGAGTGGGGGTGGGTGTGGGGGTGGAGGAAGAGGTGCCTAATCAGATTAGTTTGCTTTTAATTGAAGTGTCTTTAGTTTGTCTTCCTCTTTATGTGTGACACCAGGAATCCTAGCTAACACTTCAAACACTCTAGCTACATACAGTGTTCTTCTATGCTTATAATTTCAAAATAACCAGGATACACAGCTGCTGCTCAGTTTTGAAAAACACCAGAGACTGGAATACAAGAAGTCGGTAAATGCAGCTTTACTAAACCTGGAAAATCTTCCTTGCCTCTTCAATTTGTTTTGCATTAATGGGAGGCTTTCTCTGGCTGCCAGGCTGCAGGAATTTCTTCACATTGGGCAGGTTGCTGATTCTGTTCTTCATGGCCTGTAATCCAGAAAACACGGCCTGAGAGTCAGAACTGCTCATGTGCACAGTGCAGACCATCTGAGCCGCTCCCAGCACACGACCAACTGCATCCTTGCAACAGGTCCAGAGTAGATGTGAGAAGAAAAACAAATCCATGAGCTAGAAACCATAGCTCAGCACAATTTCATAAAGACTCCTTTGACATCCAGTTGCCTTCTCCTCAGGCCCCTGGACACAGACTGAGCAGAGTGTGGTGCAGAGCACAGAGCACTGTGTCTCTCAGGTGTGAAAACAGAGAACCAGGGAAAAGTGAAGCCGTGAAAAACTGAGTTGAAACCGGGGAAAGAAAATATCAAAGTCTGACCAGGAATAACTCACAGTTAGTTTCCACACTGGAGATTAGAATGGGGTCACTAGGGGAGGAGGGGGACAGCATGGGAGGGACTGTGGAGAGGGAAGCACAGTGCTGAGGAGTCAGAGCTGAGGAAGGGGGGCAGCATGACAGAGACCTGCTCAGACACTGAGTGTGCAGAGACAGGCCACATGAGATGGAAGATGAAGGCCAGAAGCATCCTGCAAGGAAGTTCAGGGAGTCAGCTGTGGGGTCTACATCTTTCTCATGAAAAAAGACAAAATATTTTTCTTGGGGTACCACCTCCAAATCTCTATACACAGAAAGATTATTGTCATATCACAAACAAGGGTCTAGTATCTCAGTTTGGAGGCTGAAGTGCGTGCCCTCAGCATTCCACAGGCCCCCATTATATCCTCAGAGCCATGTGTATGCAGCTGCCTCACTGAGGTGGTCTCACCTTCAGCAGGGGAAAAGGGGCCAGAAGGCTGGAGTCAAGCTCTTCAACATAGAGGAGAACTTCCAGCAGGTGAAAGTCCACCCTGGTCAACCTGATGCCCACAAGGTAGTCTTCAAGACCTGCCAAATTAAATGAGACAGATTATGAACACATACAGTTGGCCTGGGGCCATTGACTTTCCCCAAGTCTCCCAATAAGACACTTTGCCTCTATTTAGCTTCTAGTAAAGAGCCATTACAAGTGTGTACACTGTTCATGCATACTGAGAAAAGAATTATAATTACCACATTGTGGTAGTTTGAATGTAATTGACCCCCCTAATCTTATAGAGACTTGCACTATTAGGGGGAGTGACTTTGTTGGAGTGGGTATGGCCTTCTTGGAGGAAGTGTCACTGTGGGGCAGGCTTTGAGGTTGCCTATGTTCAGGATACCACCCACTGAGTGAGCTGACTTCCTGTTGCCTACAAGTCAAGATGCAGCCAACATGACAAATGCCTGCAAGCCTCTGTGCTCCCCATCACGATGATAAGGGACTGAACCTCTGAAAAGAAGTGAGCCACCCAAGTAAATGTTTTCTTAATACAAGTTGCTGTGATCATAGTATCTCTTCATAGCAATGAAAACTCTAAGAAAGACATAGACTCAAAAGCAAAAGTAAGCTTCAAGTGCTCTTCAGTCGGAAGCTCATTGTATACAGGGAACAGGGGTTCTCGGACATGAGTTAAGTGTGATGACTAGATCGTGTGTCCCGTGAGACAGAGTCTTAACTGTCAGCACCATAGGCTTCAGGGGACCCCGTGAGCACCAGATGGCTCCTAAACCCTCACTGCTTCCATAGAGCAGGGCAGAGGTGGGAGAACGGGCAGGGGATGGAATGGGACCCCAAGTGATGCTGTGTAGCTCTGACAGTTAGGCGCTGTCGGAACAAGGTCTGAGCAGGGAGTCACGTGAAGATTCCTGAGTGCTTGTGAGAAAACTCCAGACGCCAAGGCAAGAGTCCTCTGCCCCCAGCTTCTTCAAACATCGTGGACTTGTTCTTGCATTATGCTTTCATGCTCTTCCAAGTATAGAGTACAGAGAGGAGTGAGTTCACCTCAGATGATTCGTTACCACAGGCTAGTGTTGTTTCTTTATATGCCTCTGTGGAAAACATGTTTTGGGCACTTCTGACTTGACCATCACATGTGGCTTTCTCTTGTGACCGCATGCTTTACTCGTGTGACTTCTCTTAGCCCTTAGAGTGAAAACAGTCTGATGCTGTGTATTGAGCTGTGTGTTGCCTGAGTCTTCAGGTTGCCTTCAGTCTCCCATGTCCCACAGCCTCTACACAGTAACAAACGGCCTCTGAGGACTGTGTAGGATCCCTTATCCTCTAGGGTCACAGCTTTGTTCTTAGCTTTTGTTTGACAGATCAAGTCAGTCTGACGTGTTCTTGATCTTCCTCCAAAGAGAAGCCCCGACTAAGAGAGACTATGTGTACACTGACACCCCTTCATGTGTGAATGTGCATGGCTCTCCTCCCAAGCCTGCCGTCTGTGACCCTAACTCCTGCAGGCCAGTGTTCCTTTACATCTCTTCATCAGCCTCCTCCTCTCCCCCGCATCACTGTCCTAGGTCAGGTTCTTCTCCTCCGTCTTTGAAGCTCTCTCCTCTTCTCCTGACAGCCAGTGCTCTCTGGCCTCCCTGTGTGATGTGACAGAATATTTTCCCATCTGTGTTTTTCTGCAGTTTTCCCTGGAATGAAGCCCGGTGTGTCTGCAGGATCTAGGTCCATCTCTGGTGTGGCTCAGCCTTCCACAGATCAGGTCTGGTTATGACCTTGAATCCTGTTGAATGTGGACCACTAGATTGGCGTGACCATGTTGTGCCCCTTCACAGGCCATTTTGATACAGTGTCCTGTGGGCAGGGAGCTGCAGGGGAGGCTCACAGAAGGTCAGTGCAGCAGCACCCTGTCCCTCCCAACCTCTGCCTTTCTCTTGTCCTGGGAAGGCAGTGTCCCCAGACTTCAAACAGCCTACTTACATTTTCAAAGGCAGGCAAGTACCGGTTTTTGGTCTTGTCTTTTACCAAGGAGATCTTGGCTTCTCTTTGGTCTGGGGGACAAATGACCACTTGCAGCATCATCTCAGTGAGATCTAAAATACCCTCTGTGTACATGTTGATCCTGAAAGACAAAATTTTTCATAAGGTCAATGGTTTCCAGGGATTTACTATTTGATATTTCAATCTAAAAATTGAAGAAATTTACACTGGAAGGTGCTGTGGGAGCTCCTTCTGCTCCTTCAGCCAATAGCTTTTGAGATACCAGCCCACTGGGCTGTGGTATCTTTAGCTTTAAAGAAGCAGTTGCTGCCCTCCCTTCCTGTGCTTGCTTAGGACTGCTTTTCTGGCTTCCAGAGGCTTTTCCTGGTCTTGTAGGAGGCTGTTGTTTAGGACGGTGATCTGTAAGTTTTTCCCTTCAAATAAATAACCCTTTTATTAATCATAATTCCAAGCTGGTGTGGATTGTTTTGTGACTTACTTTATTAGGAACATGTTTGCAAAGTTCCTTCATCTAGTGGGCATACATATAAAAATTTTATAATTAACAGATACATTAACTCTCCTCTAGGACATCCTGTCAGTTCAGATACAGGTTTTAAATTAATGAGAAAGACACTGCCTTGACCTGTTGATAGAGTGGAGCTGAGGTAGATGGGAAAACTGGCTGAATGCTGGGAGAAAGGAGGGTAGAGTAGGAAGACGCTCTGGAGCTGCCACACAAGCATGCTGGCTCTTTGCCGGTAAGCCACTGCCACAGATTACTAGAAATAGGTTAAATTAATATAAGTGTTAGCCAGTTAGAAGCTAGAGCTAATAGGCCCAGCAGTTTTTAATTAATACAATTTCTGTGTGATTTGTTTCCAGGTGGCTGGGACGAATAAGCAGTTCCTTATATGATAAATCATGTCCTACCCTCAAAACAAGATTTATAAAAGATAGGATTTAAAAACAATGCTTGTTTAATAAGACATTAAATCTGCACTTCAATCGATGCTTTTATATACAGAAATGTACCTTGGTCTGGCAACTTGGTAATTTAAGAGTCACCCAGGTGCTAATGGTTTTAAAAACAAAAAGGGACCATTGGGAAGAGCTGAGGTATGGGATGGCTAGAGTTCCAAGAGAGTCCAGTTGCTATGGTGACCTTAACAGTGTTAGAAATGCCAGTGCCAGGTGATAGTCACCAGAAGCAGCAGCCACAGTGAAATGGAGCAGGCTGAGAGCCAGAAGCCAGGCTATGTATACACTGCTGAGGGTGGAGCCAAAGAGATGAGCTAAACTCCTCTCAAAAAACAAAAACCAAAAGTTTTATAGAGGAATCCCAGATGTTGAACTTTAAATTGCTCGAGCAATTTAATCTTGTCTTATACAGATTATGGTTATGCCGTGTTCTCTCCCTCTTAATGTAAAAGAGGGTACTTGATGTTTTGGTATAGCAGGAAGACATTTGAGTGCTTTTAAAACTTTTTCAGGACAGTTTTTAAAGTGTTTAAATTCATAAATCTAAGGACATTTTAAAGTTTATAAAATTTTTTATAGTGTTAATATTTAGACTTAAAACAAAAAGCTAAAACATAGGGCCACAGCCATAAGCCTCACATACCAGAAACTGGGGTGTTCATTTCTTATCATGCAGCAAGACAATGACCTAAGCAGTCTGGCAAAGGGCTTGAGGCAGCTTCTCAGCCCAGTGAATCTGACGCTTTGGGGGTTAAACAACCTTTTTACATTGGTGAGAAAGGACCGCCTGCATGTCACGTGTTTACATTAAGAGTCATAACAATGACAGAACTGCAGTTCTAAAAGAGCAATGGGAAAATTTTTAATGGGGGGGGGGTCACCACAACATGGGGAACTGCATTAGAAATTCAAAACATTGGGAAAGTTAAAAACCAATGGCTTAGAGAATGTCTCTCCTTACTCAAGGTCTATTTAGGCCTTAGAATGGATGTCTAGCCTCCTTGTCTTTGGTAACTTTGCTAAGCTCAAGCTTTTTGGATAAACTGAGTTATTTAAAATTTTATTTTAATATTAAAAGAGATCCAAGTCAAGATAGTTATTTTTAGGGCTAAACCTGACAGAAATGGGATATAAAGTCCAAGTCTTATAAAAGTTGCTAACTTATTGTAGAATGTTAGAGAACACAAGTAAACAGTCAGTCATCCTTAGAAATGATCAAATTCTTTAATTATGATCATGCTAAGTGATGACTTAATTAATTACAGGAATAAGACTTTGTTGAAAGAGGCTGTTCATTCATTCCCAGCAACTCATACCAACAAAGTTTCGGGGGCGTCCTCTGGATGGCTACATGGCTTCTCTTTGATTCAACCTTCTTTCTTCTGGCTTCAGTTTAGTTTTCCCTGACGAGCTCTATTCTGCCCTATCACAGGCAGCTTCTTTATTCATTAAACAATAATAGCAACACATATACAGAAGGACTTCCCACACCAAGCCTTACATAGTCCCCTGTATATGTTCAAAGTTAAGCTTAAAACAAGTAACTAGAAACAAAGTTTGTCTATTCAGATATACTTAGACTTTTCTCAAAAATATATCAGAGATCTACAACATATGGCATTTAAAATGTTGATTTAAAAGCTTATGATATCATACAGAGACTCCAAGATCATATCAGTGACTCAAGGTCTCCAAAGAAGATTACACACACCACAATTTCTGGATTTGGCAATGCTGACCACTGGGCAAGATGCCCCAGTGAAACAACTGCCACCAGGACCCGGGCCAGGTTGTGGACAAGCAGAAGGACACTGGAGAATTGATCGCGCCCCCTTAGCCTAGACAAAATATAGGTCTTACCCATGTTCCTCCACAGAAAAGACTCCCACCTTATGGGCCTGGCTAAGACTGGTACTGTTCTGATACTTCTGCCTCCAGCACTATGGAGACCTGGGTATGGCTCACTGGGTATGGACTGGTCTCTGCCTTTTTTAATAGACTCGGAAGCTGCTTGGTCTACACTCGTGTATAATTTAACCTTCTTGGATATCTGAGAGTATTGACCACTGGACTAGCTATGGCTGTCAGCTTAGCAGCAGGCAGCCAGTTCTTCCCCTGGGCTGCAGCCAGCTTGTTAGCTCATTTCCTATGTAGAAAGCCAGAGCTGCTTTTCCTAGAGCTAATGGGACTCCTGATGTGAAAAGGTGGACAGGCTTGTCTTGCTTTGTGAGAAAAGACAAACAGGCTCCCTAAGAAAAGAGAAACAGGTTTCAGATGTAACTTTCCACTAAAGGAATATGATCAGAATGTGATTAGAAATGACTGTTCTCAGTAGTAACTGCCTGTGTCTCTGTTGAACGAAGAAATGGGATAAAAGAATACAATCTATACAAGTTTGAGAGTCTAAAAATGTTTTCAGATCTAAAGATATGAAAGCTTATAAATTTCAAGAGTCTCAAAAATGATTTAAGTTATATAAATAAGATATAAGTAAATACTTTAAGATATAAAAAGTGTTTAAATTTCTTCCCCTGCTATGGTATACAAGTTCAGAGCTTAACATTAAGGAAGTTCTGATAAGTTAACAAGACTTTAAGGTACTTCTCACTTGGCTAGGGGCATCTCACTGCAACCCGTATCTGGCTCCCTGGACAGATGAAAATGTCCATGCTTTTAACCCAAACTTGTAGTTTTTGCTAGGACTCGAAAGTATGAGTCTAATCCTGCTGTTTTACACATACCTGCTTTTTCTACGATATGGTTTTCAGTAATGTATCTAAAAATTTTATGTCTCTTTTTGTAAACAAAAAATTCATGTAAGCTTCAGAGAATCTGGGAAGTCATAAAACTTGGATTCACTTCCCACAGATGTAAAGGATTGCACATAGGTACAGCCTAAGGTTTCCCCACGTGTCTAGTGCTGAGGATGATATTTTTCTCTCTCCAGGTCTTGAGACTCCTCCCTTTCCCACTTACAAGGACTATGAGCCTGAATATTTACCTTTAAGTTTGTAATTTTAATTTCTGTTCCTAGTTTAAACTTGTCTCAATATGTTTCCACTTGGTTGATAGACACATTTAAGCATCAGCTGCTGATGACAACCTGTTCCAAATGACTGTGAGCCCTGAACGTGCTGGAAGCTTATGTGGACCAGTTCAGCCCATGTGAATGCTCCCTGTGTCTTCAGTGCAGCCAGCCAACCAGATGCTCCTGATGACTGTCCCACTGCCTGAAGTCCCTCCTTGCCTTTGACCAGACTTTCGGCCTTCTTGGGCCCTGATAACAATGGCCCAGTGTCAGTGTGAAGTAGTTATAGAAAAGAACGAGTCATCCTGTGCTCCAATCCAAAATAGGTTGAAATGCTGAGTCAAAGGGGGTACTCCATCGCTTGGGAATCAAAATGGCTACCTATAATGTCCATTGCCATAGCAGGAAAAATGGCCTGGAGTTGTTAAAGAATGGATTTATTAACTAACATGGTTCTTCAATAGAATAAAATACTCTGGTCCTTTATGCAGAAGCAAAGAGCACATTCTGTAGTGATGAGCAGAGGCGGGCTATGTTCCTGCTGCCCAGCTCTCGGCCACCTGACTAGCTTATGCCCCGAAATAACAACACACAAACTGTATTCATTTAAACACTGCCTGGCCCATTAGTTTCAGCCTCTTACTCACATCTTGATTAACCCATATCTAAATATCTGTGTAGCACCACGAAGTGGTGTCTTACTGAGAAAGATTCAGCATGTCTGACCTGATGGCTGGCTTCATGGCGACTGTCCCACTGAGCAGAGTCATGGCGATTGCCCGAGACATCTACCTCACTTCCTTCTTCCTGTTCTGTTTACTCCACCCACCTAAGGGCTGGCCTATTAAATGGGCCAAAGCAGTTTCTTTATTAACAAATGAAATCAACACAAACAGAAGACTCTCCCACATCATTTCCCCTTTTTCTGTTTAGACAAAAAAGAAGGCTTTAACTTTAACATATCAAAATTACATATAACAAAACAGTTATCAAGTAAGAATTACAGTTACAATATTTATATCTATTTTATCTTTTATCATAACTAAGGAAAACAACTATAACTATTTAACTCCATCAAAGACTCCAGAAGGATATAATATTACCTAAGTAAACAAGTCATATGCAACTTTCAAACTCTAGAAATGACAGAGATATCTCGCTGCCTGGATAGTCACCCCAAGTTCCTCTGTACCATTGGGGCATAATCTTTGGCCTACAGGCCCATGGTTTCTAGCAGACATTTCCATGATGCAGGAAATTTAAAAGGCAGTTCAGTCAGTATCTGCTGTGTCCTGCAGAATGTCTTGCAGACCCTTTCATGAATCAGGAACCCCGAAAGATCATCTCATCTATAGGCAAGTTCAACAGTCCTCTCTCTGAGGGTTCTCTGTGTCCAGTTTATGCAATAGTCCAGGCAAGAGCAGTTTCTTGCCCAAATGGCTATCAAACTCCATAAGGAGCCTCTTCGATGCCCATCTTCCTCTTGAAGTAGCTGGTGCTGCCAGGAGCAGATGTGTCTCATTGTCATGAAAAGCCCTAAGTTATTAAAACATTTAAAATGCCATATTCTATAGTCTTTGAAAGATATGAAGAATGCCTATCTACCTGAAATATATCTCTATATATCTAGAAAATCTAACATGACTACAAGCTTTACTATTATCGATGATTATCCATTAGCAATCTATATTTCCTAATTATACATTACATTCTTAAATGAACTACACAATCACAATACCTTAATCAAGATCAGATATACATACAACAAGATTGACCTTAAATTAATATCAGTAACCAAGATTCACAACAATCCAACTATTTATATCTATTTCATCTCCCCCTTTAAATGTAAAAGAGCATTTATAAACAATATTTGGGAATATGGGCACAGTTTTTTCTCTCCAAACTGCTTCATGCTGAATGGGGGCGCTGTTATTTAGGTCTTTCATGGTGTAACCTGTGTGCCAGAGTCATCTCAGTCATCAGTTAGGTGAAGTAATTTTCTGAAGGTGTTCACAGCAACCTTTCAGAAGGGCGTGGTCTATCATACCATATTGGGATAGAAGCAATCCACAGGGTCTCATCCTCTGTGAAAACAAAAGAAGAATCTCTTTTCCAAAGTATCATATCCTTAGAACTAAATTCTGAAGTCAAGGTATTTTAAAAATATCTATCTTGGATTAGTTCAGCAGCATTTGTAAACAAATATCTTTTAGCATCTGTTGCTCCTTCCTCAGCATTCAAACAATTCAAAGAGAGCATAATAGCATACAGTATCAAGATTTTCTGTGTATTTTCCATCTTTGTGCAGCTTTATTTTACCCTCTATTTCATTTACTTTTACTTTTAACCTTTTGCTTTTTGAGACATGTTCTCTATATATCTTTGACCTGGAATAACTCTGTAGATCAGGCTGTCCTTGAATTCACAGAGATTCATCTGCCTCTGCCTCCCAGGCATTGGGATTAAAGGCATGTGCTGCCACACCTTGAAGTCACAGAGGTCAATCTACCTCTGCCTCCCAGAAGGGGCATGGTTGATCAGCAGTTATGATTAACCAGACTAGCTTTAATTTATATATTATTCAGCTTTAATAAAGGAAAGAAAAAGGAACTTACAAATCCAAGGTTCCATAGAGGAGCGCAGGAAAACAAAGAGCAGGCGGGTTGCAGGCCTGCAAGATTTTATAAGTAAATATTAGCCTGAGGGGAACACGCCTTTTAAACAAGGTGATTGGCTAGGCTTCCCCTTCATTTCCCCCTTTTGTCTAAACAAGACAGAACCAAACCAAATACAACTATATACAATAGGAACAAATAATAAATATAAAATTACAAACAACAAATAATATTAAGGAAGAAACGTATAACAAAAGTTTTACTAAACATTCTATTTCAAGGAGTCTAAATAATGTAGAGGGTAACTACAGTGATCTAATCTTCAACCCCATCAAAGATCTGAGAAGGGAAGTAATATTACTTAAGCAACCAGGAAGTACAAACAAGAAACTTCCAAAATGTGCAACAAATGACAGAGACAAATGACTACCTGGGCAATCACCCAAAGTTTCGTTTTGCAATGTTGAGGCAACCAACTTTGGCTAAGGCCTAACACAACTGGCATAACATTTTTCAAAGACAAGGAACTTTTTGTAGAACTATCCTACCCTGTCTTGGCAAGATAAGACAATCCTGTTTTATCCACTTATGGATATTCTGTATCTTTGTCAGTAGTTGAGGTATAGGCTTTTCTTTGCCCAAAGGCCAGTTCTGCCAAGAAGAAGACAAGCTCCCAGTGGAGAGTGCCTTTGGTGCTCAACATTCTCTCGGGAGTAGAGCGGTGTTGCCAGGAGTGATTGTGTCTCATAAGTACAAAACTCTAGTTTAGATTAAAGGCCATTTTCTACAGCTCTTCAAAGAGGTCGAAGATTATACTATCTATACTAAATATAATTTCTATGTATCTAAAAAACCTGAATATCCTAAATATAAATATGACAAACATATATGACTATTGATATATAATTCTCAATACCTATCTAACTTGCAGACTACGAGAATAAACAACTATGCAATAAATGAGGACAATGATCTCCAAATGTAAACAATGTCATTACATAAATAATATCAGAGGTAGAAATGTACATTGCACTATGGTAAATATCTCAATATAACAATTGTTTTAAACAGAGGTAGAAGCATACTCTCATACAATAGAGGTAGAAGCATACTCTCATACAATAGAGGTAGAAGCATACTCTCATACAATAGAGGTAGAAGCATACTCACATACAATGTTCAATATACAAGAATCAACACCAATGCAATTTTCTAAAAACAATAATTCACAAATACCAATCATCCCATCAAACCAGTTAATCCCCCCTTTTTTTTCAATAAACACCCCTGAGTCCATATAATACCTCCCCCATCCCCTCAACCCTATACTAACTACTAAATGATGTCCCTAAACCTGAGGGCAAACTCTGTTGGGAGAGGGGGCGTCATCCTCTAAGATTGCTTCCAGCTGACATGGGGCAACGTTCTTCTCAGGGGGTCCTGTGAAAGCAAATGATGGTAAAATTCCCAGATTAACATTTGGTCAAGAAAAGTGTAACTCGTCTCTGAGTGTTTTGAGGAGGTCTGGCCAGAGTGCTGTCAAAATTGTGTACCATTCGAAACTGTCTTGTGCAGTTGGTACCAAAAAACAGGTATAATATTAGCGCTATTAAAAACATGACATCATAGTAACCAGGTAAAATTGATGTAGTGGGGCCCCATCTTCATCCTAGAAACTTCAAAGATTACTGAAGAAAAATTTGTTGTTTGTTACAGAAAAGGTAAACATTATCTACAAAGACATATAAGGCATATATATATTCAATGGAAGGTGTAATAAAGACAGACACAGATATGAGGAAAGGCAAAGAAAGTTTATCAAGTATTATTATTATTATTCTGTCCCATTTCATGGCTCCTGACCTGAGACAGAAACTCTGAGATATCTCTTATCAACAGGCTTGGAATTGAAGAGGGACTGAGCCATAGTCCAACTCCAAAACCAGCTCTACATACATATAAATAAAAGCACAATATATATATATATTATATATATATATATATATAACATTATATATATATATGTTTTATACTTACTAAACCTATTCGGGTTCTGTGTTGATCCATATTGGGCTGTAACTAGTGCCCATCCATCAGTATTTAAATATCCAGGGTCCCTTAAGTTCTTTGAAGATGAGTGGTTTCCTGTGCAGATATGAAAAGAACCCTGCCCCCAACCTATATGCTTTTCTTACCATCAGTATGATCATCATCCTTGTGAATGAATTATTTTTCTTTTCCAAGGGGCTTTTCCCCTTCAAACCGAACCTTTATTAATTTTGACAGTATCCACAATTTTTCCTCTCCTGTGGAGACAAGAGCAAAACCCCTTCCCCAACACAGCACATTTCCTGGCTTCCATTGCGAGGTCATTACATCCTTGAAATAAACTGGTTGATTTAATTCAGCAGACTTTTCCATTATCCAATGTCTTTCTGCAACCGTTGTCCCCTTCTCATTAGCGTTGAGAAAATTCAAGGTTAATAAAGCATTATGTAACCTATTTCTAGGGGTATTTTCCACCCCTTTCTGTTTGTTTAACATATCCCATATAGTACTATTTGATCTTTCTATGACTGTTTGACCTGTAGGATTGTATGGTATACCTGTAACGTGTTTAATATTGTAATAAGCAAAAAACCGTTTCATTTTCCTAGAGACATAAGCTGGATCATTATCCATCTTTATTTGTGTAGGTACACCCATGGTGGCCATAACTTCTAATAAATGAGTGATTACTGAATCAGCTTTTTCTGAGATTAAAGCAGTTGCCCATTGAAAACCTAAATAAGTGCCAATGGTGTGGTGTATATATTTTAGTTTGCCAAATTCTACAAAGTGAAACACATCCATCTGCCAGATTTCATTCCTTTGAGTGCCCTATGGATTAGCCCCTGCAGGCAGTGGTGTTTGGTTATAGAAAGAGCAAGTAGGGCATTTCTTTACAATCTCTTTAGCTTGTTGCCATTAATAGAAAAGTCTTTCTTCAAGCCTTTACTATTGACATGATTTTTTTTATGAAATTCAGAGGCCTGCAGCACACTAACAATCAACAATGATCAATTTCTGCATTACCTTGTACGAGAGGACCTGTCAGACCCATATGGGATCGGATGTGTTTTATATACATAGGGCAAAGCCTGTTCCTTATCATGTCTTGTATCTGGATAAACAATGAGGTTAGTTCTGTATCATCAGGTATAAATTCAGCAGTTTCAATATGTAAGATAACTCTTTCTGCATATTGTGAGTCAGTAACTATATTAAGAGGTTCTTTAAAATCCCTTACCACCATAAGAATGGCATATAATTCTGCCTTCTGGACAGAATCATAAGGAATTTGTTCCACCTTAATCAAATCTTCTGATTTGTAACCTGCCTTCCCTGATTTATTAGCATCAGTATAAAATGTACAGGCTCCGGTTATTGGAGCATCATGGATGATTCGAGGAAGAATCCAAGAAGTTCTCTTTATAAAGTTAAGCCTCTTGCTTTTTGGATAGTTGTTGTTGATTTTTCCCAAAAAATTAGCACAAGCTCTTTGCCATGGTTCGTTATCTTCCTACAACTTTTTTAGCTCATCAGCAGTGAAAGGCACTACAATTTCTGCTGAGTCTATGCCTGCTAGTTGATGAAGTCTCAATTTGCCTTTTATAATTAATTCAGAGACTTTTTCCATATAAGTTTTTATTTTCTTACTTGGTTTATGTGGTAAAAAGATCCATTCTAAGATAATATCATCTCTCTGCATTAAAATTCCTGTAGGAGAAATTTTGGAAGGCAATATGACGAGAATACAAATGAGCTCTGGATTCACCCTATCCACATGTGCCTCTTGTAATTTCTCCTCAATCATTCTCAGTTCCTTTTCTGCTTCAGCTGTTAATTCTCTGGGACTGTTTAAGTCTTTTTCACCATCCAAGATTTTATTTAAATGAATTATCATATCAGGTGTTATCCCAGCAGCCAGTCGTAAGCTGGAAATGTCTCCTAACAACCTTTTAAAGTCATTGAGAGTCCGTAGCCGATCTCTCCTAATTTGCGCCTTTTGTGTCTTAATTTTTTGCAAACCTATTTTATAACCTAGATAATTAACAGAATCTCCTCTCTGAATTTTTTCAGGAGCAATCTGCAATCCCCATTTAAGTAAAAGTATTTTTACTTCTTCAAACAGTCTTTCCAAGGTATCCATGTTTGAATGAGATAACAGAATATCATCCATGAAATGATAAATTATAGACTTGGGAAATTGCTTGTGTATTATTTGCAATGGTTGATTTACAAAGTATTGGCACAGGGAAGGACTGTTCAACATGTCCTGTGGGAGGACGGTCCACTGGTATCGCCTTGTAGGTTGAGAGTTATTATAAGTAGGCACTGTGAAGGCAAACTTTTCTCTGTCTTTTTCTTGTAAAGGTAAAGTGAAGAAACAATCCTTTAAATCAATAACTATGAGAGGTCATCCTTTTGGTAATAAAGAGGGCAGAGGAATTCCAGATTTCAGAAAGCCCATAGGCTGAATAACCTTGTTGATAGCCCTGAGATCTGTCACCATTCTCCATTTACCAGATTTTTTTCTTAACCACAAATACAGGAGAATTCCAAGGGCTGGTAGATTCTTCTATATGTTGAGCATCTAATTTCTCTTGTACCAGCTGTTCTAAAGCCTGCAACTTTTCCTCAGCTATTTTCCATTGCTTTGTCCATATTGGTTTCTCAGTCAACTATTTTAGAGGCAGGGCTGTTGGTATCTCTAAACGGCCATCAATTGCTTTGCGTTCTTGTACAGCCCGAACAGCTGGTTTCCACCTTCTGTAATATCTTTTAATATTTTCCTCAGTAATATAGGCTCTAGAAGCAGCAGGAATGTTAATTTGGGTATTCCATTGCTGCAATAGGTCACGGCCCCATAAATTCACTGCAATATTGGCTACATATGGCCTTAATTTTTCTATTTGTCCTTCTGCCCCTATGCATTCAACCCATCTCGTGCTCTGCCTTACTCGAGATAGGGTTCCAATTCCCAGGAACTGAACATTTATGTCCTGAAGATGCCAATACGATGCCAAGATTCTGGAGTAATGATACTTACATCTGCACCTGTTCCAGTAGGCCAGTAATAAAAATGCCATTTACACACACTCTTAACTTTGGTCTTTGTTCATTTATAGACGTCTACCAAAATACACGTAACTCATCTTTCAGGCTGTTTTTGCTTTTAACAGCAGGCATGGGGCTTTCTAATTTTCCTGAGAAGGCATATTCTCTGCAGTAACCGGAAATGACTGGACCACATTTGCCATGGGGGCCTACGAGAGGCCCCCCCATTGCGTTTCCCGATGGCAACAGGTTGCCTTGTCTATCTCTTGTTGACCTACACTCATTCGTCCAGTGTCTGCCTTTTCCACATCTCCTACATATACCTGAAGGCTGAGTCCTCCTATGTCTGTTATTTCTAGAAGAGGCATTATTATTATTATTATTATTATTAATTATTTCTGGAAATCCGTTTTCTGCAATTCCTTTTCATATGTCCCATTTTGCCACATTAAAACATTTGGTAACTTGATGCCTCCTTTTTGCATTAGAAATTGCTTCTTCTACCCATGCTTCAGTGCCATAGTCAAATGTATCAACATTCATTGTAAGCAAGACCCATTTGTCCAAGGGTGCTGATCTGATCTTCAAAGGCCCCAGGATCCTTTTGCACTCCACACTGGCATTCTCATAAGCCAAAGACTCAATTATTATACGTCTTGCTTCTGGGTCAGATATCCCTATTTGTACAGCTTTAGTTAGTCTTTGTAAAAAATGACTAAAGGGGTCTCTCTGACTCTGTTTAACTCTGATATATGATTCCATTCTCTGTCCTGGGTCTTGAACCCTGTCCCAAGCCTTTAAGGCTGCTGTAGTACATATGGATAAGGTGTGTTCATCATAATTAGCTTGTTCTAGAGGAACGGAGAAAAGTCCTTCACCTAGAATTTGATCTAGGGAAATCTCAATTCCCTTCACTCTTTCTTGCTGTTCTAAAAGTCTAGCCTCTTGTCTGAACATGCATTTCCAATTTAATTGCAATCCACTCTCTAGAACAGCTGATATTAATTGTACGCAATCGTGGGGCATTTCCTTATTGCTTATAGACCAAGTTTTGAGCATCTCTCTAACAAAGGACGAATGTAGCCCAAAATTCATAATGGCTTGTTTAATTTCTTTGAGATCATTCATACAGACGGGTTCCCATGTATATTCCTTGATGACCCTAGGGTTTTTGGAACCAGTCACCTTTTCTGATGTTATTATTGGAAAGGCAGGTAGAACTTTATGGAAATTATCCCGGAGAGTTTTACTCATTGACGGAGATAAATTTTGCCATTCTACTGTTTGCTCCTATCCATCAGAGTCTATAATTTCCTCAATCTTTTCAAATGTGCTTACCATTGCCTTCTGGAAGACCTGGATCTCCTGTCCAGAATTATGCTCCAAGGCCTTCATGGAGGTTCCAAAATATGAAGTTTGTCCAGTAGAGTTAATATCTCATCCTTGGATAGAATTTTCATGGCATGAATTGGTCCTTCTTGTATTGACAATCTGTCAGCCAATCTGTCATATCCTTTAGACAAAATCTGATTGTCACATTCAGCAGTTTTAATTCTCTCAGATAATGTTTCAGTTCCTACAGGCAGGGATTGAAGTTTACGATCCAAATCAGCTGTTCCCTCCTCCGCAGCAATGAATCTCTCCTTAATATCAGACTGTAGCTTTTCTAAATTTTGCTCAGTTGACAGAGTCATATCAGACATAGACCTATTCCCTTCCTTGAGAACTTCAAACTCTGTCTTGAGGAGGTTGGTGTCAGTCTGAATTGTTTTTGCAAATACCTCAACCAACTTAAAGTTGTCACTCAAAACAGTTTTGCCCTTTCTTAAGCATTCAACCTCTGCTCTTAAGCACTCACCCTTTGCCCTAAGAATCCTGGTTTCATTCTGTAAGGACTTTATCATTTCTCTATTATCAAACCATGTAAGGAAGAAACTAAATATGAGAAAAATTGCAAGCCCTATAAATATCCAAGTTATGGGAATATCATATGTATCTTGCAATATCTCTACCATAGTATAATTAAATAGGCTGCAGAAGCCTTCAATGGTGATATGATCAGACATTTTTTAATCGAAATTTTACCTGTAATGACCGTTGCCTGCCAGTAGGTGGCAGGGTGCACCTGGATCCATGTGGCCGAAAAAGTCAGAACTGGAAAGGAAATTCTAAAAAATAGAAGCTCACAGACCATGCACTGTGTGGGTTATAGCTGGGCAAGGAAGGGCGCCGCCTGAGGGGATAAGGTGGCTGCTGGAGCGCTCTCTGGTAGAGTCATGTGCCCTGTGGTCCGTTTGCCAGCTCATGCTCTGGCTTGGTTGCTCACACCTTACTTCCACGATTGCAGCGCAGGCAGTAACCACTCAGCGGGAGTGCCAAACCGAGTCTGAAGTACCAGCTGAGGAAGCCGGGAAGCTGGTAAGGCGTGCGCTGTAACGCCTTACCAGCAGGGTCACACTGGTTCAGCAGTGGCTGCACAAGTTCGGACGCCAGGATGCAGGCAGCAACTGCTTGTCTTTGGCAGCTCAGGGCTGAGGCCGAACTCAGCAGGGACTGGCGCTGCCTGAGGGGTTAGCGCGCTCAGGCTGAGTCACAGGCTCACGTCCTGTGCTCTGTACAAGCAGGGCTGGGATGGGCTAGTCTGGGAAACTGTGCTGAGATCAAGTGTAGGAGCGTGCAGGTGGCTGCAGGGCAAAATTGCAAGCGGGGCAACCCGCTGAAGCAATCAAAAACCCAAGGCTGAATCCCTGCCACGAAGCACTGGAACCGGAGCTAAAGGCTCCAAAATGCCCCAAGTTGGACGCCAAAATGAAGAGGCATAGTTGATTGGCAGTTATGATTAACCAGACTAGCTTTAATATATATAATATTCAGCATTAATAAAGAAAACAAAAGGAAACTTACAAATCCAAGGTTCCAGAGGGGAGCACAGGAATACAAAGAGCAGGGGGGCTGCAGGCCTGCAAGATTTTATAAGTAAATATTAGCCTAAGGGGGACACGCCTTACAAACAAGGTGATTGGCTGGGCTTACCCTTCACATGCAAGTTCACACTCAGAGCTCTTATCCACAAACAAGAGCATCTGTCACTGACTTCACTCACAGACCCCAATAATTTCACTTGTGATTTTAGTTATAATCGTTGGTCCATAGGTCTCGGGCTATTAATCATTGCATGCTGACCTCAGTGGCTTCAGAGATGCATGTCACTGCCTGAGTCTGCACTCCCTGCCAGTGTCCAGCACTGGCCCCTTTGTATCCTGGTGTGCACTGCTAATTTCTCCTCAGCTGTAGAATCTGCTCCACTGCTCTACAAACAGCTGGCAAAGCAGCAGTGCTGCACTCCAGGGTGATGCACATGTGCACAGCACAGGGTCTCAAGTCCGTGTGTCAGTCATTTCCAGGGAAGAGCTGTGTCTGACACTGCTTGTGAAAGAGTCCATGTCACAGGCAGTGAGTTTGTGGCAGAGGAAGAAAGAAAATCTGTGGGGAAGGCGATTGTCCCAGGAGAGCCCTGTGGAAACTTGCTGGGGAGAACTGGAGATCTCAAGTGCACAGCAAGGGATGAGTCAGGAGCTCTGCTGAGGATGCGGTTGCCTCAAAACTGAGTCCATTGTCCCAGCCCTCAGCTTCGTGCCTGTTGGTGCCATTGTCCTGGGACCATGTCCCTGTTCTCTTAGCCTGCCTGCACTTTAGTCTTTCTGCAGCCCAGGCTCCGCACTCACCATTTCTTCAGCTGGGCCTGCTCCTCTCCATCCACATGCTGGGCTCCCCCATCAGGTCCCTGTCCAGACAGCACAAATCCCTGAGCAAGGAGCTCTCCAGGGCTTGGTTCCAAGTTCCAAAGGCTGGCCAAGTGTGCAGCACACTGGAAAGCCTCTATGAGTGTGTGACCAACTTTCCTTTAGTGTTTGAGATGTGTCACCATGTACAGGTGTAGAAAGGACATTCTTCTGGCCAATCATGTGCCCACCTTCCAAATAATAAATGTTAAAGTTCTGTGATGCAAATCCTGAACTTTTTCTCTAATAAAAATGGAAAGTGTTCTACAAATGTGTTATTTGAAATAACTTTGCCTGGAGAAAAGTTTAAGGGCTGGTAGTGCAGCTTGAATGTAATATTTATTCTGACATGCTCACAAGAGCCTGGGGTAGAGCCAACATGGAAAAGAGAAGTTCAAAGGCTTAAAATCCCCAAATGCTCTTCCCCACCATGACAGTTAATGTGGACACCAACACCCCTGTGTCATCTCACTCTGAGGCTGTCTCTCTTTGCCTCTTAAGCATTTGTGCTTCTGAAGAGTGCTAGGCAAGTTTTTGAAGCATGTGTTAGGCCTTGTTGAGAGTTCACCAGTCTTACACAGACTAATAGAACAGATATGAGAAAAGGATCCACCCTTCTGTGGCATACAAAAAACATACCTCAACTAAAGACAGACTTCAGCTCAGTGTAAACAATTGGGAAAAGATTCTCCAATCAAGCAGACCTAAGAAACAAGCTGGTACATCTATCCTAATATCTAACAAAATAGACTTCAAACTAAAATTAATCAAAAGAGATGAAGAAAGACATTTCATATCCGTCACAGGAAAAATCCATTAAGAGGATTTCTATGCCCCAAATACAAGGGCACACATTTGTAAAAGGAACATTACTGAAACTCCACCAATCTAAGGTTTCTCAGAGGCCCCAGTGGCAGGACAAAAGGAACCTAGTTCTGTGCCCTTGCTCAGGAGTGGACTTGGCAAAACCAGTTTGGGGAGAAGGCCTGGACCTCAAAGTAGTTAGGGTTTTGGTTCCTGGGAACGTGGCTGCTCCACCTGAAGAGACTTGAGTTGTCTGTCCCAAGGCCACTGTGTGTTCTATCTCTAATGATCTTGAGATTCCCTGTGCTCCCTTTGCATGACATTATTGAATAGTCTCCTGCTAACTTTGTCACATTTCTCCCTGAACAATAGTATTAAAAATGCTTTATTTTTAAATCAACTGTGGCAGTTTGTACATTCCAAGTAGGAGCATGAGGATTAGAAATGTTAAGCAGGAGTAACAGAGATAAGAAAGAAACACAGAGACATGGGATCGTGTTGGGAAGGCAACTAGTGCAGCTGCATACTGAGTTCTGCGTTCTGATTTCCCCTGTGGATAATTTTTCATAGACTTTTATACCCCAATACAAAAAGGGGGTAAGAAGGCAAAAGAATGCTTTACCATGATACAAAAGACAACGGCATCAGTTACTTGCTGCAATACTTTGAGCCATCTATCCACTAACTCCTGAGTAAAGCGTATGTTGGTTGGTGCAGTGAAAATACCTTAGGCCAAGTATCCTGCAGCAGCCATTCCCCAAGTCAAGCCTCCTATTCCATAAGAAGGAGCAGAAGGATGTTTGAATTCTCTGATCTCTGTTCAGAATGGAGAGGATCTACCTCTAAGGGCCATCTTAATGTCCAAAACACCAGGTAACCAACCCTAGGTTAGGGTGTGTAGCCAAGCTTGTTGTCAACAACATTGAGCAAGCAAAATTATCTCAAACTGTCTGACCTTCAGACAAGGTGGCATAGGCTCACATATTTGGGGATCAATAAGCTCCTGGGCCCTAAGGTGGGAGTAAGCAGGAAATGGAGTTGAGTGAGTGCTCAAAGTTCGGGAAGACCGACCAAGCAGAATTTCACCAAAGAAGTACTTTTGTCAAGATAGACTATATTTATTAGTCAAAAGGCAACCCAAAGCAAACAGTGTGTCAACTTTTAAAAGACATTGAAATTCAAAGTCCCAGGTCATTAACATACGAGGTCCTTCAGTTCAGTTTAAATATCGATGAAGCAAGAGGTCACAGTACCAAAGTTAACGTGGGGCCTTAAAGGGACAGGCTGAAGCCTGGCTTGGGAAACACTAGATGTTTGGAGGAGGGAGCCTAAAAACTTTGTTGTTTTTTTTTAGCACATTTAACAAATTATAGAATTCTTGCACACTGTTGACTTTTAGTTTTATGTATGTATGTATGTATGTATGTATGTATGTATGTATGTATTAGTTTTGGAGACAGGGTCTTACTACATAGCCCTTGTGTCAATTTTATTATTTATTAAAGTCTGAGTGTCACCAAATGTCACCAAAAGACAGATGAGCAGCTATGATTCTTCCAAGCTGTCTATGGAACTTTCCACAGTCTAAATTGTGAACCTGCCATCAATCCCCCACACAGACATGGCAGAACACAGTGATGTTTGTCCAGAAGAATCTCTGAGTTCCTGGTTGAGTGGAAGTTGGGGACATCCCTGTGGAATTCTCCTCTCCCACTTCAGTGTGTTTTAACCCATCTCTTACTCCCCATCCTTCAGCTTCTCTTCAACAGAGGCCCACACTGTCCTCTGACCCCTCAGAAGCCTCTAAGCACATTCCCTGATGCTGTTTGCCTGGAGATGTGGTACCTGAGATGCTTCTACTTGCAAGTATCAGAAAACTCACAATATCTTTGTAGGGAGGATCAGCCATCAGCAGTCAACTGGGGAACTCTGGAGTTGGTTAACTCGTCAGTAAGGTGAAATTATCAATGACCCTAGAAATTCTGGGCTACTCTGTCATGTCAAGAGTAAGCTAGAACTTCACAGATGTCCCCTGCCTCTCAAGGTCCTAAACTCTCTCTATTTTCTGTCCCTCTGACTATGAGCAGAGGTGGTCCCAACCAGGGTCCCAGTCACCATTGTTCTGTGGGGAGGAATCCCCTCTCCAGGCTCTCAGTGCTTCTGTGCTCTCTCTGACTGAATGGAGAAAACCAGAAAATACAGTGACGAGAGAAAAGGAAAAACCTAAATGAAAAAAAAAAAAAACCAAATGAACAAACAGTAACAACAAAAAACAAACTTGAAAATGATAAGGGACACATTGACAACAGATATTAATGAAATCCAGAAAATCATTGGAATGTACTTTAAACATCTCTAAGTTTTTAAATTAAGTGAAATTCAAAAGCACAGGATGTCACAAAATTAAGCTGGAAGAAAAGTTCTTAAACTGATTCATAACCAGCAGCAAGACTGAAGCAGTAATAATAAGTCCCCTGACTAAAACATGCCCAGAGCCAGATGGAGTCACTGCAGAAGTCTACCACACTTAAAGGAGAACTGACATCTGATGACCCAAATTGTTCCATGAGCAGAAGAGGAAGAGGGGTTTCCAAACTCATCCCATGACGCACTATGACCCTGACATCAAAGCCCAGGTAAAGACACAGCAGTCACCAAGGGTTTCTCTGTCCTCACTTTGTCACCAGCCATTTTATACTATGTGTTTACACGTAAGTGTGCACACATGTATGCATGTCGTTTTATACTATGTGTTTACACGTAAGTGTGCACACATGTATGCATGTCATTTTATACTATGTGTTTACACGTAAGTGTGCACACATGTATACATGTCATTTTATACTATGTGTTTACACGTAAGTGTGCACACATGTATGCATGTCATTTTATACTATGTGTTTACACGTAAGTGTGCACACATGTATGCATGTCATTTTATACTGTGTGTTTACACGTAAGTGTGCACACATGTATGCATGTCATTTTATACTATGTGTTTACATGTAAGTGTGCACACATGTATGCATGCCATTTTATACTTATGTGTTTACACGTAAGTGTGCACACATGTATGCATGCCATTTTATACTATGTGTTTACACGTAAGTGTGCACACATGTATGCATGCCATTTTATACTTATGTGTTTACACGTAAGTGTGCACACATGTATGCATGTCACAGTGTATACATAAATGTCAGAGGGCAACTTAGTGGAGTTGATTCTCCCCTTCCACTCTGTGGAATCAGGGAATTAAATTATGGTGGTGAGTCTGGCAGACCATGTCGTTACCCAGTGAGTCATTTTATGACACCTTCAGCAGTATTCACTTTGAGCTCTTTCTTTTATAATTTAAGTAAAACGTAATTACATCATTCTCCACTCTCTTTCCTCCCTACTATTCCTCCAGTATGCACCCCTCCCAAACTATCATAAATTCACAGTCTTCTTTTCTTTAATCATTGTTATATAAACATATATAAAAGTAAACATAAATACGTTCTACTGATCTGTCTAGTGTTGCCTGTATGTATGTCAATAGGGTTGACCACTTGGTATTGGATCCAATCAAGGGACCCTTCCCTAAGAAAGCCTAATTCTCTTTCTTGCAACATATCCTGATTATTTGTAGCACTTTATTTATGGTTGTGACCCATAAGATTTCCTTCATCTGTATTGGGATACCACTTGCTATTGGAATTGCTCAGGTCTTGTTCAGGTAGCCATGTTAAGATTTTATGGCTGTAGCTTTCTATCCTAGAAGGCACAATTTCACAGCAGACTTCTCTCTGGCTCTTTTGATCCTTCTGCCCCTTTTCCATGGTGCACCTTGAGCCTTTGGTGTTGGAGCTGGGTTATAGATTATCAGTTGAGCCTGGGTATCACAGTCAGTTATTCTCTGCATTTTGACCATTTGTGACTTTCTGTTAAGGTTCCCAACATCTGCAAATGGAAACCTCATTCATGAGAGGTGATGTTATGAAAATTCTAATTACCTCTATAGTTTCTCAACATAGATTTCCATTAAGTTACAATAGAGTAGTAATTTGATTTTTTTAGGTGCATATGAAAGAATATAAAATATATATTTTTATCACCTGCTCTTCCGTGAGAGTTATACCTATCTGTAGTTATTAGAACAAGTATTTAGGATACAGTTAGGAATTATACTGAATTAGGAAGATGGCAGTAGTATGTTTTCCTCTAAGATCTAGGGCTTTACTGGCCCTGGAAGGTTGGCTGATTCTCTCAGTATCAGGCATGATTTCCCTCATGTTGATCAAGGCTTAGGTCCAATTAGATAGCTATTGGTGACTGTAAAGATATGAACTTTGGGTCTATCTTGCCATGCTGCTTGTTGTACGCGGTCATGGGCAGTAAGTGAGGTAGGCTATTGGTTGTCTTTCTCTCTACATGGAGGACATACAGGCACTTGGTGCTACCTTTGATTAACTTTTCCAATCTTCTGAAGTTTCCATAAATTTCTCTTCAAACTGGAAGCAGAAAAATAAGGACATTCTTGTTAGCCCATTCTGGATCACTGGAGACTTTTGAACTTTAGCAGTCTGTGTCTGGTAGAACATTCTGTATCACTGGAGATCTTTGAACTTGAGCAGTCTCTATCTGGTAGAATATTCACAGAAATTAAAACTTGCAGTAGATACAAAGGAGACTGACCATGGCCACTTGGAATTCAGACTAGATCCATCAAAAATATGGTGTTGATCACAAAAAAGGTACTCAGTCTTGTGGTGCTCCTCCATCCTGACCCCACTGTGTCTATGCATAGGCCCCAAGAAAAGAGTGATCTATGCAAACCACCCATGATTTGAAAAATGATTTTAAAAAGAGATAGAAATATTGGAGAGAACTTAAGCTGAAATGATGGCAGAATTGAAAAACCTAATGTCCTAATTAGAAAACTGAGGGAAACTCTTACAAAGAGACGATCAAAAATTCTTTTAGCTTGTTTGTATCATGGAAGGTTCTTTCTCCTTCAGCTATGGAAGTCATTTTTGCTGTGCACAGCACTCTGGCTTGTCTGTCATAGTCTTCTAGAACATGGAACGCACTATTCCGGGTTCTTTTGGCTTTCTAAGTTTCTGTAGAGAAATCAGCTGTTACTCTTGTGGGTTTTTCTTTTTATGTGACTTACTATTTTCTCTTGCAGTTGTTAATACTTTTTCTTTGTTTTATAGATGTAGTGCTCTAACTATGTTGTATTGTGGGGATTTTTTCCTAATCTTGTCTATTTGGCATTCTGTGTTTTTCTTGTAACTGTATGGGTGTGCTTCTCCTCAAACCCACATCTTAGGTTGAAAGTTAACATCTAAAATTTAATGGACCCACAAAAAAAATCCTGAGCAAGAATTTATGGATACAACATATATATATGTGTGTATACAAATATATATATACATATATACATATATAAATATATATACAAATATATATATTCCCAAAATGCAAAAAAACCAAATGGCTCAATTGAAAATTGACTACAGATCTGAACAAAGAGTTTGCAAGAGAAACAATAAAATTGGCTAGAAAATGTTTTTAAAATTTTTCTTTGACTTTAGCAATTATGGAAATAAAAATTAAATCTATTTTGAGGTTTACTTTTGCACCATTAGAATGGATGGACACAACCAAACAGCTGACAACTAATACTGAAGAGGGTGTGGGGAAAAGGGAATCCTTATTCACTACTGCTAGATTGCAAACTAGTGAAAACCACTCTGAAAATCAGGGCGGGGAATCCCCAATAAGTAAAGAATAAATCTGCCATCAAACTCCGCTGTACCACTCCTAGCCTTGTGCAGCCCAAAAGGACCCAGCATTACATGCACAGATATTTCCTCAGACATGTTACTGCCGCTCTGTCCAAGGTAGTTAGGAAATGGAAACAACCTCACACTAAAGAATTCTACTCAGCTGGAGAAGGAATGAAATCATAGTGGATGGAACTAGAAGATATTTGCATTCAAGTCATCTAGACCCAGACAGACCACACTGTGTGTCCTCTCTCTCCTGTGTTTCCTACTTCCAAATCCTCAGGTGTGACGATACAGCCTGGTCATCACAGAAATGAGACAATTAAAAGGAGACCATGGTGGGGGCACTAGAGAGGATACAAGTGATATGAAAGGGAAAATGGGCGAAGGGGAGGGAGCAAATGTAGAGGAGAAAACAATACAGAAAGAATGGGAGGGAAAAAGAACAAATCATTAAATTATGTGAAAACATCATAAGGTATTACATTATTTCATATTTACTTAAAATCACATGTGTGTGCTCGCTAGTTTTATGTCAGCTTGACAAAACTAGAGTTAGGTAGGAAGAGGGAACCTCAAGTGAGAAAATATGGCTTGTAGGCACACCTGTAGCACATTTTCCTAATTAGGAATTGACACAAAATGGCCCAGCCCAACAGAAACCTAAGAAAACAGATAGGGTATTTGTAGAACTGTAATTGTCAATGGAGTTATGCCACTTGGGGTTATAATGCTCTCCTGCAAAGTCCCAGACTACCTACTACAAGTCTCACTACCAGATATGAGGCACTTCCCCTTTGAGTTGTTGGCCAGTGGAGGTTAAGAGACTCCCCAAACAACATAGGCTATTATGTTGTCCTTGAAGGTGAGTACCCATGGCTAAAGACACCACACACATCTGACACAGGACTTGGAGGATTCAAGCTGGGACTTCCCTGAAAGCCTCCCCCTGAGGACTAGCTTTCATAACACCAGCTGGGACTGTGCAAAGCAGCCAGGGCAGAAAGGCGACCAATAGCCTACCTCGCTGTGATGCCCATGACCCCAAACAACAACCAGCATGGCAAGATAGACCCAAAGTTCATATCTTGACAGTCACCAACAGCTATCTAATTGGACCTAAGCCTTGATCAACATGAGGGAAATCATGCCTGATACTGAGAGAATTAGCCAACCATTCAGGGCTAGCGAAGTCAGGGATCTTAGAGGGAAAACATACTACTACCATCTTCCTAAACCAGTATAATTCCTAACTGCAGTCTAAATTCTTTTTCTTATAGCCACAGATAGGTATGACTCTCACGGGAGAGGAGGTATTAGAAATATATATTTTATACTCTTTTATATGCACCTAACAAAATCAAATTAATACTCTATTATATATGACTTAATGGAAATCTATGCTGAGAAATTATACAGGTATCTAGAATTTTCTTGACATCCCCTCTCATGAAGGAGGCTTCTATTTGCAGCAGTTGGGAACCATAACAGAAAGCCACAATTGGTCAAAATGCAGAGAATACCAAACTATGGGATTCCCAGGCCCAGCCAACTGATACATCTACAACTCAACTCCCACAGCTAAAGCTCAGGGAACATCAGAGACAGATGTCTGATGTAAAATTGTGCCTCCTATGGCAGGGAAGTTACACCTGGAAATCTCAACATGGCTGCCTAAGCAAGACCTGAGCAATTCCAACTCCAGTTGACAGCCCAGTATAGATGAAGGAAATCTTATGGGTCACACACATCTGTGGGTGTCAGGAAGATGACTTTTTATTTATCTACATAATGTTGATATATAGATTATATACTAGGACATGCTTTGTTTCTTTTGCTCAGACTAACACACACAATTACCTCACTTTTACCTCAGAGCAAGTTCAAATTTGACTAAAGGCTTTTTGTAAATGGATTATAAGTTTAAAACCTTACAGCTATGCACAAGGTCAAGAGTCAGAGATGTCCAACCAAGGCTACTACACAAAGAACCCCCAAAGTCCATGCCAATTCTTTACTTGTCAGGTCTAGCTGAAAAAGACCTAAGTCTCATGTTTGTCACTGGGCACATGTTATTAGGCTGTGGTCACAACTACTCCTGAAACCTTGTGTTGTCATGGTAAATGGCTCAACTCCTTATCACTTACCCTAGGAATGAACTTTTGACCACTGAGAGGTAACTCCTGTAACTTTGTTCATTGCTTCAAGCCACACATGGGGGAGGACTTTTGAGGCTAGAGGAGAAGAAGCTAAGAGGAATTAGAATTCGGACAAGAGAATTAGAATAGAGACAGAACAATACAGAGACACGTTTGAAACAGCATGGTATAAGATTTTGCTCTCCCTCAGATTCCCTAAGTTCCTTTTGCGTGCTGTAGTTTTGGATTTCAGGCCTAACGAGGTCTTGGGCCCTGGTTAAGAATATAATACCACCATCAGTCCATTCCTGGGTATATACCCAAAGCCTTCATGGCTATGACCACAGACGTAACTGCATCTCCATGGTTCACACAGCAAGAATTGCAAGCAGCTTAGATGAACATCACCAGATAAAGATGGTTATACAATGGAATTTTATGCAACAGCAAAGAAAAATAAAATAGTGACATTTTCACAAAAATAGAAGGAACCGGACATTATTACATTAGGGATTTGTCTCTACTGCATGTACTGGCTTCATGGGATCCTATTCTCTTTGGATGTAAACCTTGTCCAACCTAGATGTAGTAGGGAGGTCCTTGGACTTTCTACAGGGCTGGGTGCGTTGCCCTGTCTTAGGATTGGAGGGGGTGGGGTAGTAGGGTCTGTAGAGGGAGAGAGAATGTGATGAGGGGAGGGAGTGGGAACTTGGATTGATATTTTTTAAGTAATAAAATAGAGGTATTAATGAAAGGATCTTCTACAGAGAATGTTAAATAGCCCCATGTTAAATGGGCCAATTTTTGTAAGTGAGCCAATGAAAATGGCTTGTAAGAAGTTTCCTGAATCTATAATTTACTATTGCAGGAATAACATATTACTATCTGATTCAAATATAGATACTTCTGAAAAAAGGAAAATGAAATAGTGAATTTTTCACAAAAATAGGAGGAACTGGACATTTTTACATTAGGTGAAATAAGCGAGTCACAGATTGATAAATGTCTCAGCTTCCCTCTTAAATAAAGAACTGTGTGTATGTGTGTGTGTGTGTGTGTGTGTGTGTGTGTTCGCATTTGGACGTCACACAACAGAAAGAGAATTATGACAGAAGAGAAGATATCTAGGGGGAAACCAAGAGGCTGATGGAAGGCAAGAGAAAAGTCGAGCTGCCATGCCAAATGCACCTGGCAAGCAAGGGCTGCCCTTAGCTGGAGGGAGAGGTTGATGGACAGGGGAACAGGGTGATGCATATGCTTGAAGACATCCTGATGAAATCCGTTACTTCCTGACTACCTACAAGCTCTAAAAATAGATTCCATCTGCAATTTAAAGAGTAATAAAGAAATAATCTCAAAGTTGTGACATTAACAGTGTTGTGACTAGTTTTAATAAAAATTATTATGAGCTAATGTGCGTTCATTCTGATAAAAGGCAAGATAGTAAGAGCCTTGTTCTGCCCACTGGTGTGTGGCCCTGGAGTAAGGATACCACTCCTACTCTATCTGAGGACCCAGGAAATGACCAGGGAGCCATGTCATCGAGGTTGTTTCTACATTGAGAAAATCAGCAAAGGAAGCTCCTAAATATTAGCAAAAATACCTGGAAAGAAGCCACTTAATTTTTTTCTTTTTTTGAGATTATAATCTAATTACATCATTTTTCCCTCCCTTATTACCTCCAAACTCTTGACACACTCTCCATGCTCTCTTTCAAATTCATAAATTCTTTTCTCTCTGCTGTTACAACATATACATGCCTGTATATACATTTATATCTATTTACTTTTTTAAAGTATTTTATTGCCAGGCAGTGGTGGTGCACACCTTTAATCCCAGCACCCGGGATACAGAGCCAGGTGGATCTCTTTGAGTTCGAGGCCAGCGTGGTCTATAGGAGCTAGTTGCAGAACAGCTGAGATTGTTACACAGACAAAATCTGTCTCAAAAAAACCAACAACCAAACCAAAATAAAACAAAGAAACAAAAAACCTATTTTGCTTTGTACTTGAAAGCAGAGTCATCCTATGTTGCCCTGTATGGTTGAGAATTCAAGGTCTTCTGGCCTCCTCCTTCCAGGTGCTGTGATTGAACACATGAACCATCACTCCCAATTTAAGATTTTACCATTCAAGAGAGTGTTATGTATTTAGGATTTAACATAACTTAAATTAGTAAGACTCTGTCTCAGATATAAAAAGCCAGACAGTGACACCTGCACTCAGGCAACATGGTGGGGCACAGAAGCAGCTGATTACACAGAGGTTTAAAGCATGAGATAAAACCAGTCTCCCTGAACATGGCAATGAGGGCTGCTGAGAAGCCAAGGACAATGACACTGGATTTGGACCCTACTACACATACTGGCTTTGGGGTTCCTGGCCTGTTTGGATGCTCACCTTCCTAGACCTGGATCGAGGGGGGAGGAACTTCGACTTCCCACAGGGCAGGGAACCCTTACTGCTCTCTGGACAGGAGAGGAAGGAGGAGTGGAGGAGGGAGGGGGTAATTGGGAGGTGGGGAGGAGGCGGAAATTGTTAATAAAAAAAATTAAAAAAATTAAAAAAAGAGAAAATACCCGTGTTATTAAAACATCTTTTAAGTAAAAAAAAGATCTTTCCCATGAATAAAATACTGATTATGTTCTATTATTTATTTAATTTTAAATATATATTAAAATCTCTTCAAAAAAAAAAGAGAGGTCAAAATAGAGAACCACAAAGAATGCAGTCTACTTGTAAGGTATGTTTTGACTTCTTAACTGTGAAACTAGATATAAAATCACTCTGCACCCTTTACATTTGACCTGCTAAGTCCTGCATTAAGTAACTCCAGACCCCACAGGCATGACAAGAATCATGTGAACACAATGGACACTCAATCACTCATCTTGGCTCTGTTCTCAGCACCTGTCAATCTGCTCCCTCCACCCAGGCTCTGGCTCATGCCTCCTCTGCCTGTCATTGGGACTTGAAGATGTCAATTATCCTCTTTTGCCCCTGGACTGTCAGACTCCACATCCCATTGCCATCTTCTCAGAGGCAAGTTACTCGCTTACAGCTCTCAACCTCCATGTCTACCCTTCACCCCCTGAAAGAAAGAAAAAGTGAGACTGTGCGAATGGTAGGAGGAAGGAAGGGAAGTAAGGAACAGAAAGAATGAAAACTACGCCTAGATTATTCTACCCAGAAGGATCTATTCTACTCACTATGGGGGTGGGAAAAATCTCATGCAAGCCTATTCATGTAAAATCTCCCTCTCAGTCTAAGTCAGCTTCACAAAGGCTCAGACTGAAACTTCCCTGCTCCCGTGGATGCAGGCAGTGAGCCCTATGATGCACAACCCGGATGTGATTGTTTCCTTACAATTACACTGCTGCCACACCTCTCCTCCCATCCCCCAGTTATCTCATGAAACTCTGCTGGGATGCAGGCCCAGGTGGGAAGCTCATCTCCAGAAGGGGGGCCACAAGACTCCTCTAGAAAACCTTCACACACAACCCTAAACTCCAGGAGGAGCCCAGAGTACTATAGAAATATGTCTTTCACCTCTTCATATCACCAGATAAAGATTAAACCGGGCATTTGTGGTGCACGCCTTTAATCAGAGTACTTGAGAGGCACAGGCAGGCAGATCTCTGAGTTCGAGGCCAGTCTGGTCTACAAAGCTAGTTTCAGGACAACCAGGGCAACAGAGTAACTCTGTCTTGAAAACCAAACAAACAAAAGAAAAATAAAACTAAAAAAGCAACCTTAGAAAACAATAAAACCAACAACCAAACAGGCTAGCTCTTTCCCATTTGAGTCAAATGCACAAGCCCTGTTTCACAGCCGCTCCTTTTATTTATTATAAAACCATTAAAAAATTAAAAATTCATTTAAAAGTGGAACATTGCAATAATAAAACCAGGATATAGTTCAGAAGACTGGTAACACCCACCCCTCCCACCTGTCATGGCACAAACAGATCTGGAGCTTGGCGTCCCAGTCTCCAGGCGCAGGCGTTTCCACAGCGAGGCTCCTGTCCCCATGCTGAAGTCATGGCCAAGCATGTCTTCTGAACAATGGATGCCGCACAGTCCTCCACCTTAAATAAAGTATCTCCTCAAGGACCACCGCACAGGGCTTTGCAGGCCTCTGGCCCAGGCTCTGGCTAAAAAGGAAGCAGCTGCTGAGGCCCATGCTGGCACAGGGGTTTTATAGGGTGGGTTTGGACTTAGGCACGCCCCAGTGCTCTGGGTGGCTTTTAAAGCCCAGGCTGCTATGTCTAGCCTCTCCAGTTTCTGGTTCTGTGATAGTGGAGAAGGTGCCTGAGTGGATTGAGATTTTTGATCAGTGCCCTGGTGACCCTGATGCTGCTGGGCCTCAGACTGGCTGTTGAGAAGCACATTCAGGTGAAGCTAAGCCATGGGCCAGGCAAAGAGATTTGACAGATTGCATCCCTCTAGAGAGCAGCTCCCTAGGGACTCAATTCCACACCTGAAAACCACAAACAAGATCTTTCCTATTTACATCAAATACATAATCCCCTTAAATGGCTGCAGTTTGCTGGTCCTACTCTGAAAGATCACACCTAGAGATTGTTAGATTGGCTGATGGTTCTCAAAACTCTACTCTCTGCCCAGGTCCTTTAGACAACGGAACTAACTAGAGGGAACACAAGTAGTGGGAAAAGTGGCCTTTTCAGATCCCCTGAGAAGCAAATGCCTTCTACCAGGATACACGAACTCATTTACCTCGATTTCGTTTCATCCGGAGATCGCAAGCCAGCGACACAATGAGAATCAGTAAAAGATCCCTTTGCTTTTTCATCCCATAAAGGTACAGGAGGATGCCATCAATGCTCGGCTTAACTTTTATAAAAACCCCGTAGGTATCCTCAAAGAGTGGAATTAGTTCATGTTGCAAACCTGGGAAGGGAAGAGGATGCTCAGCTAGGAGCAGGAGCAGCAGCAGCAACTCCCAGGAAGACTGCTAGTTAAGATGTGAGAAGTAAAAAGAAAAGGGAACTTTTGTGGGGCCCCCTTAGACTTGGCTGACATATTATCTACCTTTCTAAGAGAGACTGGGTCAGGGACCCACTGGGCCAGGGAGTTTGATGACAATTAGCAGACTATATTGAACTGTCTTATTTTCCAAGGGCACAGGCTCCTACCATACTCACCAAACAATCCTTTGAAGACCCACAACTCCAGGCAGATGGGCAAACGACTAGCAAAGAAATTGAGAGTTGGAACCATCTCATGGAAACCACCACCAATACGGTGAAATTCCAAGGGAAGACTAAACTCCATCCTTGCCCTGCAAGAAAGTGGCATCAGAAGATCTTTGGCCGCACCTCCTTATAGTGGTGTCTTCTGTCTTCTCCTTCCCATCGATCCACCCCAAGCCCAGTGCATCTCTTCCAGTTACTATTCGTTTACAGACTGTCTTGCCATCTGTGATCCCTAGAACAATACACAAGGCTCCAATCGTGGGTATTCACAAGGGAGCTTCTGCCGATGAACCAGCCATGTAGGGCTCTATCTGACCTGGCACAACACCTGCCAAGAATCTAGAGTCAGGGGAGGCTGCGGTCAATGGAGCCCACAACTTCTCTGAGGAGTCCCTTATCCCCAAAGACTCCATAGTTTCTTTTAGGTTCATCTCTACCTCACATAGGGTCTGTCCCGCAGTCCCAACCTTACACTAACTTCCAGAGTCATACATTGTAGACCCTGGACACAGACCTCAGTTCTGCTGGGCTGAAAGTCATTCAGCTAATTGTTGGCAGAAATCTAGATTGCCCAGGAGGAAGACAAGTCTGAAACCCTGAAAAGAAGGTATATGCAGGTTGCCCCAAGGTCTGAGGAGAGGTGAGAATGCAGGATCCTTTCTACATGGGCGTTTTAGAGTCCCCAATACAGCAGGCACCTGGAGGAAGCCAGTGGGCTTGCTCACATGTGCGTACTTCCCTGATCCCCTCGCTCAACCCAGCACACTCAACACTACCTCTTTCTGTTTTCATCCTCCTCCTCTCTTGTGTCCTCTGGTTCAGTGGGACCCTGGCTTCTCTTGTGTCCCTGACCACACATGCTCATGGTTGGTAGCCTGCCAGAGCACTATTGCGGTCTGTGAGTGATGGGAGCCAGATCCATTCTGAAGCTTTGGAACCACCCCAACCCTTTTAGTCTACTTCCGGGTTGCCTGCCTTACTTACAAGCCTATTGAAGCAAATAATTTACCACACCTGTGAGTGCGTTGTGCTCGAGAGTCTGAGACACACATGCTGGGGACATTGCAGTCCTGACAGAGGACTGTGAATTCTGACACCAGCAGAAAGGGGCTGCTGGGACTTGAGTGTTGTCAGAATTCTTCCAAGATGGAAGCAATCAGGAAGGCTGTGTGCAGAACCCTGGCCACTGAACCTTGGGTGCAGGCCTGATTTGACTGTTCCCATGTGTGATCTTGGGCAATTACTTTAGTGAACAGGAGTTTTTGAGTCAGAAAAGGAAAATACTAAGTAGGGCAGGAAAGGGAGCTCAGGAGTTAGAGCTGCTGCCCCTGAGCTACTGCTGGACTCTTGTTTGATAGACTTTAGGGGATGATGCTTCTGCTCTGCCCCAGGCATGTTCAACCCTCCTGCTGGTAAGGAAGGAAAGAGGTGGCTGCAGCCACTTTGCTGCCTGAACACTTTGCTCTCAGTATAGTTATCAATGAATTAACTGATTAGTGTATTGTGTGCATGCACGCACGTGCATACCTGTGGAGGTCAGAGGACAACTCTTGCGTTGGCTCCCTCATTCCAATTTTAGGTGAATTCCAGGGATCCAGCGCTGTGCGAAAAGTGCCTTCCACACTAAGTCACCCCACTGACTCTATAATACCTTCATCCTTAAAAGGAGAGATTTACTTATTTATATTTTATCTGTTTGAGTTTTGCCTGAGACTTTGAATGTATACCACAAGCAGCAGTACCCTGGGAATCCAGAAGAGGGCATCAGATTCCCTTCCCCATGCTTCACCCAAAAGTAGAGTTATAGGCAGTTTTGACCTGCTGCTGGGAACTGAAATCCAGTCCTCTGCAAGAGCCTAAGTACTTTTAACTCCAGAGCCATCTGTCTACCCTGTGCTAAAGCTATTTTAAGATGAAGCCTTCTCAAACTAAAGGTTCTGAGACACAGGCTTTCTCCATATTTTCTTCCATATTTCTTTTTCTTCTGCTCTTCCTATCTTACTTTTTTTACTTTTTGGTTAGAAGAAATTGAAACTAGAGCCTCCCATGATGCTCCACTCCTGACCGGAACCATATTTTCAAAGACTGATGCTTTGCCACAGCTCCTGATGTTGCACAGATGTGTGTGTAGATCTAGCACCCTCTGTTAAGGTTGCAAATCCAGACCAAATTGTCTTCAGGTGTCTTTGGTGTTTCTCATCTGCTATTGCCCACCTCTGTGTCTCACCGAGCACCCTTCAGTCATCAGGCAAAGCCCTTGGGTGGCATCAACAGATCTCTAACTTACAAGGACTCAACCACTATGCCCTGAATTTGTACAGCACAGCCAATCGTGGGGCCACAGAGTGGTTTCCATGGTACCAAGGGTTCCCCATTATAAGAGGGTTTTACTGTCAGCCTGCCCAGCCCCAGGAAAGACAAAGGTTGGGATCAGACCTGCGTGAACTATTTTCTCCAGTGGCTTGTAAGCAGTGACAACCTCTAGGTCAAACATTTCCCAGTCTCTTTTCATGCCTGCTTGGCCATGTGACCAGCCTGACACCAGGAGGGGAAGGCCATTGTCCCAGGGTTGTAGTGTTAAAGGAGAGAGCTGCTGGTCAGAATCCTTGTCACCCAAGAAGATCTCAAGATGCTGCTGCTCCAGGCTGGGCCTGAGGGGCAGAATCAGGTGAGAGTCCCAGGTCCAACTCAGCAAGAGAAAGAACTGATGCTGCTCATGCCTGGCCTTAGGCCACGGGGGTGTTGTATAATAAAGTAAAGGAAGCAAACACCAAGAGAGTTCATGACTATGGCTTCAGCCTGGGCTGGAGAGGCACTCAGACAAGGATCTTAAATCACATGATCCAAGACTATTCAAGTATGTAGCTCCTAACTGGGCCAGGGCCTAGAGGAGTAGCCTGGCTGGGTGGAGAAGTGTGAGATTCTGGGTCAGAAAGAACTGGAGAGGGTGAAGAATTACAGCTTGCTTGAGCCTGGGCCTCCTGGAAGGAGAGTAGGTGGAGGGTACCTACTCTGAGTCACCAAGACAGCTCACAGATGCAGTACCGTCAGTGACCATTAGGGGCACTATGGGGGCAGTGCTGCTTAGGATCCAGAGTCAGCTTGTCAGGAGTCTGCCAGTCAGTAGATTGGAGCTTCCTCCTGGGCCTCAGCCTGGAGGGGCAGAGTCTCTGGATGACAGGAGTGGGGGTGGGGGTTGAGGAAGGGGTGCCTAATCAGACTAGTTTGCTTTTAATTGAAGTGTCTTTAGTTTGCCTTCCTCTTTATGTGTGACAGAAGGAATCCCAGCTCACGCTTCAAACACACTAGCTACATACACTGTTCTTCCATGCTTATTATTTTGAAATTACCCGGATCCACAGCCGCTACTCAGTTTTGAAAAACACCTGGGACTGGAATACAAGGACTCAGTAAATGCAGCTTTACTAAAACTTGAAAATCTTCCTTGCCTCTTCGATTTGTTTTGCATCATGGGGAAGCTTTCTCTGGCTGCCAGGCTGCAGGAACTTCTTCATATTGGGCAGACTGCTGATTCTGCTCTTCAGGGCCTGTAATGCAGAAAACACGGCCTGAGAGTCAGAACTGCTCATGTGCACAGTGCAGACCATCTGAGCCTCTCCCAGCACACGACCAACTGCATCCTTGCAACAGGTCCAGAGTAGAAGTGAGAAGAACGACAAATCCATGAGCTAGAAACCATAGCTCAGCACAATTTCCTTAAGACCTCCTTAGACACCCAGATGCCTTCTCCTCAGGCCCCTGCACACAGCCTGTGCAGAGTGTGGTGCAGAGCACAGAGCACTGTGTCTCTCAGGTTTGAAAGCAGAGAACCAGAGAAAAGTGAAGACATGGAAAACTGAGTTGGAACTGGGGGCAGAAAATATCAAAGTCTGACCAGGAATAACTCACAGTCAGTTTTCACACTGGAGATAAGGATGGGATCACTGGGGGGGGGGGGAAGGGGGAACAGCATGGATAGACCATAGAGAGGGAAGCACAGTGCTGAGGGGTCAGAGCTGAGAAGGGGTCAGTATGACAGAGACCTGCTCAGACACTGCGTGTGCAGAGACAGGCCAGAAGAGATGGAAGATGAAGGCCAGAAGCAGCCTTCAAGGAACAGGGGTCCAGGGAGTGAGCTGTGGGGTCCTGCATTTTTCTCATAAAAAAAGACAAAATATTCTTCTTGGGGTACCACCTCCAAATCTCTATACACAGAAAGATTATTGTCATATCACAAACAAGGGTCTAGTAGCTCAGTCTGGAGGCTGAGGTATGTGCCTTCAGCAGCCCAAAGGCCCCCATTATATCCTCAGAGCCATGCGTGTGCAGCTGCCTCTCTGAGGTGGTCTCACCTTCACCAGGGGAAAGGGGCCAGAAGGCTGGAGTCAAGCTCTTCAACATAGAGGAGAACTTCCAGCAGGTGAATATCAACCCTGGTCATCCTGTTGCCCACAAGGTAGTCTTGTCCGTGGCTCTTCAAGACCTGCCAAATTAAATGAGACAGATTATGAACATATACAGTTGGCCTGGGGCCATTGACTTTCCCCAAGTCTCCCAATGAGACACTTTGCCTCTATTTAGCTTCTAGTAAAGAGCCATTACAAGGCTTGTACACTGTTCAAGCATACTGAGAAAAGAATTATAATTAACACATTGTGGTTGTTTGAATGTAATTGACCCCCCTAATCTTATAGAGACTTGCACTATTAGGGGGAGTGACTTTGTTGGAGTGGGTATGGCCTTCTTGGAGGAAGTGTCACTGTGGGGCAGGCTTTGAGGTTGCCTATGTTCAGGATACCACCCACTGAGTGAGCTGACTTCCTGTTGCCTACAAGCCAAGATGCAGCCAACATGACAAATGCCTGCAAGCCTCTGTGATCCCCATCACCATGATAAGGGACTGAACCTCTGAAAAGAAGTGAGCCACCCAAGTAAATGTTTTCTTAATACAAGTTGCTGTGATCATATTATCTCTTCATAGCAATGAAAACTCTAAGAAAGACATAGACTCAAAAGCAAAAGTAAGCTTCAAGTGCTCTTCAGTCGGAAGCTCATTGTATACAGGGAACAGGGGTTCTCGGACATGAGTTAAGTGTGATGACTAGATCGTGTGTCCCGTGAGACAGAGTCTTAACTGTCAGCACCATAGGCTTCAGGGGACCCCGTGAGCACCAGATGGCTCCTAAACCCTCACTGCTTCCATAGAGCAGTGCAGAGGTGGGAGAACGGGCATGGGATGGAATGGGACCCCAAGTGATGCTGTGTAGCTCTGACAGTCAGGCGCTGTCGGAGCAAGGTCTGAGCAGGGAGTCACGTGAAGATTCCTGAGTGCTTGTGAGAAAACTCCAGACGCTAAGGCAAGAGTCCTCTGACCCCAGCTTCTTCAAACATCGTGGACTTGTTCTTGCATTATGCTTTCATGCTCTTCCAAGTATAGAGTACAGAGAGGAGTGAGTTCACCTCAGATGATTCCTTACGACAGGCTAGTGTTGTTTCTTTATATGCCTCTGTGGAAAACATGTTTTGGGCATGACCATCACATGTGGCTTTCTCTTGTGACTGCATGCTTTACTCGTGTGACTTCTCTTAGCCCTTAGAGTGAAAACAGTCTGATGCTCTGGATCAAGTTGACTGTTGCATGAGTCTTCAGGTTGCCCTCAGTCTCCCATGTCCCACAGCCTCTACAGTAACAATGGTTTCTGAGGACTGTGTAGGATCCCTTATCCTCTAGGATCATAGCTTTGTTCTTAGCTTTTGCTTGATAGAAGATTGACTCAGTCTGACGTGTTCTTGATCTTCCTCCAAAGAGAAGCCCCGACTAAGAGAGACACTATATGTACACCGACACCCCTTCATGTGTGGATGTGCATGACTCTCCTCCCAAGCCTGCCGTCTGTGACCCTAACTCCTGCAGGCCAGTGTTCCTGTACATCTCTTCATCAGCCTCCTCCTCTCCCCCACATCTCTGTTCTAGGTCAGGTTCTTCTCCTCCGTCTTTGAAGCTCTCTCCTCTCCTCCTGACAGCCAGTGCTCTCTGGCCTCCCTGTGTGATGTGACAGAATATTTTCTCATCTGTGTTTTTCTGCAGTTTTCCCTGGAATGAAGCCCGGTGTGTCTTCAGGATCTAGGTCCATCTCTGGTGTGGCTCAGCCTTCCACAGATCAGTTCTGGTTATGGCCTTGAACCCTGTTGAATGTGGACCACTAGATTGGTGTGATCATGCGGTGCCCCTTCACAGGCCATTTTTATACAGCATCCTGTGGGCAGGGAGCTGCAGGGAAGGCTCATGGAAGGTCTGTGCGGCAGCACCCTGTCCCTCCCAACCTCTGCCTTTCTCTTGTCCTGGGAACTCAGTGTCCCCAGACTTCAAACAGCCTACTTACATTTTCAAAGGCAGGCAAGTACCGGTTTTTGGTCTTGTCTTTTACCAAGGAGATCTTGGCTTCTCTTTGGTCTGGAGGACAAATGACCACTTGCATCATCATCTCAGTGAGATCTAAAATACCCTCTGTGTACATGTTGATCCTGAAAGACAAAATTTTTCATAAGGTCAATGGTTTCCAGGGATTTACTATTTGATATTTCAATCTAAAAATTGAAGAAATTTACACTGGAAGGTGCTGTGGGAGCTCCTTCTGCTCCTTCAGCCAATAGCTTTTGAGATACCAGCCCACTGGGCTGTGGTATCTTTAGCTTTAAAGAAGCAGTTGCTGCCCTCCCTTCCTGTGCTTGCTTAGGACTGCTTTTCTGGCTTCCAGAGGCTTTTCCTGGTCTTGTAGGAGGCTGTTGTCTAGGACGGTGATGTGTAAGTTTTTCCCTTTAAACAAATAACCCTTTTATTAATCATAATTCCAAGCTGGTGTGGATTGTTTTGTGACTTACTTCATTAGGAACATGTTTGCAAAGTTCCTTCATCTAGTGGGCATACATATAAAAATTTTATAATTAACAGATACATTAACTCTCCTCTAGGACATCCTGTCAGTTCAGATATGATGTGGGAGAGTCTTCTGTTTGAGTTGATTTCATTGGCTAATAAAGAAGAAGGATCAGTAAGATGCTACACCTCTCCTAAGTTAGACAGACTGCTGTGCCTCTCCTCAGAGAGATGCCAGACGCAATGAAGCTCCAGCCCAAGATGGATGTACGCTAGAAACTTCCCGGTAAGGCACCACTTTGTGGTGCTACACAGATTATTAGATATGGGTTAATCAAGATGTGAGTAAGAGGCAGAAAATAATGGGCCAGGCAGTGTTTAAAAGAATACAGTTTCTGTGTAATTATTTTGGGGCATAAGCTAGCCGGTGGCCGGGAGCCGGGTGGGATGTAAAGCAGGCCTGCCCACAGCTCCACACTACACAGATACAGGTTTTAAATTAATGACAAAACACTGCCCTGCCCTGTTGATAGAGTGGAGCTGAGGTAGATGGGAAAACTGGCTGAATGCTGGGAGAAAGGAGGGTAGAGTAGGAAGACGCTCTGGAGCTGCCACACAAGCATGCTGGCTCTTTGCCGGTAAGCCACTGCCACAGATTACTGGAAATAGGTTCAATTAATATAAGTGTTAGCCAGTTAGAAGCTAGAGCTAATAGGCCAAGCAGTTTTTAATTAATACAATTTCTGTGTGATTTGTTTCCAGGCGGCTGGGACGAACAAGCAGCTCCTTCTTCCAAATATGATAAATCATGTCCTACCCTCAAAACAAGATTTATAAAAGATAGGATTTAAAAACAATGCTTGTTTAATAAGACATTAAATCTGCACTTCAATCAATGCTTTTATATACAAAAATGTACCTTGGTATGGCAACTTGGTAATTTAAGAGTCACCCAGGTGCTAATGGTTTTAAAAACAAAAAGGGACCATTGGGAAGAGCTGAGGTGTGGGATGGCTAGAGTTCCAAGAGAGTCCAGTTGCTATGGTGACCTTAACAGTGTTAGAAATGCCAGTGCCAGGTGATAGTCACCAGAAGCAGCAGCCACAGTGAAATGGAGCAGGCTGAGAGCCAGAAGCCAGGCTATGTATACACTGCTGAGGGTGGGGCCAAAGAGATGAGCTAAACTCCTCTCAAAAAACAAAAAACTGAAAGTATTATAGAGGAATCCCAGATGTTGAACTTTAAATTGCTCGAGCAATTTAATTTTGTCTTATACAGATTATGGTTATGCCGTGTTCTCTCCCTCTTAATGTAAAAGAGGGTACTTGATGTTTTGGTATAGCAGGAAGACATTTGAGTGCTTTTAAAACTTTTTCAGGACAGTTTTTAAAGTGTTTAAGTTCATAAATCTAAGGACATTTTAAAGTTTATAAAATTTTTTATAGTGTTAATATTTAGACTTAAAATAAAAAGCTAAAACATAGGGCCACAGCCATAAGCCTCACATACCAGAAACTGGGGTGTTCATTTCTTATCATGCAGCAAGACAATGACCTAAGCAGTCTGGCAAAGGGCTTGAGGCAGCTTCTCAGCCCAGTGAGTCTGACGCTTTGGGGGTTAAACAACCTTTTTACATTGGTGAGAAAGGACCGCCTGCATGTCACGTGTTTACATTAAGAGTCATAACAATGACAGAACTGCAGTTCTAAAAGAGCAACGGGAAAATTTTGAATGGGGGGGCCACCACAGCAAGGGGAACTGCATTAGAAATTCAAAACATTGGGAAAGTTAAAAACCAATGGCTTAGAGAATGTCTCTCCTTACGCAAGGTCTATTTAGGCCTTAGAATGGATGTCTAGCCTCCTTGTCTTTGCTAACTTTGCTAAGCTCAATCTTTTTGGATAAACTGAGTTATTGAAAAATTTTATTTTAATATTAAAAGAGATCCAAGTCAAGATAATTATTTTTAGGGCTAAACCTGACAGAAATGGGATATAAAGCCCAAGTCTTATAAAAGTTGCTAACTTATTGTAGAATGTTAGCGAACACAAGTAAACAGTCAGTCATCCTTAGAAATGATCAAATTCTTTAATTATTATCATGGTAAGTGATGACATAATTAACTACAGGGATAAGCCTTTGTTGAAAGAGGCTGTTCATTCATCCCCAGCAACTCATACCAACAAAGTTTCAGCAGGCTTAATCGGGGGCATCTATCTTCTGTGAGCGGCTATATGGCTTCTCTTTGATTCAACCTTCTTTCTCCCAGCATTCAGTTCTGCAATAGAATAAGATACTCTGATCCTTTATGCAGAAGCAAAGAGGACGTTCAGTTTATAATTTGGTTGTACTCAAAGATCAGATTATAAGCCCTGGTAGCCAAGGACAGTCACTGCCATAGAAAAATCTGTGAGCTAATAGTTCTTAGGTCCCAATACCATCCCCTTGAACTCCTAGGCAAGCAGGACCCATGATTGGGTCCTGTCCTTTGTACTTTGAAGTGGGGTATGTATGACCCAGTCATAATAGGCTCAATAGAGATCAGCCAGTCAAAGAGCAGGCCTGAGTTTCAGGTTACCCTAAGGCAAACCTGGTTCCAGAAAAGACCACAAACTGAGACCACTCAGGCACCACCCAGGAACGGGACAGTCAAGGGGAAAATACCTAACGTTCCAATCGTTGTAGATAGGATCACCAAATGTGCCTTAGCCCAAAACACCCAGTTCCCAGTCACCAAGACACCCCAACCTCTGCTGTGATAAAAATCCTAACCCAATTTGGCTTATCATTCTCCAGTCTCACTGCTGTGTCAGATGGATGCAGGGTCGAAGCTCAATCTTCAATAACAGCTCTTGGTTTTTGCTTACAAGACAGACTCCATAGTGTTTTTTGGGTGACCCAGTGATCTGGGCATAACAATATGAATCAGAATCAAACACAGCTAGAGTCAATGGTACTGAGCATTGAATATGATAAAAACTGTATTATATATCCATGAGTAGAAATTACATTATAGAACCAGCTCCTTTGTACAATTAATGCATGCAAAATAGAACATTGAAAAGCTGTTTTCCACTGATGCAGACACAGACATGGAACTTGTCACACAGGTTATAAAAGAGAGAACTGACCTAGTGAGAGTCCAAGCTTCTTCTCTGCTCAGCTCCCCAGCTCCTGCTCCAGATGAGTGTGGAACCTACTTTAATAAGGTGACCATTTTCACCAAAGAGGTGGGGACCCAATAGGGAAGAGCCACTTCATCGACTCCCACAGAGTTCAGGGTTCCAGAGTTTCAAGATAGACTAGAAACATGACAAGTCAGAGGGAGGGACCTATGAGGCCCCATCCATTCCTGAAAGTCTAGAGTCCTTCAGTGTAGTTCCTACCGTCCTATAAATAACTTCACACAGGCTTTGCTTTCTATACACAGGTCTAAAGAAACTCAGCATCTCTCTCTCTCTCTCTCTCTCTCTCTCTCTCTCTCTCTCTCTCTCTCTCTCTCTCTCATACACACACACACACACACACACACACACACTCATACATATCTCTTAGAGTGGTATGGAGGAAGGAAGAAGGAAAAAGTTCCTAAGACTCTTATATTCTATGACATTCCTTAATTGAGTAAACCCACAGAGGCCTCAGCTAGAATAACAAAATGTGACTTCAAACTACTGAGCTTAGGAGATACCTTGTTAAGTAATTCCTAAATTACAAAATTTACAAATTGCCTTAAATTCAAGACTAGGCTGAACTACAGGTTACTCTGCCTCCTGCATATTGGTAATACCATGATATCTGTCTTAACCTTTGTTCTGTTTTAATCTGGAGCAGAAGGGAGAAAGGAATTTCACAATTCACACTTAACTTCACCTGGATGACCATCAACACACTGTCCCAGCATGCTCTGGGTCTATGTGCATCTGTGCATCCCTGCAGTTACTGCTGCGGGAAAGCTGTCATGTCACCATTAGCAATGCCATTTATTAGAGATATTTTTATTTTATGTCCCTGTGTGCTTTGGCTGCCTCTGTGTGCACCACATGATTACCCACAGAGGCCAGAAGAGGGTGTCATATCCCCTGGAACTGGAGTTACAGATGGTTGTGAGCTGTCATGCAGGTGCTGGGATTGAACCCAGGTCCTCTACAACACCAACAAGTGCCCTTAACCTCTGAGCAATTTTTCCAGCCAATTTTCAAAAATGAATTTCCAATGTCATTTCTGAAACAGAATTTCTGTTAATTTCATGCAAGTTTAGACTCAGAGCTCTTATCCACAAACAAGGACATCTGTCACTGACTACACTCACAGACCCACAAGTTCACTTGTGATTTTAGTTATAATTGTTGGTCCATAGGTCTCGGCTATTAATCATTGCATGCTGATCTCGGTGGCTTCAGAGATGCATGTCACTGCCTGAGTCTGCACATCATCCAAGTGTCCAGCGCTGGCCCCTTTGTATCCTGCTGTGCACTGCTAATTTCTCCTCAGCTGTAGAATCTGCTCCACTGCTCTACAAACAGCTGGCAAAGCTGCAGTGCTGCACTCCAGGGTGATGCACATGTGCACAGCACAGGGTCTCAAGTCCGTGTGTCAGTCAGTTCCAGGGAAGAGCTGTGTCTGACACTGCTCGTGAGAGAGTCCATGTCACAGGCAGTGAGTTTGTGGCAGAGGAAGAAAGAAAATCTGTGGGGAAGGTGAGTGTCCCTGGAGAGCACTGTGGAGACTTGCTGGGGAGAACTGGAGATCTCAAGTGCACAGCAAGGGCTGAGTCAGGAGCTCTGCTGAGGGTGCTGGTGCCTCAAAACTGAATCCATTGTCCCTGACCTAAAGAGAAGGGAGCCCTCAGCTTCCCGCCTGTTAGTGCCATTGTCCTGGGACCATGTACCTGTTCTAGCCTACCGGTACTTTAATCTTTCTGCAGCCCAGGCTCCGCACTCACCATTTCTTCAGCTGGGCCTGCTCCTCTCCATCCACATGCTGGGCTCCCCCCATCAGGTCCCTGTCCAGACAGCACAAAGCCCTGAGCAAGGAGCTCTCCAGGGCTTGGTTCTTCTGAGTTCCCAAGGCTGGCCATGTGTGCAGCACACTGGAAAGCCTCTGTGAGTGTGTGACCAACTTTCCTTTAGTGTTTGAGATGTGTCACCGTGTGCAGGTGTAGAAAGGACATTCTAGTGGCCCATCATGTGCCCACCTCTGAACCAACTAATGTTAAAGTTCTTTGGTGAAAATCCTGACCTTTATCTCTATTAAAAATGGAACGTGTTCTACAAATGCGTTCTTTGAAATAACTATGCCTGGAGAAAAGAGCAGCTTGGATGTAATATTTGTTCTGGCATGCTCCCAACATCCTGGGGTAGACCAACATTGAAAAGAGAAATTCAAAGGCTTAAAATCCCCAAATGCTCTTCCCCACCATGACAGCTTGTGGACACCAACACCCCTGTGTCATCTCACTCTGAGGCTGTCTCTCTTTTCCTCTTAAGCATTTGTGCTTCTGAAGAGTGCTAGGCAAGTTTTCGAAGCATGTCTTGGGCCTTGTTTCTCAACAAGGTGTTTGTTCACCAGTCTTACACATATAATAGAACAGATATGTGAACAGGATATGTCCCTCTGTGGCATACAAGAAACACACCTCACCTTCAAAGTCAGATTTCAGCTCAGAGTAAAGAATTAGGAAAGATTCTCCAATCAAGTGCACCTAAGAAACAAGCTGGTACATCTATCCTAATATCTAACAAAATAGACTTTGAACTAAAATTAATCAAAAGAGATGAAGAAAAATATTTCATATCCTCACATGAAAAATCCATCAAGACGATTTCTATGCCCCTAATACAAGGGCACACACATTTGTAAAAGAAACATTACTGAAATTCCACCAAGCTAAGGCTTTCTCAGAAGCCCCAATGAAAGGACAAAAGGAACCTAGTTCTGTGCCCTTGCTTAGAAGTGGACCTGGCAAGACCAGTCTGGAGAGAAGGCCTGAACCTTGAAGGAATTAAGGTTTCGGTTCCTGGGAACATGGCTGTTCCTCCTGAAGAATCTTGATTTTCAGTCCCAAGGCCACTGTGTGTGCTGACTCTAATCCTCTTGTGAAACCCTGTGTTCCCTTTGTGTGACATGACTGATTAGCCCCCTGCTAACTTTGTCGCATTTCTCCCTGAACAATAGTATAAAAGATGCTCTATTTTTTTAATCAACCGTGGCAGTTTGATATTCCAAGTAGGAGCATGAAGATTAGAAATAGTAGGCAAGAGGAACAGCGATAAGAAAGAAACACAGAGTCACAGGATAGTGTTGAGAAGGCCACCTAGTGCCTGCTGCATACTGAGTTCTGCGTTCTGAGTTCCCCCGTGGATAATTTTCCATAGACTTTTATACCCCAATACAAAAGAGGGGGTGAGAAAGCAAAAAACTGTTTTACTAAGATACAAAAGACAACCGCAACAGTTACTTGCTCCAATACTTTGAGCCATCTATCCACTAACTCCTGAGTAAAGCGTATGTTGGTTGGTGCAGTGAAAATACCTTAGGCCAAATATCCTGCAGGCAGCCATTCCCCAAGTCAAAACTCCTATTTCAAGAGAAGGAGCAGAAGGATGCTTGAATTCTCTGACCTTTGGAGAGGATGGAGCAGATGTACCTCTAAGGGCCATCTTAATGTCCAAAACACCAGGTAACCAACCCTAGGTCAGGGTGTGTAGCCAAACTTGTTGTCAACAACTTTGAGCAAGCAAAATAAACTCAAACTCTCTGACCTTCAGACAAGGTGTCATAGGCTCACATATTTGGGTCTCCACAAGCTCTTGGGCCCTAAGGTGGGAGTAAGCAGGTCATGGAGTCAAGGGAGTGCTCAAAGTTCGGGAAGAGACCGACCAGGCAGAACTTCACCAAAGAAGTAGTTTTGTCAAGATAGACTATATTTATTAGTCAAAAGGTAACCCAAAGCAAACAGTGTGTCAAATTTTAAAAGACATTGGAACTCAAAGTCCCAGGTCATTAACATCAGAGGTTCTTCAAGTTTAGTAAATGATCCCAGAGGATGACAGCCAATGCTGATGAAGCAAACAGTATTAAAGTTAATGTGGGCCCTTAAAGGAACAGGCTGAAGCCAAGTTTGGGAAACACTAGATGTTTGGTGCAAGGTAGCCTAGAAACTTTGTTGTTGTTGTTGTTGTTGTTGTTGTTTTGGACATTTGACAAATTAGAAATCTTTGCACATTTTGAAATTTATTTGCATTTAGTTTTATTTTTTCATTTTTTGAGACAGGGTCTTACTACATAGCCCTGGCTGTGTGACTTTTATTCTTTATCAAAGTCTGAGTGTCACCAAATGTCACCAAAAAACAGCTGCAGCAGCTATGAGTCTTCCAAGCTGTCTATGGAACTTCCCACAGTCTAAATTGTGAACCTGCCATCAATCCCCAACTCCACCCACAGACATGGCTGAACACAGTGATGTTTGTCCAGAAGAATCTCTGAGTTGCTGGTTGAGTGGAAGTTGGGGACATCCCTGTGGGCTTCTCCTCTCCCACTTCAGTGTGTTTTAACCCATCTCTTACTCCCCATCCTTCAGCTTCTCTTCAACAGATACCCACACTGTTCTCTGACCCCTCAGAATCCTCTAAGCACATTCCCTGATGCTGTTTGCCTGGAGATGTGATATCTGAGATGCTTCCTGATGTAGGTGAGTCTTCTATCTATCTGATGATTTCATTGGTTAATTAATAAAGAAACTGCTTGGCCTGATAGGTTAGAATATAGGTGGGTGGAGTAGACAGAACAGAATGCTGGGAAAAAGGGAAGTTAGTCAATTGACATGCCTCTCCTCAGTGGGACAGATGCCATGGAGCCAGCCACCAAGTCAGACATGCTGAATCCTTCCTGGTAAGACACCACTTCGTGGTGCTACACAGATTATTAGATATGGGTTAGTCAAGATGTGAGTAAGAGGCTGAAACTAATGGGCCAGGAAGTGTTTAAATGAATACGGTTTCCGTGTAATTATTTCTGGTGTAAAGCTAGCCATGTGGAATCCGAGCAGGACGAAAAGCAGGCCTGCTCGCCTCATCGATACAGTTTCCATTTGCAAGTATCAGAAAACTCAAAATATTTGTAGCATTTATTTATGGGTGTGGCCCATAAAATTTCCTTCATCTGTATTGAGATGTCAATTAGTGTTGGAAATGTTCAGGTCTTGTTTAGGCAGCCATGTTGACATTTTAAGGGAGTAGCTTCTCTGTCATATAAGGCACAATTTTGCAGGAGACGCTGTCTATTTGGCTCTTATAATCCTTCTGCTTCTTTTTCCATGGTATACCCTGAGCCTTTGTTGTGGCAACTGGGTTATAGATTATCAGCTGAGCCTGGGAATTTACAGTCCGTCATTCTCTGCATTTTGAGCATTTGTGACTTTCTGTTATGATTCCCAACATCTGCAAATAGAGGCCTCATTCATGAGAGGTGATGTTATAAAAATTCTTATTACCTCTATAGTTTCTCAACGTAGATTTCCATTAAGTTACAATACAGTAGTAATTTTATTTTGTTAGGTGCATATAAAAAGGTATAAAATACATATTTGTTTCACCTCCTCTTCAGTGAGGGTTATACCTATCTGTGGTTATAAAAATAAGTATTTAGAATGCATTTAGGAATTGCACTGGTTTAGGCGGATGGCAGTACTATGTAGACGATTTCCCAGGAGGCTTCGTTGGTTTGCAGTTCCATCAGGAGTGGATAAGGGGTTCCCTTTCGCAACAATCTCTTCAGCATTAATTGTCAGTTGTTTTATGTTTTTGATTTTGTTTTTTATTTGTTTGTTTGTTTGTTGTGCCTAGACTTTCTGAATGGGGCACTTTAATTTCTCCTCTGAGAACTCTTTGCTCACATCCACAGGGCTTTTTAAATTGGGTAATTTGTTTTTCTGGCTTTTTTTGGATATGTATATGTCTTGCTCAGAATTGCTTTTGTGGTTCCATGTGAATTTTGGTACATTTTTCTATTGTTGTAAAAAGTATTATGGAGATTTTAATTGGAATTTCATTGAATCAGTAAATTGCTCTTGATAGAATGGTCATTTTCAAATGTTAATTCTACCAAACCATGAACATGCGAGGTCTTTCCCTTTTCTGGTGTCTTTGTCAATAGCTTTCTCCAGGGAATTATAGCTTTCACTGTAAAGGTGTTTCATCTCTTTTTTTAAGGTTTATTCCTAGATATTTAATTTTTTAAAGGTTATCATGGATGATAACATGACCATGATCCTTTCTTTGCATGGTTTGTTGCTGGTGTTTTGAACAACTGTTGATTTTTGTAAGTTGATTTTCTACCTTGACAGTTTATTGAAATTTTCAGTCATTTTTAGACATTTTCGGGTGAAATTTTTGGGATATATGTGTGTGTGTGTATGTATATGTATATATTGTGCACCATCAGTAAATAGTGATACTTCAACTTCTTTTCTTATTTGTATCACTTTAATTCCCTCCTATGCCTTATTTCTTTGGCTTGTGCTCCGAGCACTATATTGAAATAAACAGGGATAGTGGACAGCCCTGTCTCATTCCTTACTTTAATGGGATTGTTTAAGTTTTCTCCATTAAGAGTGATGTTGACTGTGGGTGTCACATATAGAGCTTTTATTGCATTGAGGTATGTTTCCCCTGAGTCTCATCTTCTCTGGGACTTTTATTATGAAGGTATGGTGAATTTTGCCAAAGGCTTTTTATCTCTTTTTGTATCTATTGGGATGACTGTGTAATTTTTGTCCTTAACTTCATAAATCTGATATTTTAAATTACTGACTTGCATATGCTGATCCATCCTCACATCTCCAGGATGAAGCCCATTTGCGGGCAGTGGATAATCTTCTTGATGTGTGCCTGTATTCAGTTTGAAAGCGTTTTATCGAGATGTTAAAATATATTTTCACCGGGGACATTACCCTCTGGCTGTTCTTTGTTGTTGTATGTGATTAGTTTACGTGTTAGATTAAAAAAGAGTTTGGAAATGCCCCCTTTTCTCTTTTTACTCGTGTTTTTTTTTTTTAACAATTCAAGAATGATTGGCTGTAGATCTTTAAAAGCATGACAGAATTCTGAGTCTAGCTGGGCCTGTTTTTTTTTAAATAGATTTTTATTACAGTTTCAATCTCCTCATTTGTGATGGGTCTGTTAAGGTTGTTGATCTCTTTTTGGTTTAAATTTGCGGTATGGGTAAATCTAGAAATTAATTTACTTCTTCTTGATTTTCCAACTTAATGGAGTAGTTTTCAAAAGCACTTCCTTATCATATTCTGAGTTTATTTTGTGTCTGTTGCAATGTTCCCTGTTCGCTTCTGTGTCTGTGAATCTGGGCTTCTCTCTCCTTTTAGCTGGGCCACGGTATGTTGATCTTCCTTATCTTCTCAAGGAACTGGCTCTTAGATCATTTGATTCTTTGTATTGCTTCTTTTGATTCTGCTTCATTAATTTCTGTTTTGATTTCTGTTGTTCCTTTCCTTTCTGTCTACTAGATTTGGGACTGGTTTTTGTCTTTTGTGTAATTTTTTAAATTCTTGAATTGTATAAGTAAGCCATTTATTTTTGCTCCTCCCAATTTTTTAAGTGTAGGCACTTAGTGCTACACATTCCCCTGCAATACTGTCTTTATGTATCCAGAGTTTTGGATGTGTCTTCATTTTCATTTAATCTCAGGATATTTTTTTTTTCTTGGTTTCTTCTTGGACCCATTCATCATTTGGTAATTGATTGTGTAATCTCCATGAGACTGCATACCTACCTGAGGTGTGTTTGCTCTCTGTTTTAAGTTTTATTGCATTGTGGTCAGATAGGATACGTGGAGTTATTTCAGTTTTTCTGAATTTGTTGAGTACACCCATGTCACATTAAAAAATAACCTCAGAGGGCAGTAAAGTACATTGATGTTACATTAAACTGAGAACTTTAAAAAACTAGGAGCTGGGAACAATGTCTCCTCACTCCACATAGATCACCAATAACAGATCAATGTCAAACAAGGAGGTTTTAGTTTGTGGTTTTCCAGCCTTGTTAAAGGCCTGAGCCAGCCACCTCTGCGGGAGCAGGCCTGAGCCTGCGACCTCAAGAGATAAAAAAAAAGCAAACCTCAACAACTTAAAAAAAAAAAAAGAATAACCCTATGTATCTTATTGGATCACCGTGGCTTAAAATTGAATTCAACAGCATCACTAATTTTAGAAAATCCACAAAAACATGGATGTTAGGGACCATTGTCCTAAAAAAAAAAAAAGATAGCAGGGGTCATTGCCCTAAGGATGTTTACGGAGAACCCGCCCCACATCCCAACTATCTTGAGAACTATTTGTTTACGGAACCCGCCCCATATTCCAACTATCTTGAAAACTGTTTGTTAATGGAATCACAAAAAGAAAGTTTCAGCTTACACCAGGGGTGCTTTGCTACTCCGGCAAAAGTTTCTTCCTACCCCCACCCCATTCAAGGGCTATATAAGCTGTAACCTTCACCCTAATAAATGAGACCTTGACAAATAGAATCTTGCTTAGTCTCCTTTCTCTCTCCAGCCCATGTTTTTTCAGGTAGCGGCCTCTTCAGAGGACCCTAAATAGCTGACCCATTGGCGGGGTACACATGGAAATTAAACAATGCTCACCTGAATCATCAATAGGTCAAGGAAGAAATAAAGAAATTAAAGACTTTATAAAATTCAACAAAAATGACACTACACATACCCAAATTTATGGAACACAATGAAACCATGTTAAGAAGAAAGTTCATAGCACTAAATGCCTACATAAAGAAGCCAGAAAAATCATACACTAGTGAGTTAAGAGAACACCTAAAAACTCTAGAACAAAAAGAAGCAAACTCACCCAGGAGTACTAGATGACAGGAAATAATCAAATTGATAGCTGAAATCAACATAGAAAACGATACAAAGAATCAATGAGACAAAGAGTTAGTTCTTCGAGAAATATTGATGAACATGAACACTGATGCAAAAATACTAAATAAAATACTGGCAAATCAAATCCAAGAACACATCAGAAAAATCATTTACCATGATCATATCAGCTTCATCCCAGAGATGCAGGGATGGTTCAACATATGAAAATCTGTCAATATAATCCACTATATAAACAAACTGAAAAATAAAAACCACATCTCATTAGATGCTGTAAAAGCTTTCAACAAAATACAACATTCTGTCATGATTAAGGTCTTGGAGAGAGCAGGGATACAAGGAACATACCTAAACATAATAAAGGCAATATACAGCAAGCCAACAGCCAACATCAAACTAAATGGAGAGAAACTCACAGTTATTCCACTGAGATCAGGAACAAGACAAGGTAGACCACTCTCTCCATATCTATTCAATGTAGTTCTTGAGGTCCTAGCTAGAGCAATAAGACACCAAAAGAAGACAAAGGGGATTCAAATTGGAAAGGAAGAAGTCAAACTTTCACTATTTGCAGATGATATGATAGTATACATAAGTGCCCAAAAAAACTCTACCAGAGAACTCCTATACCTGATAAATACCTTCAGTAATGTGGCAGGATATAAGATAAACTCAAAAAATATCAGTATCCCTCCTAGATAAATAATAAAGAAGCTGAGAAAGAAATCAGAGAAACAACACACTTCACAATAACCACAAGTAACAAAAAATATCTTGGAATAACACTAATCAAAGAAGTGAAAGACCTGTTTGACAAAAACTTCAAGTCTCTGAAGAAAGATATTGAAGAAGATACCAGAAAATGGAAAGATCTCACATGTTCATGAATGGGTAGGATCAACATAATAAAAATGGCAATCCTATCAAAAGCAATCTATAAATTCAATGCAATACGCATCAAAATCCCAACACAATTTGAAGGGGCGTGGTTGATCAGCAGTTGTGATTAACCAGACTAGCTTTAATATATATAATATTCATCTTTAATAAAGGAAATAAGAGGGAACTTACAAATCCAAGGTTCCAGCAAGGAGCGCAGGAAAACAAAGAGAAGGCGGGCCGCACGCCTGCAAGATTTTATAAGTAAATATTAGCCTAAGTGGGACATGCCTTACAAACAAGATGATTGGCTGGGCTTCCCCTTCAACAATTCTTCACAGACCTTGAGGGAACAATAATCAACTTCTTATGGAAAAAAAACCCAGGATATCCAAAACAATCCTGTACAATAAAGAAACTTTATTGTAAATCACTGTTTACACAATTACACAGTGGTAAAAAACAATGACATCTTGAAATTTGTATGCAAACAGATGGAACTACAAAAAACCATCCTGAGTGAGGTAACCCAGACCCAGAAAGATGAACATGGTATGTACTCACTCATAAGTAGATACTAGTTGTAAAGCAAAGGATAATGAGTCCACTACCCTAGAGATGCTAAGTAACAAGGTAAACCCTTAAAAAAAATGTATGTATAGTCCACGACCCTAGAGAAGCTAAGTAACAAGGTGAACCCTAAAAAAAACATGTATGAATCCACCTGGGAAGAGGAAATAGACAAGATCTCATGATAAAAATGGGAGCATAGTAGTGGGGAAGAAGGAAGGATTGAAGGGGAAGAGGAAGGAAGAAGGGGAGGGGGAGGAGAACTTGAAGAAACCCGATAGTCAAGATGGAGGAGGGTCAGAGTTGGAGAGCAAGGAAAGAGATACTTTGGATTGAGGAAGCCATTGTGGGGCTGGCAAGAAACCTGTCACTAGAGAAATTCCAAGGAATCCACAAGGATGACCCCAGCTAAAACCCTAAGCAATAGTGGAGAAGGTATCTGAACTGGCCTTGCCCAGTAGTCAGATTGATGAACATCTTAAATGTCACCATAGGACCTTCATCCAGCAACTGATGGAAACAGAGGCAGAAACCTGCAGTGGAGCACTGGACTGAACTCCCAAAGTCCAGTTGAAGAGTGGGAGGAGTGAGAATATGAGCAAAGAGGTCAAGACCATGATGGGGACACCCACTGAAACAGTTTTCCTGAGCTAATAACTCCTGTTGGACAGGGAAGGAAGCAGCATGGAACCAAACTGGTCCCTCTGAATGTGGGCCGCAGTTGTATGGCTGGGGCAGATTGTGGGATCACTGGCAGTGGCACCAGGATTAATCCCTATTGCTTGTACTGGCTGTTTGGGAACCCATTCTCTTTGGATGGATACCTTACTCAGCCTAGATATAGTAGGGAGGGCTTTGGACCTTCCCCCAAAGCAATGTGCTTTACCCTCTCTGAGGAGTGGATGGGGGATGGGGTGGGAGGGAGAAGGTAGAGGGAATGGGAAGAGGGGAGGGAGTGGGAACTGGAATTGGTATGTAAAATGAAAAAAGGTAGTTTATTTTCTTTTTTTAAAAAAATAAAAAGATCAAATAATCCAATAAAAATGGGGTACAGACCTAAACAGAGAACTCTCAACAGATAAATCATAAAGAGGTGAAAGACACTTAAGGAAATGCTCAACATCCTTAGCCATCAGAGAAATGCAAATCAAAACAACTCTAAGATTCAATATTACACCTGTCAGAATGGCCAAGATCAAAAACAATGATGACAGCTTATGCTGGAGAGGATATGGGGTAAGGAAACACTCCTGCATTGCTGGTAGGAATGCAAACTGGTATAATCACTTTGGAAATCAGTATGGTGATTCTCAGAAAATTAGAAAACAACCTACCTCAAGACCCAGCAATACCAATTTTGTGTATATACCCAAAGGATGCTCAATCATATCACAAGGACATGTATTCAACTATGTTCATAGCAGCATTATTTGTCATAGCCAGAACCTGGAAACAACCTAAATACCTCGAGAAATGGATAAAGAAAATGTGGTACATTTACACAATTGTTGGGGCAGCTGGCCCAATCCCTGCGTTCAGGGGCGTGGCTGCCCCAGGGGAGAAAGGTACCTTTAAAAAGAGCCTGGTTGGGAAGAGACGCCCTGTTTTTTTTCCCCCTGCTTGACCCTCTGCTTCGCTGGAGCCTTGGCTTTGTAAGTGTTCCTCTTTCTCCTTTTATTAAAATTGATTTATTCTAAAAGGACTATTTTTGGTTATTTCAAATCTCCCGCATCACACAATGGAGTACTAAACAGCAGAAAACAATAATGACATCTTGAAATTTGCAGGCAAATGGATGAATCTAAAAAACATCATATTGAATGAGGTAACCCAGACTAAGAAAGAAAGACAAATATAATATGTGACTCATAAGTGGCATAAAGCAAAAAAAGCCTACAATTCACAATCCCAGAGAACATAGACAACAATGAGGACCCTAAGAGAAACATACATAAACCTAATCTACATGGGAAGTAGAAAAAGACAAGATCTTCTGGACAAATTGGGAGTGTGGAGATCATGGGAGAGGGTAGAATTGGAGGGGGAAGGAAGGGGAGTGGAGAAAAATATATAGATCAATAAAAACAATAAAAAAGAAACTAAGAGCTGATTTTGAAGAAGCTACACTACTGAGCTTCCCAGCAGCATGTATCCCAGTTCCAATTGAGCTTCTGATGTCCAGGGATGTCCACAGAGCATCCTGTGCATACTCCTTCTTCACTACTGCACACAAGCACGTCATCTGACAAAGGCAGAGAAGATGGCCACACTAGGGTAAGCAGGGAGCATCAATGGAATCTGCTTTAAATCAGGCAAAGCCCATTGTAGGGCATGTAATGACTCTGGGGAATGCAGAGACTGTCTTTAGTCCACAAGTGTTTGGGTGAGTCAGGTATGTAGACATAAGTATGCCTGTCTGAACAGAAAACATTGTCAAAATGAGCCTATTTCCCAACCTTCTGCTTCTCCTGTTCCAAAATGCCAAAGGCCAGCTTGCTCCCTGACTGAATGGTTGATGCATTTTTTTCACATTACAGTTCCCCAGATGTAGTTCCTGTTTGTGCTTAGTAGAAGCCAGTGAAACCTAGTGATCTACATCCTACATCAGCATCTGTGAACAGATTCCGAAATTCTCTGTCCCAAAGTCCTTGTCTGGGGGTGGAGGGCACAGAAACACTACCAATTACTCAACAAATAATCTTGCATATTTAATATGTTGTAAAAGTTAGATGATTTTAGTGACATATATTATGAAATACTTTACCCTACCGGCCTTCTGTCCAATGTAGCTGGGATTGGGATATGAGTTAGGGTACAATAAATACACAATTTTTGTTCTCTCAAGCGTCTTATAGTCTCTCAGGAAGCCAAGATGCATAGCCACTTACTTATTGTGGTGAGGGCCATCAGAGAGATTCTGAAAGCCAATTTCTCCCTCAAAAACTGAGGCTCCCTGAGGAAGGAGCTAGGAAGGGGTAGCTGATTTAGAGAGCAGAGATAAGGAAGACAGATGATGTGATATTCCATTAGCAGCCTGTAGCCAATGTCAGCATCTCATCTGCACCCAGAGATTCTACTACTGCAAGGGAAAAGTCGCTGTGTTCAGTGTTGGGCCACCTAGAAGTGCTGGGGATTTAGCCATCCATAGCATCTGAACAGCTTTAGACCACTGATCTGCAGGAGCCGGCCATCCAGTGAAATAAGCTCATATGTGTTTGCATAGTTTTCCCAAGCTTTCAGTGACATCATTACCTGGGTCCCCAGCTCACTGTTCTCCATGAGCTATATGAAACTTTATTGAGTCCTCCCATCACAATTGACAAGAGAACTGGCATGGAAAGATCTAGAGCCCTGTAGCCGTGACAACCACTGTCCAGGCAAGCAGCAGTCCAGGCTTGACTGTGGGCAGTTCCCACAAGTAGATCCAAGGCAAAGGAGTAGCCAGTGGAAGGGCAGTGAAGGGCCTCAGGAGATTGGGGACCAAGGGCGACTCTTGTACAGCATGCAGGCATCCAACAGATTCTCTAAGGCCTTGAAATAATTTACCCTGCCTCTTACAAAGGTATGCTATCTCCAAGTTAGTCATACACTTGGTGTGGACTTAGCAAGTACCACTGCATGTCAGTCCCTGTTCCTGGTGGCTGGAACATATTAGAGAGCAAAAGTAGGAACAGCCCAGCAGGGCTGACTTTATAATAGATGGACACAGCTAGCATGACATCATTGTGAAGGGAATATATAAAATAAGTTCCGGGCACTCACAGTCTTGGAAATGTGAGACGGATGGCTACGCCATTGCAGAACAATGTTTTCAAATTGAAGGGGGAAAAAAAGGAAAGAAAACCCCATGTGAAATGAGAAGTAGATGTGTGATGGCACCAGAAAAACAAAAACAAAAAAAAATTGTAAAGAATAAAAACCAAGAAAGATGTAAAACCACAGATGTCTTTTTGGATAAATTTGACCACAGTGACCCCCAAATTTGAATTCTTCACTTCTCTCCCTGTAACTCTGTCTGTCATTTGTGATTGCTGGCCTGCATGTATGTCTTTCTGTTCCTGTTGTATTATCCCTAACAACGGGTTTTACTTGGTCTCATTGAACAGCTCAGAAAGCATCCCATGATAGAGGAATGAGGGATCCTTTACAGAAATTTCATCACAGCTTTTCAAGGGGAAATTGCTTTACCTACCACAACTGACTCAGAATAGCAAACATCACTGCAAACCTGTGTTACAAAACTATATCCAAGTATTGTTTTCCAACATTTAGACTGGGTATTTGTTTTTATAAGGTTGCTTTCAGCATGTTGACTGTTTTCAGCCAATTAATACAACCACACATACACACACACACACACACACACACACACACACACATATATACATATATATATACATACATACATATATTTTTCTGGGTGAGAAGCATGAAAGTATATGATTTGAGATTAAAGCAATATATTAGCATATTTGCCAAAGCTGATTACATGAAAACCGCAGGCATAATAAAGTTGATTCTTTCATCTCTACACTGCTACAGGCAGGTTCAACTGAAACAGGCTGAGCCTGAAACAGGGAAGCAGCTTCAGGACATAGTCAAGAGTGTGATTCCCTTTTCTGTGAGGTCTGTCAAAAGGTCAAGAAATGTTTTCATAACATAGTTTCACTACATTTAAGATCTGTCCCTGGTTGTGGCCTGTTTTAGAGAAATTTCCTTGAGCTGAAATGTATATTCTTTGGTGTGTGGGTGAAATATTTTGTAGATTTCTGTTAAGTCTATTTGATGCACATCATTTATTTCTGATTTTTCTGTTTTTTGGTTAAGAGGACTTGTCTATAGAGTATTGAACCCCCTATGAGGGCTGGATTGTAGTTATTCTGCATCTTTATTCTTTCTGTGAAAATTTGTCCATCAGAGTTTAGGGGTCACCACAACATGATGAACTGTATTGAAGGGTCACAGCACTGGGAAGATTGAGAATCACTCTTCCTTGATTTTATTGGAGTCTTGTCTATGCCATTGACCTGGAATTCTTCTCTTTCACCTGTGCCCATAAATAACAGTTAGTATATTCATGGTGTCCCACATATCTGGAATGTTTCCTTTATGTATTTTTAATTTTATATTCTTTGTGTCATCTCTTGTATCTACTTTATATTTGAGGCCTGCTAAAGTTTCTTCTACTTGACCTACTCTGTGTGTGAGACTTTCCCCTCAGTTTTCAAATTGGATCATTAAGTTTTCAGTTCTGCCTTCACTTCAGCTTGAGCTCTCTTGAATATTCCTATCTCGCTTTTTTTAAATCTCATTTTTAAAATTGTCTTCATTATTTCCATCAGCCTTATGATTGTGTTATATTGGGCCTCGCCCAAGCATTTATTCTCTTTAAATTTATTGAGTTCTTTGTTTCTTCTCTAAACACCCAGAATTCTTTGGTGAAATCTGTAATTTCTGTATTAAGAATGTCTGTGATCTGGGTTTATTCTCATTGGAGAACTTTTTATAGTGCTGGTAGGTTTGGTTTGGAGAACATACTGCCTTCGTCTTTCATATTGCTTGTATTGTGTTCCATGGGAACTGAGTGTATAGACTTCTTTTGTTGGTTCTGTGTCTGATATGGACACAGCAGGCTAGCACAAAGCACAGAATGTGTGGGAATGGCGCAGACCGGACATTGGATATGGTGTGGGAGGGATGGATCGGGGATAGCAGGGGTTTGGGTGTGGGGGTCTCTACAACCACCACAGCCAGCAGAGTAAGAACCCACAGGAAGGAAGAAGGGAGTCTGACCCTGAATAGTTTATTTTAGGCATTCTTAAGCAAAGCACAATTTGCTGAAAAAAAATCCTGGTGATAGCTCAGTCCAGTGCTCCAATGTGGGGCTCTGTCTCTATCTCCATCCATCGCCAGATGAAGGTTCTATGGTGATATGCAAGATATTCATCAGTATGGCTATAGGATCGGGCCGTTTCAGGCTCCCTCTCCTCAGCTGCCCAAGGAACTAGCTGGGGACATCTCCCTGGACACCTGGGAACCCCTCTAGAGTCAAGTCTCTTGCCAACCTTAAAATGGCTCCCTTAATTAAGATATACTTCCCTGCTCCCATATCCACCCTTCCTTTATCCCAACCATCCCATTCCCCCAAGCTCTCCCCATCCTCCCATTCACACTTTTCTCTCCCATCTCCCCTTAGCCCCATCCCACCCCACCCCCAAGTTCCCAATTTTTGCCTGGCAATCTTGTACACTTCCAATATCCAGGAGGATAACTATATGCTTTTCTTTGGGTTCAACTTCTTATTTAGCTTCTCTAGGATCATGAATTATAGGCTCAATGTCCTTTATTTGTGGTTAGAAACCAATCATGAGTGAGTACATCCCATGTTCATCTTTTTGGGTCTGGGTTACCTCACTCAGGATAGTGTTTTCTATTTCCATCCATTTGCATGCAAAATTCAAGATGTCGTTTTTTACCGCTGAGTAGTACTCTAATATGTATATAGGGAGAACACGAGCAAGGAAGTCAGGAACGCAAGGGGTGCACCCACCCACTGAGATGGTGGGGCTGATCTAATGGGAGCTCACCAAGGCCAGCTGGACTGGAACTGAAAAAGCATGGGATAAAACCGGACTCCCTGAACATGGCAGACAATGAGGGCTACTGAGAAGCCAAGGACAATGGCATTGGGTTTTGATCCTACTGCATATACTGGCTTTGGAGGGGCCTAGCCTGTTTGGATGCTCACCTTCCTAGACCTGGATGGAACGGGGAGGACCTTGGACTTCCCACAGGACAGGGAACCCTTACTGCTCTTTGGACTGGAGAGGGAGGGGGAGGAGAGTGGGGGAAGGGGGAGGGAAATGGAAGGCAGGGTGGAGGCGGAAATTTTTAATAAAAAAATAATTAATTAAATTAAAAAATTCTGGTGATAAACTTAATCCCCTGGGCACACTAAAGCATAAGACAAGACTACACCAAGACTCTTTGTAAAGTACAAGTGACATCTTCCCTAAACATGGGTTCTGTAGATTGACAAGCTCATGATAAGGGTCTGGTAGAGTCTGGTAGAGGATCCGGTGTGATCTTCGATACACAGATAGCTCAAAGGTCACCAGGCTGTTAACCACATTGTTTCCCAGTATCCTGGGTGGGAAACAGTAATGCATCCCTCTCTTTGAAGGGACAAGCCTGAGTGTTTGGTATTCCTGGTTCCCTAGAGCTTATCTGTAAGCACAAGGGCCTCTGTGTCTCCCACAGCTGGGGAGGGTCTGACGTGTGTGCAGATGTGCATGCTGGCCTGAGTTGGAGGTTGATGGCAGTGGAAATGGAGCTCACCAGAATACACCATGGCAATGGTGTGGAGCCCAGGCTAGATCTGAGGAAGGGGAGGGTATGCAGAGAGTAGGAACAGAAGGACCCACCAGGCTAGACCTCAACAGATGTTCAGGACAGGGCTGGACCTAGATATTTGATATTGTATGGATAGGGTAAAGTCAGTGGGTTCCAGTGGGGTCAAGGACAGAATATTCTTCTGCATTTTTTGAGAGATCTGGCTGTCCTAGAACTCACTATGTAGACTAGGCTGACCTCAAACTCACAGAGGTCCTTGTAGCTATGTCTCCTAAGGGCTGGGATTAAAGACCTGCACTACCACACCTGGCTAAAGACAGAACTTTTTCAAGGAAATTTTCTGTTATTGTTATTTTGCTGGAATGTGTATTTTCCCTTTCTTTTACTTTTGCCACTAAAATAATTTAAATTTTTATTTTGTGTGTTGAGGTGTTTTGCCTACAGGTATGTATGTGTATCAGGGGTGTTAGTGAGCACAGAGGCTAGAGAAGGACATCAGGGTCTCTGGAGCTGGAGTGACAGATGATCGTGGGATGTCCTGTAGATGCTGGGCCCTAACCTGGGTCCTCTGCAAGAGCAGCTGTGCCTGTCACCTCTCAGCCAGCTCTACAGGTTCTCCCTCACTAATTTAAATTTTTAAATTGTTTTCTATGTTAGTTTTTCCTTCTTTAAAAAAATCCTTTTACTAGTTACCCAATTCCTGCCCCTCAACTTGCAGTCTTTCTTTTCCTACATCTTTCTTTCTTTCTTTTTTATTTTTGGACCTTAAATTTCTCCTCTTTATTTTTCCAATTTTTTAAAATATCTTTCTTTTGTAGATTAATTTTACTTCTAAACATTTTGAGTAATTCTACAATGTTGTTAGTCACTGCTCTCCTTTTGTTAGTGTTCTTTTTATTTAGTTTTTCCTCACTTTTATGAGGTTTGCTTTTATTTGTAGTGATTATTGCTTGCCTTCCTCTTCCTAAGTGATGTTTGCAATCACAGCTCAACAGGTGGAAGACATGAGATACACATCACATCAGCTGATATTTATTATATCACAAGAACCAGGATGAACAATTGCTCTTTATTATTTTATAACACAGCGACTGGTGTCTGTGGGCTCTGTCACTGCAGCTTTATTAAAACTTGAAAAGCTTTCTTGCCTCTTCAACTTTTTTAATATCAGGTGGAGGCTTTCTCTGGCTGCCAGGCTGCAGGAACTTCTTCACATTGGTCAGGTTGCTGATTCTGCTCTTCAGGGCCTGTAATCCAGAAAACACAGCCTGAGAGTCAGAACTGCTCGTGTACACAGTCCATGATAGCAAAACGCTCCCAGAACACAACCTACTGTATCCTTACAATAGGTCCAGAGTAGATGTGAGAAGAACGACAAATCCCTGAGCTAGAAACCATAGCTCAGCACAATTTCCTTAAGACCTCCTTTGACATCCAGTTGCCTTCTCCTCAGGCCCCTGCACACAGCCTGTGCAGAGTGTGGTGCAGAGCACAGAGCACTGTGTCTCTCAGGTGTGAAAGCAGAGAACCAGAGAAAAGTGAAGCCGTGAAAAACTGAGTTGGAACTGGGGGCAGAAAATATCAAAGTCTGACCAGGAATAACTCACAGTCAGTTTTCACACTGGAGATTAGGATGGGGTCACCGGGGGTAGGGTGGGGAACAGCATGGAGAGACCATGGAGAGGGAAGCACAGTGCTGAGGAGTCATAGCTGAGGAAGGGGTCAGCATGACAGAGACCTGCTCAGACACTGCGTGTGCAGAGACAGGCCACATGAGATGGAAGATGAAGGCCAGAAGCAGCCTGCAAGGAACAGGGGTGTGGCAGAGAGCTGTGTGGTCCTGCGTCTTTCTCAATGTAAAAATATATCCTTCTTGGGATACCAGCCTCAAATCTTCATGCACAAAAAGATTATTTTTATGCCTGAAACCTGTGTCCTGTAGCTCAGTTTGGAGGCCAAAGGGTGGGCCCTCAGCAGCCCAGAGGCATATTATATTATTATATTATATTATATTATATCCTCAGAGCCATGCGTGTGCAGCTGCCTCTCTGAGGTGGTCTCACCTTCAGCAGGGGAAAAGGGGCAAGAAGGCTGGAGTCAAGCTCTTCAACATAGAGGAGAACTTCCAGCAGGTGAATGTCCACCTTGGTCAGCCTGTTCCCAACAAGGTAGTCTTGTCCGTGGCTCTTCAAGACCTGCCAAATTAAGGGAGACAGATTAGGAACATATAGGGTTAAGCTGGGGCCACTACCCTTTCCAAGTCTCCCAATGGAGTTTCTGACTCTTCCTGGCAGGTATACAACTGCAGACACAGGCCTATCATGCAAGAGGCAGCATGAGAAGTTAGGCACGCGACCTCCTCTCTAAAGCTCAGGTGACCTTTCTCTGTCATTGGACATTCCCATGGCCTTCACACCGCCACCTTATGTGCATTTTCAACATGGGATAAGGGCTTAGCCCTTGCACATCATGGCTCCTCCCCTTAGTTTGAAATGACAGAGCACCGGGAGTTCAGGACGTTCCTCTCCCTGTCCTGTCTGTTCAGTCCCGTGGGCAGAGGCCTCATATGCAGGGAACATCAGTCTCCAGAGAACACCCTGTGTCTGTCCTCTCCTGTGTCTGCTTTCCTCGGTTCTCTGGAATCTGAACTACACCTGGTTGAGCTACAATACATCCTCCCTGTACACCATCGGCTCTGACTCCCAACCTTCACTGCGTCATGACTGACAGGGCTGAATTGTACAGGGGGAACTGAGTCGGAGTCTCAGTAACTTTGTACAGACAAGCATGCCAACACCATATGGGACTAATATTGCTATCTGATAGGTGGCTATGAATTTATTTAGCATTTATTTTAACATTTCTGGTTGTGAGAAGATTTAATAATAGCACTGTCTCAGTTACAGCTTATGACATTTACTTAAATATCCCAGCAATATGAAAATCACTGATAACCTAAAGGACAAGCTCTTGCTACATCATGAGCTACAAGTAGAGAAGAATCAATATGCTTTGTGGTCAGCTTATCACAGTGTACACGTCTACAGAGGAAAAAATATAATGACCACATTCAGAAACAAAGAAAGCCAGGCATGGTGGCACACACATTTAATTCCAGCACTCAAGATGGTGAGGCAGGTGGATCTCTGTGAGCTTGAGTTCAGTAAGCTGAGAGAGTTTCAGGAGAGCCAGAGCTACATAATAGAGAAATCCTGTTGTAAAGAAAAGGAAAAAAAGGAAGGGAGATGAAACCTAAAACTACAAAAGAAAGCATCAAATGTTCTGAGTACAGAGCTCACTGTGTGCCTGTAGTTCATGATTCACACAGAGATGATTCAAGCTGTGTTGGCTGGGCGTTGTGTCCTGTGAGACACAGCCTTGTCTCCAGAGGGCTGTGTGGGGACCTGTGGCTCCTAAATCCCTCACTGCTTCACAGAGCAGAGGCAACTGTGAGTGAACATTCAGTGAAATATAAATGGGGTCAAAGTTAGGTCTCTGAGGACTGTGTAGGATCCCTTATCCTGTAGGATCACAGCTTTGTTCTCAGCTTTTACTTGACAGAAGATCAAGTCAGTCTGAAGTGTTCTTGATCTACCTCCAAAGAGAAGCCCTGACTAAGAGAGGCACCACATGTACACCGACACCCCTTCATGTGTGGATGTGCATGGCTCTCCTCCCAAGCCTGCCGTCTGTGACCCTAACTCCTGCAGGCCAGTGTTCCTTTACATCTCTTCATCAGCCTCCTCCTCTCCCCCACATCTCTGTCCTAGGTCAGGTTCTTCTCCTCCATCTTTGAAGCTCTCTCCTCTCCTCCTGACAGCCAGTGGCTCTCTGGCCTCCCTGTGTGATGTGACAGAATATTTTCTCATCTGTGTTTTTCTGCAGTTTGCCCTGGAATTGAAGCCCGGTGTGTCTGCAGGATCTAGGTCCATCTCTGGTGTGGCTCAGCCTTCCACAGATCAGGTCTGGTTATGGCCTTGAACCCTGTTGAATGTGGACCACTAGATTGGCATGACCATGTGGTGCTCCTTCACAGGCCATTTTTATACAGCATCCTGAGGGCAGGGAGCTGCACAGGGAGGCTCATGGAAGGTCAGTGCGGCAGTACCCTGTCCCTCCCAACCTCTGCCTTTCTCTTGTCCTGGGAACTCAGTGTCCCCAGACTTCAAACAGTCTACTTACTTTTTCATAGGCAGGCAAGTACCGGTTTTTAGTCTTGTCTTTTACCAAGGAGATCTTGGCTTCTCTTTGGTCTGGGGGACAAATGACCACTTGCAGCATCATCTCAGTGAGATCTAAAATACCCTCTGTGTACATGTCGATCCTGAAAGACAAAATGATCCAAATGGTTAAGGATTCTCAAAGGTTCCCTATTTTACATTTTAATCTAAAAACCTGAGAAATTTACATTGAAAAGTGGTTGCAAAGTTACTCACATATAGTGGATCATTATCTTTTATATATCATAGAAATATTAATTTTCCCTCTAGTACAGTTCTATGGTGTTAGAATTTTTTTACACACACATGGCTAAACCCAAGACAAAGAGCATCACTGGCCCATCGAGAGATGCAGTTGTGATATACTTGGTGGCATCCCAGAAGATAGCCATCAAACTATAATGCAGGCTTTCTCTCCTCTTTCTCTCTCTCTGACATGATTTGCTCTCAACAACCATGCAGAGAGGTTCTCAGAACTAACAATTCAATGTTGACACTTTGTTTTGCTTCTCTCACCCCTTCATGTATGTTCATGGCTAAAATCATACCCTGTGCTCCTCTTTCATCTTTTATTGAATATCATGGCTGATTTTACCATGAGAAAATTATAAACAATGCCTCTAGAAGTATTTCTATTCAAGCACTGTTACAAGTGAGTCTCTATCTCCTATGGACATGTTTCCTGCACTAATGTTTTTGGCTAGCACCACATTTAACTTTTGATCAACTGCAATACTCCTACACAGTGGTTCACGAGTGAAGGATTTTGTCAAGCAGACTGGGTCCCAGCATGGGTGGTACAGACCATAGAACTGCTTTAGTCCTGAATTAAATGCTTCAGGTAATCTTGGCACTTGGGAACCGGTCTGTCTAAGCCTCATTGTGTTGAGCAGTCCATACAACTGGCTGGGAATCTAGATGCTTGCTCTGCACTGTTCCTACTCCTGGACATGGGAGGCAGCTCCTCACCTTTCCTTCCCTAGGACTCCTCCTCCAGCCTCAAGCCCTGTGTCCTTTGCCCTAAGCTGTTGGCTGAGGTCCAGCACTGAAGCCTTGAGCACCTGGAGTCATAACGCCCCCATGCTCAGACCCTTGGCCACCGTGTTTGTGATTCTGTCCCTGTGCTGTGCTGACATCACCCTCGGCTGTAGCCACACTCCCCTGCATCCATCCCATTGCTCTTCCCTCTCCTCCATGGACTCTTACATCCTTGGCCGAAGTGGTATAACCAGCCTGCTCCTGTACCCAAACCCTGCCACCCTCTTGCTCAATAATGGAGGGACCCAAATTTCCTTTGTTTTCCCTTGGAGTAACAACAGGAAATAGACCATACAGGGCTCTCTCCTTTGCATCCTTCCCATAGAGGTCGTATTTGGTGGCGATGTAGTTGAGAATGGCTCTGGTCTGTACCAGCCTCATCCCGTCAATCTCCACCATGGGCACCTGCTGAAACATCAAACTCCCATCTGTGAAAGAAGAAAGGAAAATGTCTGTGAGGTGTCCAAGTCTCACTTCTCAGGAGCAGAAAAGTTGTATTGAAGTGTCTGATGATATAAACAAAAGATAAATGATTGGCTCTCAGTCTTTCAAGCTGAACCCTGTTTACTTTTAGCTTCTGTTTCCTCTCTGTCTCCCCCATCTTCCTCTGGCTTTTGAGCTTCTCACATCCATCTTTATTTCCTATCCAGATGCATAGTTATCTAGTGCATGTTTTTATGTTATATTTATGTCCCTGGATGGACGTGAAAGAGGAGGAGGCACAGCAGAGGACCTCCATGAAAGCAGAACTAGTATGTTTGAGAATCTCATCATGTTTATAACATTAAGATGATGTGTGACATTTTCTTATGCAGTGAGCCACCATGAGTGCCCCCGGCCTGTTCTTATGGAGTGATAGTCACTCATCAGTAGCTATGATGAAAACGCTCAAGAAAATCATCCCAGCTGTTTTTCTCTCCTGTGATTTAATCAATGGCCATGTACTTGTGTGGTTATTGGACTTTGTGGGTGAAACCCTGCCTGTATAATCAGTGAGAGGGAGTGTGAATGAAATTGCTCACTCTGATGCAGAAAGAGTGAGAAAACATCTATTCCCAAGTCCCTGGACAAATTCTTGTAGAAATCTGCACCCCACTTTTATCACTGTCTCCATTTTCAGACCCTTCAAGGAGCCCCACCACCTCCATCACATCCCTCCGCCATTCCTGACTGTTCCCACCCATCACCAGGCGACATCACCTTCTGGTAAACTGTTGAGTAGGCACCACATGGAGGACATACAGACACTTGGTGTTACCTTTGATTAACTTTTCCATGTCTGCTGGGGCTTCTATAAACTTCTCTTCAAACTAAAAGCAGAAAAAGTAAATGCATTCTCAATAGCTCATTCTGTATCACTGTAGGCTTTTGAACTTGAGAGCTCCCTGGGTGGTATTGTGCCTGCCAGAGTTGAGACTTGCAGAAGATATGAAGAATCTGATCGTGACCACATGGAAGTTCAGATTAAACCCATCAAGCAAAGGTGTCGATCATTACACGCTGCTCATTACTGTAGTGTTCCTTCACCCTGACCCACCATGTTCATGCTTTGGTCCTAAGAAGACAGTGATCTCACTAGAGGGCCAGCATGGGGAGATTGGCTGTGGAGGTTTTGGGCTCTCAGGAAAGACAACGCTAGTGAATATAGAATAGAAGTTTCTATGTCTTCATCGTGGCCATTGCATAGTCCCCGTGATCACCTGGGTTTTTATTTTCAGGATTTAGATTTACTAATTTCAAGTGTTTATGTGTGGTCTCATACATGTGATTACATCCATCTTGTAGGTCAGAGTTCATGGAGGCCAGAGGTTAGAGATTCAGTTGGAGATGTGGTGATGGGCAGTTATTAGCTGTCATATGTGGATGCTGGGAACCATGGTAGGTTGTCCTCATGTGAGAAAAGAGTTCTAAACAGCCAAGACATTACTCTAGCCCCACATCAAAGTTGCTTACATTGAGAGACTGTTATTGTGTTTTTAAATTTTTATTCGTTTTGCTTATTAAAATGACATGTTTTTGTGTGAGGGTGCACTTACCGAATGACAATCTACTCTGGCCTTTTATATGATTTCCTGGGATCTGTATCTGTATGGTTTAACCTTTAGCAACCAGCCACCTCTCCAGCTTCTAAAGTAGTTTCAACTACTTTTTTCCTTTCACGGTTTAAAAAAAGCTTAAATAAATTTTTCAATAATGAAAGGGTGAAATCAGTGTCACACCTAAAATCAAAATATCATACCATAATCTACAATAGGCAATGAGTATTGCCTAATAATCAGTACTCAAGTTGTATTTCTGTAGATCTTTTTTTGTAACCTGATTCAACTCAAGTAAGCAAGTAACAAAATAAGTATTTCATTCTTTTTTCTATTGAAAGCATCTTTTAATGTTAATGTGTTCTTTGGTATAGAATGAAATAAAATTTTCATAGGTTCAAATCAGTCCATTTTCTTCTTAATACAAGATGACTATCATTTTTTATGGGGTTGATGTTCACAGTTTTACTGGGAGAGCAACAGGAAAGGGGGCTTATTCCATTAGGAGGTGTGTTTACCGTTTCTTCAACCTCCAGGGCTGGGCCCTGAGGGTCACGGTGCTGGCTGAGCACATTGGACATGTTCCCATTATCTCCCACAGGCACTGGGTTTCTGTAGCGTGTGGCCTGGTTGGTTGATCAAGGGGCATACTTGCTGTAGGGGTTGACTGTAGCCATAATTATAGTCCTGGCCATCTTGGTCTTGATATCGCAATGGATGCCAAGACAATTAACATTTAAGGCAAAATTGTATACATTTCCTGGTATGGAGCCTCGCAGCTTAGAGAAGTATTTAGACTTACCTTAGGTCCCGATCCAGAAGAGCAATGCACAACCTACCTCCACCCCTGCTGCAGCCAGGAGCCACCTGATGCACTCCATCCTGCCCCTGGCATCCCAGTAGTGAAGCACGGGCTTCCCAGCCATGACAGCAACTGTGGTTTCACTGTGCATGGAAAAGCAAAGAGATCAATCCCTGGGAGACTGCGCTCTGGGATACAGTCAGTAATACAGCACTAGGGAAGGGTGGTCTGCCTTCTTTTACAGGGGCCCAAGAAGGTCTATTGACTAATTTCTCACCCATCAGTGAGCGCCAACCTGCAATTGTACCAAACAAATCTCAGCTGGTCATATGCCTTCACTTTGGGAACACAGACAGAGCATCCTGGATCCTATAGTGATGAAGGACTGGGAGCCTGTTGAACTTTGGAAGCAGAGCCATCGTGGAGGGGGTGAGACAAAGTCCCTCCCCAGCCTTTTGGTCTCTGGGTTGCTCAGTTCAGAAGCTTTTGATGGCTTCATGTCACCCAGGCTGTGCCAAACCCTTGTTCTCCCCACAGAAGGGCCCATCTCTTGGTTGCAGGTTGTTCCCCACTGCTAGACTGGATCCTGTTCTACAGTACAGAAGGCGGTAGCTGATGCATCAACGTCATATCACAGGGAGTCACTGCCTTTGGTGCACACCACATAACGGGCAGGTGCTCGTGTGAACTTCATGTAACCACCACAGAGTTTGCTGGTGAGGGGCTGCCCCTGTTTCCAGTCTACAGGAGAGATAGATGTCCACACTGTCACATGAGGAGGAAACCCTGGCGGGTGCAGCTCAGTTCCTGCACAGGGAACCCACATACTGGGTCCTGCCGCTCAGTGGGCTGGAAGTCAGCGTCATGGCTCATGGGCAGTGTCTTTTTTTTTTTTTTTGGTTTTTTGAGATGTGGTTTCTCTGTGTAGCCCTGGCTGTCCTGGAACTAGTTCTTATACACCAGGCTGGCCTCGAAGTCACAGAGATCCACCTGACTCTGCCTCTTGAGTGCTGGGATTAAAGGCGTGCACCACCACCGACTGGCCATGGGCAGTGTCTTCAATTTGTGATATGATAGGAAATTTCAGAGTCTGTATTTTAAAATGACTCTACACATGTATGAGTGTGTGTGTGTGTGTGTGTGTGTGTGCACGTTGGTGTGTGTGTGTGTGAGTGTGTGTCTGTGTGTCAGTGCCCATGGCTGAAGTGGCTAAGAAGGCTAGAAGAAGACATCAGGTCTCCAGTGCTGTGGGCTCCTCTTACCAGTTCAGCATCACCAGGCCTCAGCAATATTCTGACCCCTCAGACATCGGCCTCCCTGCCCTCAGGTCCAGCTGCTTTTCTTGGGCACCTGACAGTTTCCTACAGCGCTGTACAATGCTCTGTTCTTTTTGTCTTTCTGTTTGCTTTTCTCTGTTTTCTCCAGAAACTCTCCTTTGCCTTGGAGAGTTCCATACTGGGAATTCACAGCGACTCTGAAATGCTGAGGCTTTCAGATCCCTCCCCTACTGCAGAACCTTTAACCTCCTGGTTTAGAGCTGCACACTGTCTCAGTGTCCGCTGGTCTTCTCCAGATTAATGATGGATGCTTTGACCCTTAGCATAGGGTTGGCCGCATAACGGCTGAGGGTCAGAGTTTGGGTTTAGCCTCGTTCCTCTACAGACTCATTTCTTCCTGCCATGTCTTCCTACAGAATTTTAAACTGTTTTCTGGTCTCGCATGCATTTGCTCATACACACAGCTGTGATCACAGAGGAAATACACAAACAACCTTCTCTCTGACATACAATGCAAAGTTAAGTCTGTATTCCTCAGACATTTCATGCTTCAATTGTTCAAGATTCACAATTTTTTTCATTTGCTTTCTTGGGATTACCAGCTAAAAACAGGTTGTGTTGTTTGTAATTAAATAAAATAGTAATAAAGTAACAAATCCTAAGTATGAAACCTGCTACTCTGCTGTTTAAACAGAATCATCAAAGCAACCAGAATCCCTAGGACACAAACAAATGTGGTAGAAATCCAAACTGGGGAAGGGCTTTGGGAGGGAGGCCTGGGAGAGCCTGGGTGAATTCAAGTTCTCAAGTGAGAGGAATCTGCACATTCTCTGTCACACTGGAACACAATTCAAGAGAAGAACGTTATTGATCTCAGGTTTGCCTGAAAGGGCAATCCAGGTCTACGCCTCACTGTCCTTAATCCCAGGCATATAGATTCCCTTGTAAATACCTTAAACCCCACCCTTCAACTCTATGACCCTGGAGGATGAGGAGAAAGAAGAAGGGAAGAATGAAGACCAGGACAGAGGAAATGGAGTAATGGGGAAGGAGGGATGGAGGAAGGGAGGCAGGAGAGAAAGAGAGAAGGAAGAGAGAGGAGGAGAAATAGCTTGCTACTTGATGTTCAGCCACAAAAAAATTCATATGAGCCAGAATCAAACACAGATAATATCAGTAGTACCAATCAGTGAATGTGATATATATATATATATATATGAAAATTGCATAATAAAACCAGTTCTTTTGTACAATTAAGCTGTTTTCCACTGATGCAGACACAGATATGGAACTTGTTACACAGGTTATAAGAGAGATAACTAACCTAGTGAGTGTCCAGACTTCCGCTCTGCTCAGCTCCCCAAGTTCTGCTCCAGATGAGTATGGAAGCTAGTTTAATAAGGTAACCATTCTCACCAAAGGGGTGGGGAACCAGAGCCACTCCCACTGACTCCCACTAAGTTCAGGATTCCAGAGTTTCATGATAGAGTAGAAAGCTGACAAATCACAGAGAGGCTCACATCCCTCCATCCTCTCCGGAAGATCTGGAGTCCTTCAATGTGTTTATTGATTTAATGCTTATGTGCCTCTAAGTAACCTCTCATGCATGTTCCTGTGAACAACCGTAATGAAGCACATTGCTCAGGACAGAAGAAACACAGGAGGGAGGACGGTGCTAGAATCATGAATGGTGTCACAGAGTCAACCACGGAACCCTCAGCTATGATAAGATGTGACTTACCTCTACTGAATTAAGAAAAAAGTTTGTTAAACAGCCTTAAATTACAGAATTAACACATTGTCTCAAAGTCAAGGCTAAGTTGAAGTTCAGGTTACAATATCCCCTGTTTACTGTATCTGATGATAATGCTAATATGGTGTAATAGAATATTTGTCTCAACCTTTGTCCTGTTTTAATCAGGAACTGAAGGGCAGAAAGAATTTCACAATTCACACTTAACTTCACCTGGATGGCCATCAACACACTATACCAGCATGCTCTGGGTCTATGTGCATCTGTGCATCCCTGCAGTTACTGCTGCGGGAAAGCTGTCATGTCACCATTAGCAATGGCATTCCTATGGCACTGAGAATTTCTGTTACTTTCATGCGAGTTCACACTCAGAGCTCTTATCCACAAACAAGAGCATTTGTCACTGACTTCACTCACAGACCCTCAAGTTCACTTGCAATTTTAGTTATAATCGTTGGTCCATAGGTCTCGGGCTATTAATCATTGCATGCTGATCTCGGTGGCTTCAGAGATGCGTGTCACTGCCTGAGTCTGCACACCCTCCCAGTGTCCAGCGCTGGCCCCTTTGTATCCTGCTGTGCACTGCTAATTTCTCCTCAGCTGTAGAATCTGCTCCACTGCTCTACAAACAGCTGGCAAAGCTGCAGTGCTGCACTCCAGGGTGATGCACATGTGCACAGCACAGGGTCTCAAGTCCATGTGTCAGTCAGTTCCAGGGAAGAGCTGTGTCTGACACTGCTCGTGAGAGAGTCCATGTCACAGGCAGTGAGTTTGTGGCAGAGGAAGAAAGAAAACCTGTGGGGAAGGCGAGTGTCCCAGGAGAGCACTGTGGAGACTTGCTGGAGAGAACTGGAGATCTCAAGTGCACAGCAAGGGATGAGTCAGGAGCTCTGCTGAGGGTGCTGGTGCCTCAAAACTGAATCCATTGTCCCAGCCCTCAGCTTCCTGCCTGTGGTGCCATTTTCCCAGGACCATGTCCCTGTTCTCCTTGCCTGCCTGCACTTTAGTCTTTCTGCAGCCCAGGCTCCGCACTCAACGTTTCTTCAGCTGGGCCTGCTCCTCTCCATCCACATGCTGGGCTCCCCCATCAGGTCCCTGTCCAGACAGCACAAATCCCTGAGCAAGGAGCTCTCCAGGGCTTGGTTCTGAGTTCCCAAGGCTGGCCAAGTGTGCAGCACACTGGAAAGCCTCTGTGAGTGTGTGACCAACTTTCCTTTAGTGTTTGAGATGTGTCACCATGTGCAGGTATAGAAAGGACATTCTAGTGGCCCATCATGTGCCCACCTTTAAAATAAGAAATGTAAAAGTTCTTGGAAGCAAATCCTGAACATTATCTCTAATAAAAATGGAATGTATTATACAAATTTGTTCTTTAAAATAACCTGGGCTGGATAAAGGTTTACAGGGCTGGGAGTGTGGTCTGAATGTAATATTTGTTCTGGCATGCTCCCAATAGCCTGGGGGTAGAGCCAACATGGAAAAGAGAAATTCAAAGGCTTAAAAATCCCCAAATACTCTTTCTTAGCGTGCCAATTAATATGGACACCAACACCCCTGTGTCATCTCTCTCTGAGGCTGTCTCTCTTTGCCTCTTAAGTGTTTGTGCTTCTGAGGAGTGCTAGCCATGTTTTTGAAGCATATCTTGGGCCTTTGTGATAGTCTACCAATCTAAGGCTTTTTAGAGGCCCCAATGAAAGGACAAAAGGAACCTAGTTCTGTGCCCTTGCTCAGGAGTGGACTTGGCAAGTCTAATGTGGGGAGGAGGCCTGGGACTCAAAGGAGTCAAGGTTTTGGTTCCTGGGAACGTGGCTGTTTCTCCTGAAGAGAACTGAGTTATCAGTCCCAAGGCCACTGTGTGCTCAGTCTCTAATGATCTTGAGATTCCCTGTGTTCCCTTTGTGTGACATCATTGATTAGCTGCCTGCTGACTTTGTAGCATTTCTCCCCGACAATAGTATAAAAGATGTTCTATATTTTATTCAACTGTGGCAGTTTGTACCTCAAGTAGGATCGTGAGGATTAGAAATGTTAAGCAGGAGGAACAGAGATAAGAAAGAAACACAGAGACACAGGATAGTGTTGGGAAGGCTACCTAGTGCAGCTACATACTGAGTTCTGAGTTCTGAGTTCATCCGTGATTAATTTTCCCTAGACTTTTATACCCCAAAACAAAAGGGGGGTAAGAAGGCAAAAGACTGTTTTACCATGATACAAAAGACAGCCTGAACAGTCACTTGATCCAATACTTTGAGCCATCTATCCACTAACTCCTGACTAAAGCGTATGTTGGTTGGTGCAGTGAAAATACCTTAGGCCAAGTACCCTGTAGGCAGCCATTCCCCAAGTCAAGCCTCCTATTTCAATAGAAGGAGCAGAAGGATGCTTGAATTCTCTGATCTTGGTGAGGATTGAGAGGATCTACCTCTATGGGCCAATTTACTGCCCAAACACCAGGTAACCAATCCTAGGTCAGGGTGTGTAGCCAAACTTGTTGTCAACAACTTTGAGCAAGCAAAATAAACTCGAACTCTCTGACCTTCAGACAAGGTGCATAGGCTCACATATTTGGGTCTCCATAAGCTCCTGGGCCCTAAGGTGGGAGTAAGCAGGTCATGGAGTCGAGCGAGTGCTCAAAGTTCTGGAAGAAACTGGCCAGGCAGAATTTCACCAAAGAAGTAGTTTTGTCAAGATAGACTATATTTATTAGTCAAAAGGTAATCCAAAGCAAACAGTGTGTCAAATTTTAACAGACACTGGTCTTTAACATCAGAGGTTCTTCAAGTTTAGTAAATGATCCCAGAGGATGACAGCCCATGTCGATGAAGCAAGAGGTCAATGTACCAAAGTTAATTGGGGTCTTAAAGGGACAGGCTGAAGCCAGGCTTGGGAAACACTAGATGTTTGGTGTACAGGAGCCTAGAAACTTTGTTGTTCTTTAGCACATTTAACACATTAGAGAATCTTTGCACATTTCTGACTTTTATTTTTATTTATTTATTTTTTGGAGACAGGGTCTTACTACATAGACCTGGCTATGTGACTTTTATTCTTTATCAAAGTCTGAATGTCACCAAATGTCACCAAAAGACAGATGCAACAGCTATGACTCTTCCAAGCTGTCTATGGAACTTCCCACAGTCTAAATTGTGAACCTGCTATCAACTCCACCCTCAGACATGGCTGAACACAGTGATGTTTGTCCAGAAGAATCTCTGAGTTGCTGGTTGAGTGGAAGTTGGGGACATCCCTGTGGGCTTCTCCTCTCCTGCTTCAGTGTGTTTGAACCCATCTCTTACTCCCCATCCTTCAGCTTCTCTTCAACAGAGACCCACACTGTCCTCTGACCCCTCAGAAGCCTCTAAGCACATTCCCTGTTGCTGTTTGCCTGGAGATGTGGTACCTGAGATGCTTCCACGTGCAAGTATCAGAAAACTCACAATATCTTCGTAAGGCAGATCAGCCATCAGCAGTGAACTGGGGAACTCTGGAGTTGGTTAACTTGTCAGCACAGTGATATTATCAATGACCCTAGAAAGTCTGGGCTACTCTGTCATGTCCGCAGTGGGCTAGAACCACGCACATTTCCCTTGCCTCTCAAGTTCCTAAACCCTCTCTATTCCCTGTCCCTCTGACTATGAGAACATGTGGTCCCACCTAGGGACTGAAAGACACTGGGGTTGTTTTTATTTCCTAACTACCTTGGACAGAGTGGCAGTAACATGTCTGAGAAATATCTGTGCATGTAATGCTGGGTCCTTTGGGCTGCACAAGGCTAGGAGTGGTACAGCGGAGTTGATGCCGGATTTATTCTTTACTCATTGGGGATTCCCCGCTCTGATTTTCAGAGTGGTTTTCACTGGTTTGCAATCCTAGCAGTAGTGAATAAGGATTCCCTTTTCCCCACACCCTCTTCAGTATCAGTTGTCAGCTGTTTGGTTGTGTCCATCCACTCTAATGGTGCAAAAGTAAACCTTAAAATCGATTTAATTTTTATTTCCATAATTGCTAAAGTCAAAGAAAAAAATTTTAAAGACATTTCTTAGCCAATTTTATTTCTTCTTTTGTTCAGATACATAGGCAATTTTTAATTAGGCCATTTGTTTTCTTGGCATTTTTGGATATATATGTATGTGTGTGTGTGTGTGTGTGCGCGTGTGTGTGTGTTTAAATATATATACATATATTCTATAATATATATTGTATACATATATTCTTTCTCAGAATCATTTTTGTGGGTCCATTGAATTTCAGATGTTATCTTTCAACCTAAGATATGGGTTTTAGGGAAAGCACACCCATGCAGTTTCAAGGAAAACACAGAATGTCAAAGAGAGAAGACTAGGAAAAACTCCCCACCACACACCATGGTTAGAACACTACATTTATAAAACAAAGAAAAAGTATTGACAACTGCAAGAGAAAATAACACGTCACATAAAAGGAAAAACCCACCAGAGTAATAGCTGATTTCTCTACAGAAACTTAGAAAGCCAAAAGAACCCGGAATAGTGCGTTCCAAGTTCTAGAAGACTATGACAGACAATCCAGATTGCTGTGCATGCAAAGTGTCTGCCATAGCTGAAGGAGAAAGAACCTTCCATGATACAAATAAGCTGAAAGAATCCTTGATCATCTGTTTGTAAGAGTTTCCCTCAGTTTTCTTTTTCTTTTTTCTTTCTTTTTTTTTTTTTTTTTTTTTTTTTTTTTTGGTTTTTCGAGACAGAGTTTCTCTGTGGCTTTGGAGCCTGTCCTGGAACTAGCTCTTGTAGACAAGGCTGGCCTCGAACTCACAGAGATCCATCTGCCTCTGCCTCCCGAGTGCTGGGATTAAAGGCGTTCCCTCAGTTTTTTAATTGGATCATTAGGTTTTTCAATTCTGCCTTCATTTCAGCTTAAGTTCTCTTCAATATTTCTTTCTCTTTATTAAATCATTTTTCAAATCATGGGTGGTTTGCATAGATCACTCTTTTCTTGGGGCCTATGCATGGACACAGTGGGGTCAGGGTGGAGGAGCACCACAAGACTGACTAGCTTTTTTTTGTGATCAACACCCTATTGTTGACGGATCTAATCTGAATTCCAAGTGGCCATGATCAGTCTCCTTTGTATCTACTGCACTTCTGTAAATGTTCTACCAGACACAGACTGCTCAAGTTCAAAGATCTCCAGTGATACAGGATTGGTTAACGAGAATGCCTTTCCTTTTTCTGCTTCCAGTTTAAAGAGAAATTTATGGAAACTTCAGAAGATTTGAAAAAGTTAATCAAAGGTAACACCAAGTGCCATGTAGAGAGAAAGGCAACAAATAGCCTACCTCACTGTTATGCCCATGACCCCAAATAACAACCAGCATGGCAAGATAGACCCAAAGTTCATATCTTGACAGTAACCAACAGCTATCTGATTGAATTTAAGCCTTGATCAGCATGAGGGAAATCATGCCTGATACTGAGAGAATTAGCCAACCATTCAGGGCTAGCGAAGTCAGGGATCTTAGAGGAAAACATACTTCTGCCATCTTCTTAAACCAGTATAATTCCTAACTGCAGTCTAAATACTTATTCTTATAACCACAGATAGGTATAACTCTCACGGAAGAGAAGGTGATACAAATATATATTTTATACTCTTTCATATGCACCTAACAAAAAATCAAATTACTGCTCTATTATAACTTAATGGAAAGCTGTGTTGAGAAACTATAGAGGTAATTAGAATTTTCATAACATCACCTCTCATGAATGAGGCTTCCATTTGCAGATGTTGGGAACCTTAACAGAAAGTCACAAATGGTCAAAATGCAGAGAATGACTGACTGTGAATTCCCAGGATCAAATGATAATCTATAACCCAGCTCCCACAACAAAGGCTCAGGGTACGCCATGGAAAAGGGGCAGAAGAAAGAGCCAAACAGACAAAAGTCTGCTGGGAAATTGTGCCTTCTATGATGGGAAAGGTGTGTCCATAAAATCTCAACATGGCTGCCTAAACAAGACCTGAGCAATTCCAACATCAATTGGTATCCCAAGATAGATGAAGGAAATCTTATGGGCCACACCCATAAATAAAGTGCTATAAATAATCAGGATCTGTTGCAAGAAAGAGAATTAGGCTTTCTCAGGGATGAGCCCCTTGATTGGATCCAATACCAAGTGGTCAACCCTATTGACATACATGCAAGCAACACTAGACAGATCAGCAGAACATATTTATGTTTATTTGTTTATATGTGTATATGTAATGATGATTAAAGAAAATGAGACTGTGAATTTATGATAGTTTGGGAGGGATACATACTGGAGCAATATTAGGGAGGAACGAGAGTGGAGAATGATGTAATTATATTTTACTAAATTTTAACAGAAAGATCTCAAAGTGAATACTGGGGAAGGTGTCATAAAATGACTCACTGGGTAAGGGTATCGTCTGCCAGACTCACCACCGGAATTTAATTTCCTGATTTCACAGAGTGGAAGGGAGAATCAACTCCACTAAGTTGCCCTCTGACATTTATGTATACACTGTGACATGCATACATGCGTGCACACTTACGTGTAAACACATAGTATAAAATGACATGCATACATGTGTGCACACTTACATGTAAACACATAGTATAAAATGACATGCATACATGTGTGCACACTTACATGTAAACACATAAGTATAAAATTAAATAGCTGGTGACAATGTGAAGAAAGAGAAACCCTTAGTGACTTCCTGTGTCTTTACCTTGGCTTTGATGTCAGAGTTATAGTGCATCATAAAATGAGTTTGGAAACCCCTCTTCCTCTTCTACTTGTGGAACAATTTGGGTAGCTGGTTTCAATTCTCCTTAAGTACGGTAGACTTCTGCAGTGACTCCATCTGGCTCTGGGCATGTTTTAGTTAGGAGTCTTATTATTGCTGCTTCAATCTTGCTGCTGGTTACGAATCAGTTTAAGAACTTTTTTCTCAGCTTAATTTTGCCACATCCTGTGCATTTAGAAATTCACTTAATTTAAAATGTTAGAAGTATTTAAATTTTGGTTTTATGCTTGGCTGGATTTCGTTGGTATCTGTTGTCAATGTGTCTCTTATCATTTCCAAGTTTGTTTTTTGTTTGTTTGGTTAGTTTCTTTCTCTCTCTCTCTCTCTCTCTCTCTCTCTCTCTCTCTCTCTCTCTCTCTCTCTCTCTTTCTTTCTTTCTCTTTTGGTTTGTGCTTTTCTCTCCTCACTGTGTTTTCTGGATTCTTTCATTCAGCCAGAGAGAGCACAGAAGCACTGAGAGCTGGGAGAGGGAATTCCTCCCCACAGAACAGTGATGACCTGGGTAGGACCACCTGTGCTCATAGTCAGAGGGACAGGAAATAGAGAGGGTTTAGGAACTTGAAAGGCAGGGGACATCTGCGCTATTCTAGCCCACTGCGGACATGACAGAGTAGCCCAGACTTTCTAGGGTCATGGATAATATCACCATACTGACAAGTTAACCAACTCCAGAGTTCCCCAGTTCACTGCTGATGGCTGATCTGCCTTACGAAGATATTGTGAGTTTTCTGATACTTGCATGTGGAAGCATCTCAGGTACCACATCTCCAGGCAAACAGCATCAGAGAATGTGCTTAGAGCTTCTGAGGGAAACATCACTGTGTTCAGCCATGTCTGAGGGTGGAGTTGGGGATTGATAGCAGGTTCACAATTTAGACTGTGGGAAGTTCCATAGACAGCTCGGAAGAGTCATAGCTGCTGCAGCTGTCTTTTGGTGACATTCAGACTTTGATAAAGAATAAAAGTCACACAGCTATGTATTAAGACCCTGTCTCCAAAAATACTAAATGCAAATAAAATTCAGAAATGTACAAAGATTCTTTAATTTATTGAATGTGCTAAAAATCAAAATTTCTAGGCTACCTTGCACCAAATATCTAGTGTTTCCCAAGCCTGGCTTCAGCCTGTCCCTTTAAGACCCTACATTAACTCTGGTACTGTGAATTCTTGCTTCATCAACATTGACTGTCATCTCTGGGCTCATTTACTGAATTTGAAGGACACCTGATGCTAATGACCTGGGACTTTGAGTTCTAATTTTTTTTTAATTTGGCATACCATTTGCTTTGGATTGCCTTTTGACTAATAAATACCTATCAAGACTCAAGTGCTTCTTTGGTAAAATTCTGCCTGGCTGGACTCTTCCAGAACGTTCAGCACTCCCTGACTCCAAGACCTGCTCACTCCCGCCCTATGGGACCATGGCTGAGATTCTTGCAGTCTGTGGACATATGCAACTCCTCTCTGCCCATGAGAATTCTACACACAATGTACCCTAATCAGAGCTTCCCTGAGGGAGTTGTGTGCTATACAGCACAATTGTACCTGACACTATCAGTCAGGAGCTCAGCTTTTTCTCTGAGACAGTGGGCTCTGAGATAAGTCGGCAAGCCTAAGTTAGTGAGCAGTCGAGCCCTGAACTCAGAGTTCCCAGCTCTTTGCCTACAGCCCATGCAGCATGAGACACTGAGCCAATTGGATTTATGTATGGCAAAGTCAATCCTGTGCCATACTGGCCGTTCCTTTCATTTTGTTTTGTGGTAGAGGAAGTTGAAGCTATACCTTCCCACACGCTCCCCCACTCTTCTCTATCCTATGCCTTCTTTCCCACCCTTGGTTTATTATTATTATCATTATTATTATTTCACGTGTGCATGTCTTCGTGTATATATGTTGATTTTATATGCAGTTCTCACAGAAGCAGAAGAAGGCATTGGATCTTCGCAGATGGAGCTGGATAGTTGTGAGCCTTCTGGGTGCTGAGAACCAACTCCCATCCTCTAGAGCAGCAATCTCTCTCACCCCATTTCTAATTGGTTACTTCTGTGTATTTACTTTAGGGACAGTGTCTTAGTTAGGGTTTCTACTGCTGTAAACAGACACCATGACCATGGCAACACCTGTAAGGGAAAAATCATTGAATTGGGCTGGGTTACATTTTCAGAGGTTTAGTCCGTTATCGTCATGGTGCAACATGGTGACATGCAGCAGACACAGTGCTGGAGAGGTAGCCGAGTGTCCTACGTGTTGACTTGCAGGCAACAGGAAGTGGTATGAAATACTAGGCTGCATCTTGAGCACATATGAAGCCTCAAAGCCCACCTTCACAGTGACACACTTCTGCCAACAAGGCCACACCTCCTAATAGTGCCACTCCCTTTTGGGGTCTTTTTCTTTCAAACCAAATCATTCAGAGTTTCCCTCTGTATTCCTAGGTGGCCTGGAACTCCTTCTACAGATCAGATGACCTTGATTGACCCCTTCACCCCTTCTGCTTCTGCTGGCCGTGGGCTGAGGTTACAGGCACACGCCACTGTTGTTCGTCAGCTCCTTCCGTCAGGACAGACAGCTCAGTAGTTAAGGGCACTTGTTCTAGAGGAGGACTCGTTCACTTTCCAGCATTGACAAGGTATAACTCCAGCTTCAGGGTATCTGAAGCCCTTCTCTCTGGGCAACAGGCAACAAACCAACATGTTAGTGCACAGGCAAACAGGCAGGCAAATCACTGTATATGTGAACTAAATAGAGAAAGAAAGAACAAGAACAAAACAGAAATCTTTGGAGAAACAGCAGAGGTCCTGGCTTGAGAAGAAATAAATATGAGTCTAGAATAGCTTTACTGTAGAAAGTATCTACGAAGACTCAAACTACTTTCTACTGCATAGGACCCTGTGGGAAATCACATGTTGAGAAAGAAACAGCGTTAATTTGCTTTATTTTGAAAAAAATTAACTTCAATCAATTTATCAGAAAATAACACAAGGAGGCCCTGTACTGAGCCAGTGGTCATACTTCAGTGACCGGGTTCTCGAGACAGAGGATGACGGCATCAGGAAAAGAGACAGGTAAATATAGATTAGGGAAGTCTTACACAAGCTATGTCTTATGCCAAAGAAGCTTATTAAAATGTACAGCATCTTTTATACTGTTGTTAGGGGAGAAATGGGACAAAGTCAGGAGGAGGCTAATCAATGATGTCACACAAAAGGAACACAGGGAATCTCAAGGGCATTAGAGACTGAGCACACAGTGGCCTTGGACAGATAACTCGTCTCTTCAGGAGGAACAGCCACGTTCCCAGGAACCAAAACCGTGACTCCTTCGAGGTCCAGGCCTCCTCCCCAGGCTGGCCTTGCCAAGTCCACTCCTGAGCAAGGGCACAGAACTAGGTTCCTTTTGTCCTTCATTGGGGCTTCTGAGAAAGCCTTAGATTGGTGGAATTTCAGTAATGGTTCTTTCTTTTTTTAATTTTTTTTTTTTTTGAGACAGGGTTTCTCTGTAGCTTTGGAGCCTGTCCTGGAACTAGCTCTTGTAGACCAAGCTGATCTCAAACTTACATAGATCTGCCTGCCTCTGCCTCCCAAATGCTAGGATTATAGGCCTGTGCCACCACCACATGGCCTCAGTAATGTTTCTTTTACAAATGTGTGTGCCCTTGTATTTAGGGCATAGAAATCTTCTTGATGGATTTTTCCTGTGACAGATTTGAAATGTCTTTTTTCATGTCTATTGATAAATTTTAGTTTGAAGTCTATTTTGTTAGATATTAGAATAGCTGTACCAGCTTGTTTCTTAGGTGCACTTGATTGGAGAATCTTTTCCTAACCCTTTACTCTGAGCTGAAGTCTATCTTTGAAGTTGAGGTGTGTTTCTTGTATGCAACAGAAGGACAGCTCCTGTTCTCATATCTGTTCTATTAGTCTGTGTAAGACTGGCAAACTCTCAACAAGACCCAAACATGCTTCTAAAACATGACTAGCACTCCTCAGAAGCACAAACACTTAAGAGGCAAAGAGAGACAACCTCAGAGTGAGATGACACAGGGGTGTTGGTGTCCACACTAACTGTCATGCTGGGTAAGAGTATTTGGGGATTTTATGCCTTTGAACTTCTCTTTTGGATGCTGGCTCTACCCAAGGCTCCTGGGAGCATGTCAAAACAAATATTACCTCCAAGCTGCTCTTTTCTCCAGACAAAGTTATTTCAAAGGACTCATTTGTAGAACACATTACATTTTTAATAGAGATAAAGTCAGGATTTTCACCAAAGAACTTTAACATTAGTTGGTTCAGAGGTGGGCACATGATGGGCCACTAGAATGTCCTTTCTACATCTGCACACGGTGACACATCTCAAACACTAAAGGAAAGTTGGTCACACACTCACAGAGGCTTTCCAGTGTGCTGCACACTTGGCCAGCCTTGGGAACTCAGAACCAAGCCCTGGAGAGCTCCTTGCTCAGGGCTTCCTGCTGTCTGGACAGGGACCTGATGGGGGAGCCCAGCATGTGGATGGAGAGGAGCAGGCCCAGCTGAAGAAATGGTGAGTGTGGAGCCTGGGCTGCAGAAAGACTAAAGTGCAGGCAGGCAAGGAAAACAGGGACATGGTCCTGGGAAAATGGCACCAAAAGGCAGGCATATGAGGGCTCCCTTCCTTTCATGACTGTGACAATGGACTCAGTTTTGAGGCACCAGCACCCTCAGCAGAGCTCCTGACTCATCCCTTGCTGTGTACTTGAGATCTCCAGTTCTCTCCAGCAAGTCTCCACAGGGCTCTCCTGGGACACTCGCCTTCCCCACAGGTTTTCTTTCTTCCTCTGCCACAAACTCACTGCCTGTGACATGGACTCTCTCACGAGCAGTGTCAGACACAGCTCTTCCCTGGAACTGACTGACACATGGACTTGAGACCCTGTGCTGTGCACATGTGCATCACCCTGGAGTGCAGCACTGCATCTTTGCCAGCTGTTTGTAGAGCAGTGGAGCAGATTCTACAGCTGAGGAGAAATTAGCAGTGCACACCAGGATACAAAGGGGCCAACCCAGGACCTTGGTAGGTTATGCAAACTCACGCAAGTGACGTGCATCTCTGAAGCCACCAAGGTCAGCATGCAATGATTAATAACCCGAGACCTATGAACCAATGTTTATAACTAAAATCACAAGTGAACTTGTGGATCTGTGAGTGAAGTCAGTGACAGATGCCCTTGCTTGTGGATAAGATCCCTGAGTCTGAACTTGGTACAAAGTAACCGTAATTCTCACTGTCTTGTAGTGACTTTGCTAATGGTGACATGACAGCTTTCCCGCAGCAGTAACTGCAGGGATGCACAGATGCACAGAGACCCAGAGCATGCTGAGACAGTGTGTTGATGGCCATCCAGGTGAAGGTAATTGTGAACTGTGAAATTCTTTTTTGCCCTTCAGCTCCAGATTAAAACAGGACAAAGGTTAAGACAGAGATCATGGTATTACCAATAAGCAGGAGGCAGTGTAACCTGTACTTTAGCCCAGTCTTGAATTTAAGACAATTTGTAAATTTTGTAATTTAGGAATTACTTAACAAGGTATCTTCCTAAACTCAGTAGTTAAAGTCATATTATATTATTCTAGCTGAGGGCTCTGACTCAGTTAAGGAAGGCCATAGTATGTAAGATCTTATGAAGTATTTTTACTTATTCCTTCCTCCCTACCCCTCCACCTGATGTGCGTATGTGTATGAGAGACAGAGAGACCGAGACAGAGAGACAGAGAGACGGAGAGAGAGAGAGAGAGACAGAGAGAGAGAGACAGAGAGACAGAGAGATGCTGAGTTTCTATAGTGTTGTTTATAGAAAGCCTGTGTAAGGTTATTTATAGGACTGTAGGGACTACACTGAAGGACTCTAGACTTTCAGGAGTGGATGGGGCCTCATAGGTCCCTCCCTCTGACTTGTCATGTTTCTAGTCTATCATGAAACTCTGGAATCCTGAACTCTGTGGGAGTCTGTGGGAGTGGCTGTTCCCTATTGGTCCCCATCCTGTTGGTGTGAATGGTGACCTTATTAAAGTAGCTCCCACACTCATCTGGAGCAGGAGTTAAGGAGCTGAGCAGAGAGGAAGCCTGGACTCTCACGAGGTCAGTTCTCTCTTTTATAACCTGTGTAACAAGTTCCATGTCTGCATCAATGGAAAATAGCTTTTCAATGTTCTATTTAGCATGCATTAATTGTACTAAAGAGCTGGTTCTATAATGTAATTTCTACTCATGTAATTGAAATACAGTTTTATCATATTCACCGCTCAGTACCATTGACTCTAGCTGTGTTTGATTCTGGTTCATATTGTTATGCCCAGATCACAGGGTCACCCTAAAAACTAAGGAGTCTGTACTTGTAAGCCAAAGTAAAGAGTTGTTATACAAGCTTGAACTTCAACCCTGCATAGATCTGACACAGCATTGAGACTGGAGAGTGATGAGTCAAATTGGGTTAGGATTTTTATCACAGCAGAGGTTGTGGTGTCTTGGTGAACGGGAACCGGGTGTGTGCTGGACTAAGGAACGCCTGGTGATCCTATCCACAATGATTGCAATGTTAGGTATTTTCTCTGGAACGCTGGGCATTTTCCCCTTGACTGTCCCGTTCCTGGGCGGTGCCTGAGTGGTCTCAGTTTGTGGTCTTTTCTGGAACCAGATATTGCCTTAGAGTAACCTGAAACTCAGGCCTGCTCTTTGACTGGCAGATCTCTGCCACGGATCGCCTCTCTTGGAGACCACCGACCGCAGGAGAACAGGGGTGGAGGCCAGGAGAAATCAGGAATCGGCAAGGAAATGACAGACAGACACACTCAATAAGGTTGAATATGCTGCTGCAATTTTACTAAATTCATACTTTCACTATATAGCATTCAAACAAAGAACAAACCAGAAGGTCATGCGTCATCAGTTGGCACAGTATGAAGGCTTCTCTAGTCACATTATAAGGGCAAGTGTTAAACACAAAGCATCCTTGGAAAAAGAAATCCTGTCCTTGGGAGCACAAAGAAATCCTGTCCTTGGGAACTAAAAGAAATCCTGTCCTTGGGAACTTAAGCCTCAGACAAGTAGTTACATCTTATGAATAGAGAATTTCTATCTCATCACTATCACGCTCTTCTCTCTCTCTAACCCTTTCTTCATATCATCTAGTGACCAAATATGCCTAATCAGCTCTCTGCACCTGTGGAGATGTACTTTTTAGTATCTCCTTATGCAGGAGACACCATGGGGGTTGGGATCTAGCAAGCCTGTTCATAGAGTTCAAATAAAACACAACAGCCTTTGTCCATCAACCCATCTATTCCCATACTGTGCTTCCCTGTCTCAAAACTGTTCCTGAAGAGAACGATCCTTGTCTTGTATATATAAAGACTATCATTATAATGAAAGAAATTGTGCATCCTATCTAAAATGCACCAGGGGTTTTTCATTCTGGCTAGCCTCTCCATAGATGGTAACTCATGTCACTCCACATGTCTTCCTTCATCATTTACTCATCTTCTCCTATCAAGAGCTCTTTCTGTCCTAGGGTATCCATAAGTTCCCCCAGAGACCGAGTCAGAGTCCAGTATGTCCTCAGTAGTTTGATTATTATCGGTGATGTCTTAAGACATCTTGATCTGCTGGCAAGATAAAAGAACTACACAGAATACAGAAACAAAGAACAGAAAGCTCAATACAGCGCCAGGGCTAGCGAAGGCGAGTTTGCTGATCCGGAATCATGACTGTGGCTGATTGCCAGGGAACCGCCTGGGGCTCAGCTCCTGGGAGCACAGACCCCAACCCTTCAGCGTCCTTCCATCTTAGCGGCATTTTTCTGCTACACAGGCGTGACAGCCGTGGGCTTAGCAGATCTCTATTGAGCCTATTGGGCCAACATGCCCCGCTTCAAAGTACAGACGACAGGACCCAATCACGGGTCCTGCTTGCCTAGGGGTTCAAGGGGATGGTATTGGGACCTACAGATTTTTCTATGGCAGTGACCGTCCTTGTCTACTAGGCCTTATAGCTCTGATCTTTTATTACAACGAAATTAATTCTTAATGACCTCTTCGGTTCTAAAAAAAGAACCAAAGTGTCTTATCTTATTGAAGAAACATTTTAGTTAATAAATCCATTCATTAACAACTCCAGGCCAATTTTCCTGCTATGGCAATGGACATTATAGGTAGCCATTTTGTTCCTCAAGCAATGGAGTACCCCCTTTGACTCAGCATTTAACCTATTTTGGAAAGGGAGCACAGGATGACTCGTTCTTTTCTATAACTACTTGAAGGTGACATTGGGCATTGTTATCGGGGCCCAAGAAGGCCGAAAGTCTGGTCAAAGGCAAGGAGGGACTTCAGGCAGTGGGACACTCATCAGGAGCATCTGGTTGGCTGGCTGCACTGAAGACATAGGAAGCATTCACATGGGCTAGACTGGTCCACATCAGCTTCCAACATGTCCAGGGCTCACAGTCTTTTGGAACAGGTTGTCGTCAGCAGCTGATGCTTAAATGTATCTATCAACCAAGTGGAAACCTGTTGAGACAAGTTTAAACTAGAAACAGAAGTTAAAATTACAAACTTAAAGGTAAATATTCAGGCTCATAGTCCTTGTAAGTGGGAAAGGGAGGAGTCTCGAGACCAGGAGAGAGAAAAATATAATCCTCAGCACTAGACATGTGGGGAAACCTTAGGCGGTACCTATGTGCAGTCCTTTAGACCTGTGGGAAGTTAATGCAAGTGTTGTGACTTCTTAGATTCTCTGAAGCTTACATGAATTTTTTGATTGCAAAAAGAGACATAAAAGTTTTAGATAAATTACTGAAAACCATATTATAGAAAAAGCAGGTAACAGGTATCTGTAAAACACAGGAGTAGACTCATACCTTCAGTGGTCAATTATATCAGAGATCCAAGAAGGTTAAATTATAGCTGAGCATAGACCAAGCTGCTTCTAAATCTATTAAAAATGACAGAGACCAATCCATACCCAGTGAGCCATACCCAGGTCTCCATGGTGCTGGAGGCAGAAGTATCAGAACAGTACCAGTCTTAGCCAGGCCCATAAGATGGGAGTCTTTTGTCTAGGCTAAGGGGGTGCGATCAATTCTCCAGTGTCCTTCTGCTTGTCCACAACCTGGCCTGGGTCCTGGTGGCAGTTGTTTCACTGGGGCATCTTGCCCAGTGGTCAGCATTGCCAAATCCAGAAATTGTGGTGTGTGTAATCTTCTTTGGCGACCTTGAGTCACTGATAGGATCTGGGAGTCTCTGTATGATATAAGCTTTTAAATCAACATTTTAAATGCCATATGTTGTAGATCTCTGAAGTAGTTTTGAGAAATGTCCAGGTATATCTGAATAGACAAACTTTGTTTCTAGTTACTTGTTTTAAGCTTAACTTTGAACATACACAGGGAACTAAGTAATGCTTGGTGTGGGAAGTCCTTCTGCATATGTGTTGCTGTTATTGTTTAATGAATAAAGAAGCTGCCTGTGATAGGGCAGAATAGAGCTAGGCAGGGAAAACTAAACTGAATGCTGGGAGAAAGAGGTGGAGTCAAACAGAAGCCATGTAGCTGCCCACAGGAGACAGATGCCTCCAAATCTCATTACAGATGGTTGTGAGTCACCATGTGGTTGCTGGGACTTGAACTTGGGAGCTCTGGAAGAACAGTCAGTTCTTTAACCTCTGAGCCATCTCCCCAGCCCTAGAGCCAGATTTTTAATGAAGAACAGCATAAAGTAGGTTTAACATTATCTACACCAAAAGGCCATGTGGACTCCTGCCAACCCCAGAGATAAATTCTGAGCCCTAACCGTAAATGTAGCCACAGCAGTGCTGGGTGGGGACTAGGTGCAGTCTGCAGAAGAAACAGGAAACATAGCCCAACCATTCTTGTTCAGCTCCATGCTTGCAGCAAAACTTTCAAACACACCAAAAACATAGACAAAAGTTCCCAACAAAACAAGCATACACAACTTTTCAGGAAATAGACGAAACAGGTTCACGGGTCTTTTATCATCATAGAATCAGGGTTACTTACTCTGCTTATGTCCTCAAAGCAAAGGCTTATGACCAGCGGAAACTGGTTTGGTGAAGTGTTCATTGTTGGTCACTGCTGAGTGAGAAATTAAGACATAAAGGCCTAATGGGGTCCATGCCTTTAATCCCAGCACAGGGGAGGCAAAGGCAGGCAGACTTGTTAGTTCGAGGCTAATCTGGTCTGCAAAGAGTGTTCCAGGACAG